>NC_057766.1:32171170-32492996 GCF_010389155.1 Erigeron canadensis
AAAGAACGTCGGCACTCTACATTTTATGTTAGTACATTCCAAAAGTTTCAGACTTTTATCATAACAATCTTCTGTAACATACAATCCAATATCACTCAATTAGTTTTACACTTAAAGCTGTTTATGTTTTCCAATTCCAATGTTCTAATACCCATCTTTAATGTACAACCAATAACATTCGCCTTAATAATTTTTTATGTGTCCCAATCCTGAATACGTAATATCTTTTGCAATAAATCATCTTCAGTATATAATCATCTCCATTCACAATTTCACCTTGGTTTTTACAGTTTTCTTTTACACATTCTAACTCTAATTTCGATAGTGCATAACGTCTTCAGTACACAATCACTCGACACCCTTCACATTAGCTTTTTAAGCTAAATACAAAGTCTCTGTTTTGTTCTGTTCTTTTTCTAAAGAAAAAAGGTAAACTTTTTGAGTATTATATATGGTATCAGATATGTAGCCAAAACTCCTAATTAAACTAAACTACTGTCTATTAATAACCTAATTATAATCTAACAAAAAAAATCGTATTGAAAATTAAACAGAAAGAGTGGCAAGAAACAAACTTTCTCATATGTTTTGGCAGTATCGTCACAAAATGATAAGGCAGTCACATCAGCCGCCGGCCATTTTAAGTTTTCAGCAAATCCCTTATGTTCCTGTATATATAAATCACACAAGAATAAAAAAAAAAAAACAGAATCGTCTATAGATATAGAAATATATCTACAATAAATATATTGTGGTGAGGGTGATCGACCTTAACAAGGGCACAAGCATGCACGGAAGGGTGGCGATGAGAAGGAGGAGGGAGGAGGAGGGAAGGTTTTGGTGGTGATCGGCGGCCGGAATCAGATTTTGTAGAGAATTTAGGGTGGGTGGTGATTGACGGCAAGGTGGGTTTCAATAAAAGGTTAGCCATCGCCATATTAGGGTTGGTCGGTGTTCGAAATGTTTTTTTGCCGCCGTAGTGTAAGTCACTAACGTGCGCTCCAAGGTGTTTTATATATACGGCTTATTTTATATTATTATTATATTTAATATTTAATAATGATAATGATAATAATTATTATTATAATGAAGAAATATATATATACTAATGGATGGATGGACGGATGGATGGATGGATGGATGGATATCACTGAATATAGCATATGCAAAGAAATTGAGAAAATGGGAATATGAAAGATGTATCGGGAAGGATATGGTGGCGGTGTTTAGGAGAGGGTTCTAGATATGATCCAGGTTGCAATTAAGCAAAATATTATTATTAAATTAAGTACTCTTGTTTGAAACAAAATGAGATTTTTAATTTGATTTAATTTTTGTTTTTCACCTTATTATTCGGATTCTTAAGTTGATCCGAAATATGTCATAACTAAAATGATCTACTCGAAAATATTGTGTGATCCCTGGGATTGTTAATTAAGAGAGAAAGCCCTACATCGAGTTTTAATAAGAAGAGCTAAAAACACTAGTTTCAAAGTGTCTCGTTGGTATACGTCGCCATGCTTGTGAAAATAATAACGTTATCTAGCTATATTAATTGGGCAATTGTAATTTGATTGATATTATCGATGATATCCAATTCTATGGTGTTACTTGTTGTTATGGAATTATTAATTGTTAGTTTGTTACTATATGTTTTTAATTTTTGTTATTTATTAACATATTACTCGTAGCAAGCAATGTTTAACATTTGGTTTCCCAATCGATCAATTTAGTTGGTTATGTTTCAACGGTTCGACAAATCAGCCCAGTTCGTCAATTCATTGGCTTAGCATGTTTAAAAGGGGTGATGTTGTTATGATGGTATACGTACAATGGTGTTTGATGTAGTTGTGGTGATATATGTGTGCTTCTTGTGTATGTCGATCTCATCCATAAGGATTAAAGAGGGTGGCAGTAGTGCCTAGATACTTAATTCATGCCTAGTCATCCACCAATAATATCATGTCACATCGTTTCATACCTATTTTATACTTAGTCATACCTAACCCAGACAATCATGTCTCTCTCATACCTCACAATCTCTCACTACTTTCCTTCAATCATACAAATTCTTTATCTTACTTTCTTCCCAACACTATTTCTCCGACAATTTTTGTCTGAATCCATGCCTAGTCCCCATGCCTTATTCTTGACAGCGGTGTTGCCGCTAGGCATGATGCATAGCCCATACCTTGCTCCATTGTCACTCTCCTAAGTGAAATAGAGTGAAACTATTTAATGAATAATAGAAAAAGTTTTAAAAAATATAAAATTTTGTTTTAGTAATCTAGATAAGAAAATTAATGGGTCATAAAAAATTAAAAACTACAAAAGTAGTAGCGGTGACGTTCTAACGTCTAGTGGTATTTTAGTGATATACAAATAAAGATGGTCCTACGCTGAAATAATACCAAATAAACAGATAATAAAAAGAATAAATCAAGAACAAAATAGTCCTATGTCCACCTAAAGGATAACCCGATACAACAAGTTTATAAGAACCCTAAACATTACCATTCATTTTCATTTTAATATATGATTACAAGGGTCCAATTTCATAAACAATACAACTTAAAATAAACTAAAATAAAATCATAATTTAAGACCTTATTTTGAAACATTAACCCTTATTGACAAATCCATAATTTTAAAAGAAGACCAACAAAACTATTGATTAATCTATCATATTCATCATTACATGTTACGCGGAACATGTTTCGCTTTACGTTAATGATAAATTTTTAAAACATCTAAATTTTTTTTTTCCTTCCCATTCTGTAAGACATCAAATTTAGCTTCCTCATGGTGTTTATAATGTCACCTTCCACGGTTGTTTTGTCCAAATACCCTCATCAACGGTCAACAGTGTATGGGGAGGTTGAAATGTAGACAATCTTACCTCTACGGCTCTACCGAAGGTAGAGAAACTGGTTACAGATTTTACCACAGATAGAAAAGGACCTCCAGTCTTACTAGACATGAGGATCGAACTCATGACCTTTGTCTTCAGAGGCAATTATGTTTATAATATTTAAACTTTTTTTCTTAAAATTTGAAAATCTATCTATATCTATATGGAATAGATATATGTCTTTAAATATATCTACTAAAATCTATATGGAATATATATATATGTCGAATATTGTAGTCTTTAAATATATCTACTAATTAAATGAAAATATTTTATACTAATCACACATTTATCAAAGTTAAATAAGAATCAATTAATTTAAATATTTCATATCATAAATTACTAGATTATAACCCACGCGGAAAAAACTTATGAAAAATTACATTTTATACCTATAAAAAGTTAACATAATGGTATAATAAATACTTAAAAGCTATTAAAATTTACAGAATAATAAATAAAATAAGAATAATGAAAGTGAACCGTTTGATTTTTTCATAAAACAACCATACTATAAATATAATTTCAAAGACTAAGGTTTGACATTGGTTTCTCATCCACTTGACAAGTGTTTTTTAGTTTTATGTAGTATCACAAATGATTATATTTTTAAATATTACAATAGGTTTTTTTTCCAGTGAATTAAAGCTAAAACGGTTAGTCCAATGCATGGAGGTAGTTAACTACGTATAGTATAAAAAGTTATAAGGATTTATGGTATCCACAAAATAATTAAATACACAAATAGTAGTGGTTTTGTAGAAGCTGATTTTATGTCTATGATCCACAATCATGTAATCTCCTTCATTGAAGCTATAGCGAAGTTATTGATTTTCCTAACGCCTCCTTCATTAAAGATGGGCTCGAATGGGACAATTTTTGGGTTGTACGTATACGTCTGCTTCCAAAGTAAGACAATTTTAACCCAGATGTTCCAAGATTCCTTGAATGCATCGATGTCAACCATCCTATCGCACAAAACTTGATCAGCTATGATATTGTATATAGTGATATGGAAGCAACTATGTAATCTTTATTATGCTAATGTGTAGTTGATGTATAATACTCATACATTTTTCATATCACGGTAATGACTGTTTGTCACAATATTTCAATTCCTACAAGCTCATTTAAATGATTCATTATAAACAATAACAACCTTATAGTTCAACCTTAATCATATAGTATCAAGTGTTTAGTTATACTTCTTAACATAAGGTTAATTTAAACCATACAATACAAAATTAATTGCTATTAATTATTTGCAAGAAAATCAAATACGAAAAATAAACTATAATGGAAGATGGATCATAATATTACTTGACACAAGTTAAGAAACTACAAATATAAATGCTAATACTTATTAAAAAATCAATTATCAAAAAAGTTATAACATGGATCGACATAGTTTTTTGAAACAATCATTATTTGTTAACAAATCAAAAAAACGTATTTTTTTAAATAATATTAATCTATAAGAAGATTTATCAAAAATAAACGATAAATGATGATGTGAATCAAAAAGGGTATCCAAAATGTTAGATTTATTAAAATTGATATGATTAGTAGAATATTATTTATTAATATGTATTGTTAGAACATTTTATCTATAGTTGAAGGACTAAAAGAGTATTTGATTCTATGTTGAGTCAATGATGATGTCATCATCTTGATCTAAGGGTGGAGAAATAAGAAAAAAATTTAATAAAGGGTCTAGATTCCTCTATTTTTGATTTAAGGATTCTTTTTTAGTATTTATTAAAGATGATTTTTTTCTTTACCTTACGAGTTACGGACCACCATAAAGGCAGCCGCAATCATACCCGAGTCGTGCATCATACGATGCAAGAATCATAAAGGCAAGTGAGTCGTAATATCACGTAAAAGTCAAGGAACGGGATGTGATGTACATGATAAAAATAGTAGAAGTAACGTAAAACGCCCTCACAGTGACGTGTCATAATACAAAATCCCTTAGATTAAAAATCAACGGCTGAGATCGAAATACAACACATCCCGGCATTCCAGACGATCCAATCCTCTTTCACACTCAATTTACACAAACCAATCAATAAAATTCCCCCAATAATTTTTCATTCATCGTATTATAATAATCTATTGATTTCCAATTTTTAATTATACATATAAATACATTATATATATATACACATTTTGTATCTAAGACACCATCTGAATAGAAGATTAATCAAACTCCTTAGATCACTCAGGTATGAAAACCTCATTTCAGTTATTTTTATTTGTTGTTTGTAATAATGAAGAATTAGGGTTTATGAAAATGTATAGTTTTTTGATTTCATTATGATTTATTGATAAATAAATGGAATGGAAATAGGGGGAAATGGTGAGGTGTTTGAGATAGTTAGGAGGATGGAAAAGAAAAGAGTGGATGAGAGTGTGCAACTGCCAGCTCCAGTTAAAGTAGATAGATTCGGTTTCGTTAAACCCGAACATAATCACTCTCCACCTGACCGATTAGCGAAAAACAAGTCGTCTTTCGAGTATCAGAGGTAATGCATGTTTTTTTGTTTCATTTTAGCTATTGTTTGTTAGGAGCAGATCAAATTAGGTTTAAGATATCGTATAATTGTATATTAATGTTTCTAACTTGTCACGTTTCGATATTGTATGTATCCGGTTACCTCTAGGCAGAGTAATTAGTGTATTAAGTTATACATGAGGTCATAATCATATACATACAATAAGAATGAATTGAGAGTTTAGATAAACAAAATAGAAGGTTTAGAAGTTGAATTACATTCAATGGAAAGACGTGACAAGTTGGATACCTTTCGATGCGTTAAACCTTATTGCATTGTGCATACTTACTTGTATCAAGTATGTATCAAGTTACTACATTTCATTTGGAACTTAGAGATGTTCATAATTTGCATATGACTTGTGAGTTTTTCAACTACAAAACTTTGGTAGTAGTGGTTTTTTGTTTTGTTTTATGTGGTTTATTGTTTGATTGAATCAATGAAACGATGGTTGATAGGGAAGAGAGAAAGCTTAGGAAATGGAGAAAAATGATAGGTGTTGGAGGTAGTGATTGGAAGCATTATGTGAGAAGGAAACCACATGTAGTTAAACGTCGTATACGAAAAGGAATACCTGATTGTTTGAGGGGTCTTGTTTGGCAATTGATTTCTGGAAGTCGGGATCTTTTATTGATGAACCCTGGCGTTTATGAGGTATTCCTGATATTCAAATCTCTATATCAGTTTAACGTTTGGTTTACTATCTTACAACTACTTTGAGTTAGTCTAAAGTTTTCGCCGATGATTAATTGATTACTTTTGCTGCAGCAACTAGTGATATACGAGACATCAGCTTCTGAGCTAGATATAATACGGGATATATCTCGTACTTTTCCTTCACATGTGTTCTACCAGCAGAGACATGGACCTGGCCAAAGATCACTTTACAATGTTTTGAAGGCCTACTCTGTATATGACAGGGACGTTGGATACGTACAGGTATACCATCGAAGTACATTACAATGAATATCTAACAATCTTTGGAGAAGGCCCGTGTATCAAAAGTTTCTTTCAAATGCAGGGTATGGGATTTTTAGCCGGTCTCTTGCTGCTTTATATGAGCGAAGAAGATGCATTTTGGCTGTTGGTGGCATTATTGAAAGGAGCTGTCCATGCTCCAATGGAAGGATTGTATTTGGTAACTTCTACTATACCCACAAGTCTAAAACACTTCATTTTTTTCTTCATTTCTTCAATGTCTTATCTATCTGTGATTTCTTTGTATTTTTTTTAATGTTGAGTTCTTGTTGTTGGGTGCAGGAGGGATTGCCTCTTGTTCAACAATATTTGTTTCAGTTTGATCTTTTGATGAGGGAGTATCTGCCAAAGTTAGGGGAACACTTTACACAAGAAATGATAAACCCAAGTATGTATGGAAGCCAGTGGTTTATTACTGTTTTCTCATATTCTTTCCCTTTCCATCTGGCTCTTCGTATATGGGATGTTTTTCTCTATGAGGTTAGTGGCGTGTAGGAAGTATGAAGCTCTTGCTGAACTCATATAAAGATATTGATAAACTGGAAAACGAGAAAAGAAGTTTGCTTATTAATGACTTTCTTTTGTATGCTATGCACAGGGTGTCAAGATTGTTTTTAAAGTTGGTTTGGCGCTGTTGAAATATTGCCATGATGACTTGGTTAGTGGCCCAAACCTTTGTGTTAGACTCCAATTAAGTGTTATTGTAGATTATATATCACTAAAATATGTTATTTGTAGGTAAACTTACCATTTGAGAAACTTATTCATGCTCTTCGGAACTTTCCCGATGATGCAATGAATCCAGATAAATTGCTTCCACTGGCCTACTCATTTAAGGTACCACTCTCTAATTGTTGCATGAACTGAAAGATAGAATTGTTGTGTGTTGGGGGGGGGGGGGGGGGGTCCACAATGTCGAAACTAACATCTTTGTAAGTAATGTTTTCATCCAAGATAAGTTGTAACATTTTTACCCATAGCCCTTGTAAGGGCGTCTCAACAGGATGAAGCCGGAACCAAAAGTTTGATAATATATGTACTAATATTGTACTGTATGTCACCTAATTCAAACTTTGGCCTAGTGATTCTTGCCTACGTTTTTACCAAAACAACGTTTTGAAACTAAAGTTAAAATAAGCGGTCTCAACCCGCACGGTACTAATAGTGTTTTTTTATGTATAGTTTGTACGGTGTACACTGGATATGTCGCTGTATGGTCTGTTGGTATCACAGTATTGTCTCCAGTATTTCACACTTCTACTCCCTATAGCATATTGTTAATGGATTCTAAACCACAAGCCACAAGGTTGCCTTATTTCATAGCTTTGCCTCACATACCAATACTTCCACCAACTTGTCGAAATCATTTGGTTCCATTGTTAGAACTATTTGAGTTAATGCCTTAGAGTCATCATGACAATGCTTCTTATAAGCATGATTTGAGGTGCATCAAGGTGCTCATGGTTTTCAGTATGAAAAATCATGGACAGGGAACTTCCTTTTTATAAGTGTACTGCTGACGGTTGTGTCATACTCCAGTAGTCCAGTGCTCATGGCATCTTCGTAAAGCTATTTTTTAAGTGAAATTGCTAGACTATACTTAGGATGGAAGGAGTATAACATACATGTAATAGCGGTGTCCACATTACCCATGCTATATAACTTGACTCGAACCGAATGGGTTTGGGTTATGTAGGTCACCTTATTTGGCTTTCGGGACCTGAAATCAAATGTGTAATGTAGTTTGGTATGTGGGTTGAATAAGTAAAGAATGGGGTAACCCAAATGCCCCATATTATATTTTCATTGAATTGTATGAACAAATGTGTTTTGTGAGGTTTGAAATCTACAATTGATTAATAAAGTCACCTTTTTTTGAACTTTATGTCTTCTTTTCCTTTCAATATTTGCATTGATTCTATCAACTACTTCTAATTTGTTTGGTGCTATGAATTTTTTTTTTTGATATAATGCAAGTTCCAAATTATGATTTATTTCTACACTATGTACGTGAGTACATTATCTTGCATTCATGCATACATGAGCCACTTTCATAGTATTTTTCCAACTTTTTGTGCTAAATGAACATAGGGAAGAACCCAATATATTTAGGTTGATTTTGGATACAGGAATCCCGACCTGACCCATTCCAAACCCAAATAATCCAAAGTTTTATTTGGTTTGGGTTACAGGTTAGTTTATACTCTACGAATAACCCGACTGATTAACAGCCCTAACTTACAATGCATGTCTAAAATACGGCTATATTTCAAACAAAAGAGTAATGATAAGCATTCACGGCCTGTATACTTGCATGGGTACAACTGTTTGTATATTAAAAAAGGAAAAGAAAAATGTCATCTATAATCTTCTGCTGCCTGAGCAACTCTTAAGTTATGCAATCTGATTTGTCATATTGTCATCTATATTTTTTGCGGCTTCTGCTCACAAAGTGTTCATGGTTTTAGGTATCAAGGCGTTTGGAGGAACTTAAGCAGGAGTACGAAAAGAAAAATGGAAAGCTAGCTGCATCCAAGGCAAAGCAAAAACAACTGCAGCCTGCTTGAGTGGGAAAAACAAACGCATCATAACTTTGTAAATACATGGAGAACTCGATTCTTTATGATGTTCCTGAGGATCATCATTCACACAAGATTATGTAACTGGGGATCTGAATATTTTGTCTCGGATATCATTATATATTGAGTGTTTTTGTTAGTGAAGCCTTTTTGACTTAGAGAACTTCTTAATGGAGCTTAAGGAATTGTAGATGATAGTTCATGTGCATATTTAAAGTATCAGATGGGCAGATATAAATTATTTACTTGCAGTACTACATTGTATGCAAGTTTTTTTTGGGACATATAAGGCCATGGGTTATCCTCTCTGAACCCTTCTTTCTCCCCCCACCCCCACATCACCAGCATGTCACTTCTCATTGCTCCCATTTTCTCACGATATGGTCCTCTATTACCGGTTCATTTTTTTTGGTCATATTGTCGTAGCACTCTCATATAGTCTCATTGGGCCAAAGATAATAATTATACATTGCAAAAGTAGCCGGGGGGTTTGGGAGGGGGGGTTGGCTACAGCGTTGATACAACTGATTCTCCAGTCTCCAAGTGGGTGACTTGAGCTTGGCTAGGCTGGACTGTTGGTAGGTTGCGATTTTAATGGCTTTATACGAAATAAAATTAAGGCATAAACTTCTTTAACCATATTTTTGGTGACAGAGAATAGAAATGGAATATTTATTCATACATGATACTAATTGATAGGTCTTCGAACCCGATTAGAAGTGATAGGTCTAGCAACATGACTAAAAAACCTTTTTTGATACATACAGTCGTAATTAGTGATTAAGATTCACAAAGAGTCTACATAAATTAATACAAAAAATTTTAAACATATTTGTCACATTTATCATTTTTGAAAAGCGTTTAACAATAAAGAAAACTTTCACGGCTGAAATTAAGCGTATCCCAGGGGTATATTTATTCATCTTCAACAAAAAAACACGTGTGAAGAAGTGAGGGGAGGGCATTAGAGTTTGGCGGTTTTTTCTCCTAATTTGATTCTGAGCCACGAATCGAGAAGCGTAAGCGTATATAAATTCCAGCACTTGACCTTTCACATATTTCCGATCGATTAAGTACCTACTCGATCCATTCATATCATTATTTGATTTATTATTTTAAATCAATCAATTATCAATTAATCAATCGGTATGTGCATATTCCTTTTGATTTATTACGAGTATATAATTGCGTTTGTAACATCTATTTGTTTTTTATAAAAAAATAGTACGTGATAATTTTACAGGCTTTTGATCCATTTGAGCCTTTCGTATTGCGGATCTCTCTCTTTATTGTTATTTCATTCGTTTTACATCCGTAAGTTTTCTTCTTTCTTCTTTATTCGTTTTACATCCATATGGAAACAGTCTCTCTACCCAACTTTGGGTAGAGGTAAGACTGTTTAAAGCTCACCTCTCCCTACCCCGCTCAGTTGGGTACAGTTGTTGTTGTTTCTTATTTTCGTTTTTCATCCATATGTTTAGTTGTAATTTCATTGAATCAATTTTTTTTATTTGTTACCAATATATGATAACTATGTCCCGTATAAATTTAACAATTGTAAAATTTATGTTTAGCCGAACAAATAAAACATGAACACTTGAGACGAACACACTTTTCTTTTAGACGAACGCACTTTTGTGTTCGTGTGTTGTTTTGTTTAGGTTTAAGATGAATGCATACGAACATTTAACAAATGGATATTTTTGTTACAAATATAATAAGTTTTTTAATGCTTGCCAACGCCATTCAGAAAGTTTAAATAACATAAACAAATGAACTTAAACAATATGCACCAATATACATACTAATAGTTTTCATTCATGAGGATATAATACCAACAAGCAGAGTAAACAAAATATCCACCGAACAGTGACAGTGTTTGCGAAATGTTCTGTTTATTTACAGCCTTAAGGTTTAATCATGTTTGTTTCTAAGTTCATTTTCAATTAAGAATATATCTGCATTTACTAATGTTTTACTATAATGCGCGCAGGACGATTGAATGATCAATGGAGTCAAAAGCTGGCAAAAAGTCTAGTAGTAAATCCTTATTTTACGAAGCTCCCCTTGGTTACGGTATTGAAGACGTTCGACCCGACGGTGGCCTAGAGAAGTTCAAGTCTGCTGCTTACTCTAACGTGAGTCCTTTCTTTCATTATGCAGTTTTTCATTTCCAAATACTTGATGTATCTTGACCAGCTGTTCTTTGATCTTGCAGTGCACCCGCAAGCCTTCCTGAGTTTTTATAAATCGTGCTGCATAACCCCTGGATAATAGTTTCTGACTTTTTTACTTTGCTACTGTCGTTTTTTCTTCTTTCCGTTCCCCTTTGTTCTCCTTTCCTCTCTTTGCAACAAAAGTTTTTAAACCAAAATGGCATCACAAGTGTCTGCAATTGGATTTGAAGGCTTTGAAAAGAGGCTCGAGATTTCCTTTTTCAACCCTGGTCCTTCTGTTGACCCTGCAGGCAGAGGCCTGCGTGCCTTGGCCAGGAAACAACTTGATGAGTTTCTGGCACCGGCTGAATGCACCATTGTTTCTTCCTTATCAAATGTTTTACTGGATTCTTATGTCCTTTCAGAATCCAGCCTCTTTATTTACCCTTATACCCTCATTATCAAGACCTGTGGCACCACTAAGCTACTCCTTTCGATCCCTACTATACTTGAGTTAGCCGATACACTGTCTCTTAGTGTGAAATCTGTAAGGTATACTCGTGGAAGTTTCATATTCCCTGGAGCTCAGGTTTATCCTCACCGTAGCTTTACTGAAGAAGTCATGGTCCTTGATAGCCACTTTGGAAATCTCGGTTTGGCCAGCAATGCATATGTGATGGGCGGTGTTGATAAAGATCAGAAATGGCACGTCTACTCTGCTACAGCCGAATCAGCAGACCCTGCAACACTGACCACTCCTGTTTATACTTTAGAGATGTGCATGACAGGTTTAAGTAAAAGGAACACATCTGTGTTTTTCAAGTCCGAGTCAAGCTCTGCAGCTGTGATGACTGAAGATTCAGGGATTAGGAACATCCTTCCTGAATCTGAGATTTGTGATTTTGATTTTGACCCATGTGGGTACTCAATGAATGCTATAGAAGGAGACAAGAGCTCCACTATTCACGTTACGCCAGAAGATGGCTTCAGCTATGCTAGCTTTGAAGCAGTTGGTTATGACTTTAAGTCCATGGATTTGACCAGTTTGATTGAAAGGGTGTTGGCTTGTTTTCAGCCTAGTGACTTTTCTGTGTCTTTGCATGGGAATGAGTTAAAAGATCTTAACTTGGAAGACAACAATTGGAATGTGAAGGGTTATAATGTTGAAGAAACAAAGTTTGAAGATTTGGGTGGAGGGGGCTCAATGGTGTACTATGGATTTGCAAGGGGTGGAAGTAGCTGCGGGTCTCCACGGTCTACTCTGCATACGTGCTGGAGTGAAACGGAGAATGAGGAAGAGTAGGCGAAAGAAAAGAAATAAGACGTTGATAAAATATCAGTTTGGATGTCTCAGGTGGTTATGTTGTAGATGAAGGCTCCGGGTTGGTCTGCAGTTACTGTTTGCAACTGTCTGGAGTCGATGGGGAAAAATTTTGCTTCCGATTTTGGTGTATTTACTATCTGGTACTGCAGTATGGTCCTTTGTTATTTTCGTTTATGTTTCGTGATCTAAAAACAACACTGTATATGATGACTGTTTCATATGTAAGTTGGAATCGTATATTATGAGTGTTGTTTTGGTAATTGGGATTATTGAGATGATCTTGTGCTGATTCGAATGATATGATTTAAATGTTCTAAAATGTGAAAGTTTGGTATATGATCTCTAAATTATTTGAGAATCCCTCGACAAATGTGGTTTCATAGTTGCAGTTTCGTCTTCCTACTATATCAACACATACACATTATCAATCAAGTTTATCGAACCAGGTGCATAACAGGCTAGCAAGGTAGCTTAGCTAAGCACCTTTTAGTAATCATGATTATATGAGTGGTTACAAAGATGATTAACCAAGTTTATAGAAATGTTATTCGGAAAAGATATGAACTTGATAAACTTAAACATCCTGCCAAGTTTATAGAAATGTTATTTGAAGGTATCACCTAATACGAGTAGTAAGTTTCATCGCTGTATTATTAAAACCATTCTGATTTTGTTTTAGTCATACCCGTAAGTTAAAATCTTGCTCCATTTTGCAGAATATCTCGTAACGAATGACCACGTTTCATATTGTTCTTTGTATTTTGGCCAATACATTTTGAAACAAAATACAAATTTGAATGGATTTTGTTAAAGGTAAATTTATTTTACACCTAAAATATTTCATGTCACGGAATGAATTTTGAATTTTATCTCAAAAAACAAGAACCTCTACCAAGTAAACTAATCTTACATTAACAAAAAGTTTCTATAGCTAAGCATACAAAGTTATAAGAACATAAAGTCTGCCTACATCTTAACCTCTACCATACACCGTCGAGGTACTGAGGCTCAAAACTCGCAGAAGACGGCACTGAACAGTTTCTTTCTTTTAATTTTATATTGTATTAATGCTATTATAACTGAAATTTAAATATTGTATAAATTTCTCATAAAGTATACAACATTTATTTTCTGGAAAGTGATATTCTTACCACATATGTGTCTTACACATTTAGTATGTTATAAAAGTTATAGAAATTGTGTAATGTGGTAAATAAATCAATGTTTGTGATACTAATTTCATGTCTTTTTTTTGTGTGTGTGTGAGAGATGCACTAAACAACTCAAATGTACTTTAAAATCACGATTGGTATTGAGGAATGAGGATAAAGGTTATAGGTTCAATCGTTTCAACTATTTAAATAAAGCTTCGAAACAACCTATCGACTTTGGTAGAGGTTGTCTACATCGCAACCTCTTCATACACCGTCGAATTATTGAGATTCAAAACTTATGCAATACAGCATTGGGTGTTATATCTTTTATGATTTTAAAGTCTTTAAATATGGGTAAAAGCAAAAGACTTTTCGTAATAAAAATACAGGGTTTTTTTTTTGTAAAGTTAGTTTTGACTCAGACGTGGTGTACATAATTTTAACAAGCGATTTACTGGACCTTCAACCCATTCTTCATGGAAAATACCTTTAGTGAAAAACCCAGAACTCGAACGCGAGACATTGTAAAAAACTCACTTCCGAGACCCACATACTATAATTGATTTAGAAGATACCTTGGCCAACCAAAAAATAAAGTTATTTTAACATGTCTTCTTTAAAATTGAAGTCAAATCTATATATAAAAATAAATTACCTTTAAAAAAGTATTTTTATGTTTTACAAATCAAATTTTACTACTCGTATTTGTTTCACCTGGAGATTTATTCCGTTGAATAAAAATACACATTGCTGATTACCAGAAAGTATAAAAGGGTATTCTTACTTGCATAATACTGATACATAGCAGCAGAGCGGAACATAAACTCCAATGGCCAATTTAAGAAGAAGTGCTACAAATGAAACACATTTAGTAAAAACAATATCTGCAATTATACTCAAAAGTTGTTCTTGGGACCTTCTCATAAAACCCAAATTAGGTTCATTAATCACTTCATCCACCATCAATCAAACCCTTCAAAACCTTTCAAAAATCAGCTATTTTTCTTGGAATTTCTTCAAATGGGTTGAATTAAACCCTGATTACAAGCATTCTTTACAATCTTGTTGGACGATGATCCACATTTTAGCTAAACAAAGACACTTCAAAACTGCACACCAACTGCTCGACAAAATTGCTCTGAGAGACTTTTTGTCGTCGCCCACGGTTTTGAACTCACTTGCGGATACTTGTGATGACCCGGATGTGAATTCTCATGTTTTGAGCTGGTTGGTTATATTTTATGCCAATTCTAAGATGATCCAAGATGCAATTCAAGTGTTTGAGCATATGCGAGTTCATGGGTTAAAGCCGCAGTTGCCTGCTTGTACTGTTTTGTTGAACACGTTGGTTAAAGAGCGGTTGACTGATACGGTTTGGAAGGTTTATAAGAAGATGGTGAAAAGTGGGGTGGTTCCGAATTTGTGTATCTATAATGTATTGATTCATGCTTGTTGTACGTCTTTGGATGTGGAGAAAGCGGAAGAATTGTTGAGTGAAATGGAGTTTAAATGTGTTTTTCCTGATCTATATACTTATAATACGTTGATATCGTTGTATTGCAAAAAAGGTATGCATTATGAGGCTTTGTGTATTCAAGATAGAATGGATAGAGCGGGTGTTTGTCCTGACATTGTAACGTATAATGCTTTGATCTGTGGGTATTGTAAACAAGGTAGAATGAGGGAGGCGTTAAGAATGTTTAAGGAAATCAAAGGTGCTACTCCAAATCATGTGACATACACTAGTTTGATCGATGGGTATTGCAGAGTGAATGGTTTTAATGAGGCTATGTTATTGCGTGAAGAAATGGAAGCTAAAGGGTTGTTTCTTGGCACTGTTACGTATAACACGATTTTAAGAAAATTGTGTGAAGAGGGTAGGATAAAGGATGCAAATAAATTGTTGAATGAAATGAGTGGGAAAAAGGTTGTACCTGATAACATCACTTGTAATACTTTGATTAATGCTTATTGTAAGATAGGAGATATGAAGTCTGCTTTGAAAGTTAGAGGGACAATGTTGAATGCCGGATTGAAACCTGACTCGTTTACTTACAAGGCATTGATTCATGGGTTTTGCAAGACTCGAGATATGGAGAATGCTAAAGAATTTGTTTTCTCCATGATTAATGATGGGTTTTCTCCAAATTACTGCACATATTCTTGGCTTGTAGATCTTTACTGCAACCAAAACAACGAAGAGATGTTGGTGAAGTTACCTGATGAGTTATATCAGAAGGGTATAATTGTTGACATTTCGATTTTTAGGGCACTAATAAGGAGATTATGCAAGAGAGAGAGGGTTGATCATGCTCAAAGAATATATGATATCATGCAGCAGAAAGGGATATCAGGAGATAGTGTTGTATTCTCGAGTTTGGCGTATGCTTACTTGAAAGCAGGTGATACAAATACTGGTTTGAATATTTTTGATGAAATGTACAAGAACAGGTTGATGATCACTCAAAAAACCCATAAAAGTTTCACTGCTAGTTATGCTGGTGATAACGGCATTTTGGAAACTTTTTGGAATCTTGCTGTTGAAAGAGGTTTAATTTCAAAAAGTACTTTGAAACAGATTTATCGAGCCGAAGAAAATTATTAGGAAGCAAACTTTGCCAAGGAGTTAATGCTTCAAACATGTAAGTACTTTTTCCGAACCTTGACCACCCCATGCTAGACCCTCCCAGGCCCAAATTGCTTATTCTTGCTTATGTGAGCTCTACTTGCTTCCGACTTTGTTTTTTTGTGTTTTATGATCACCACTCAGGTTATACCAACTTAATTCGGGCACAAGGTGTTAAAGTTTGTAAAAGCAAGTCTTCAATGTTAGGCACATATAGCCATATAGGTGTACGATGTAATCAAAACACCAAATAAAAGGGGTAGTACACTAGATCGACCCATAGACCAACCTACTTGGGATATATTTGGATTAATTCTTGTATGATAATAACCGAACCTAAAGTTAGTAATACGACAATGCCTATGTAACTAGTGTTTTTTATTCTTCTATGCAAACGATAAAAAGCTAATGTAAAAATAGTACTAATGAAACAACATATAAATTGGCTAAGAATTCATGGGATCTCACAGCATTTCTTGTCTAACAAATGCTGTTCACAAATTTTAAATAGCTAAATATAGAAACTATACATGAAGTTGATCAAAGTAGAAAGAAATTTCAACTTTTAAAAATAGAAAGCACCTTGCTCAAACCTTTCATGTTGTTAGTCACCCTTTAATATGGTAAATGTATGGTCTTGTTTCTTCCTGATTGAATCTCCTAAAAATAGAAAGTACCTAGTCCAAAACTTCCTGTTATTACTCTCAAGTTGTGGTCTTGTTTTGTCCAGATTTGAATCTCCAGAAAAATTACCATTTGTAGCCGAGAACTATGGACAATATGTGGAACTGTTTCTAAAAATAAATATCACATAAGCTATATATAACTATCCTTATTTATATACTTTGTGATCAACACGATATATTGTCTCTTCAATTTCTTCTTACTTTTATAAACAGCTAATATCAATCTCAGAAATACAATATGAACAACAACCAGAACATAGAGTACCAAGCTGGCGAGGCCAAGGCCAAAGCCGAGGTACTTCAGATTTGCCTTTTCTTCTCTTCATCATTTATTTGATAACGATAAGGTTTTGACAAAATGTAAAATTTACACAAGAATCTATGTTTAAGCTTGAGATTATTTTCATCTTAGGAAAAGGGCAGCCAGATGAAGGAACAGGCTAGCAATGCCGCACAGTCCGCCCAAGACTCAATTCAGCAGGTTCAGTTTTGATTTATCTTCTTTTAAACTTTCTACTAATTGTTATAATTATTTAATCTAATGTAAGGGGCATAAGTTGTATCTATTTATTGCGGTATACATCTTATTAAAATGGATGTCCATGCAGGCTGGACAACAGATGAAAGAAAAAGCACAAGATGCAACCGAGGCAGTGAAGAATGCGACTGGGACAAACAAGTGAATCCCATTGATCAATCACCATCTTATCTCATAATGAGAACGCGCTCTCCATTTCTTTTTTATTCAGTTTAATTGTTTCACATTTTTTTGCATTTTCTCTAAGTTATCTTTGAACAAAAGATACACAGATATTACGAAGCTTGTTTCGATAAGATTTACAGATTTGCAATTTCTCTGAGTTTCTTTGTATCATCAATGTGATGTTGGATACTTGGATTATATGGATTTATTATATCCTTATATTAATGGGAATTAACTTATGAACGGTAACGGTGATGAATAATAACCGTCTATGTGGAGAGTTATTATTCGTTCATCACACATCACTAATCATTACTTAAATTTTGTTACATCGTATTCTGTTCGGGTTTTCCTTATCATTAAGTTCATTAGCATTCCTCATTTTTTATTTAATTCTCCCCTAGTCACATAACTTTTTATTTGAACAGCTTCCTAGTCACATAACTACATATTATTTGTAGATATATACATAACTTTACAGTAACATATTACATTACATTACAGGGTTTTTTTTTTATTATCTTTTGAAAAGCACACTACAGTAATTAACATGTGGAAATATTGAAGCTTTGGAATACAAATTGATGATAAACAGAAAACTTTAGCAATTGAATGTTTATTAGTTTACTTTTCTTCGGGAAAAAAGTGGTCCAAAATTCTAATGGCCCTCAAATTAAAGGCACGGTCAATTTAGCTCGAGATAAGAAATTTGCTTAATTGCAACTTGACACCCTCTACTTGAATTGGAATTTAACAATTATAATGTTTATACTAAAATTTTTTTTAACCTTCACTAAAACTGCATACGTGTATAAAAATGTTAGGCTTTTATGTCTAAAAACATAAAATGTTTGTTTATACAAAATAACAAACGTTAAATTTGGACCGAGAAGGTACAATCTAATCTGCTGCATGTATAAACAATTTTGGTTAAGTTTAATGTAATTTTTGTCAATTATTAGAATAATTCTCCTCACAAACCTACTAGACTTATAAACAAGCTTTATTAATTTATCTTTTAAACCACTCAAAGAAATTGCTAGCTCTGCCACAATATGTCAAACAGAATGGACAATCGGTTATTAATGAATACATATTTTGAAGTCAAAAAGTAAAATAAGTAAAAGTGTAGGGGGTGAAAAGAAAACTAAGAAAGAAAGATAGAGACGATGTGGTCGGAACACAGCCATATATTGAGCACCATAGAGAAATTGACTTATAGTGGAACCCACATGACAGGTGGCTACCACAGTTAACTTCCACGTATGATGGCCAAATGGGTAACTACTGCCTGGGACCCGCCAGCTAAGCTAGAGACGAAAAAGGTGGCAAGAGATGGGCTGACCATGATCCGGATCACGTGGCCTTTGGACCCATTTCACGAAAAATGTTTTTACTATATGTCTAGTCTAAATGGGTCGACATTGTGCACCCTCCCCACCAATTGAAAGTGAAATATGTAGAATAATTATAACATATAAAATAGACTGCCTAATTTGGATCGTTTTAAATATGTCTAAAGTTTTAATAATTAGACAAATCATACATCAAATGTTAAACTTAAAATGAAAAAATGAGTGAAATTTATGAGTTAATGTTACTTCCTTTGTTCAGCTAAAAATGTCTTTTTTTAAAATTTTAAAATCTAACTTGTTTTAATTTTGACTTTTAAATAAATTTTTTTATATTAGATAGTACTTGATATAAAGATTATATCAATTGATTTGTGTTTTAAAAACATTTTCAATAATATAGTTTTCATAAAAAATATATTTAATTAAGTTCAGAGTTTAAAATTAACAAACTTTGAATATTCAAAATTGTACATTCTAATGGGACGGTCAGCCGGGTGATGTTTATGTTTATAAGCATATATTTAAAATTACTGAGTTACTCACATATATATCATTCGGGATATATTATTATGTTAGAATGTTACAAAGTATATTTGACATCCAATTTGATTAAACAAAATATTGTCAACATTGTTAAACTTAGAATTTTAATGCAATGACTTTTAAAGGTCTCCTACCTATATGTTCTTTAGAAAATGTAGGCCTATTGTTAGGAAGGAAACCTATTCGGAAGGAAGATACATTCTATAAGAGTTGTTTGTTAAGCGCGCCCATCATATCACTTGAAACAAAGAGCCGTCCAACATGATATAAATGTAAACAATATTAATAACGACCGAGTCAGGATTATAAGTTTAAGAGGGCCTAATAGTTTACGATTTACATGTATGTTTTGTTAAGGGATCAATTAACTTTGGAACAAATTAATACATAAAAGTAATCAGAAATATAAGGCTTAATATACATTGGAGGATAGTTATCACTATACTTTGTCTTTATATAGCTCTGTCACTGACTAACAATGATCAATCGTATATATTTACCACTGATGTTTTAACTAAGAAAAAAAAAAGTATTCATCGACTATTTCATCCGAATTTTTACCAACAATCATAATAACTTGATAATCTGAGCTTTAAAAAAGTTCATTTATTTCATTATACTAGTAAAGATTTCTAAGAAAGATGTGTGTCATTTTCATTCTACTTTTAGCTGTTGTAATGTTTTGACTTTTTACCACTAGTCATTTCCTGTTATTTACATCTATCGACAAAGATTTACACATCAAGTTTTACTAGATGTCCATCTAAGAATCGACGGGTCGACGATTAGCTTGAGCAACATCTCACTACTGGTCCCATACATGGACCCACACAAACTATGACTTAATCCTCCAAACATTTCTCACCCACTAGTTATTTTCCACGTGTCACCTCCTGGATTCTCCTCCACATCCCACTTGTAACATTTTGCTTCCTTATTGAGACCACAAAACTAAACTCTAAACACAAAACAAGAACCACACAAACCAAACCCAAACCCAAATTAACCCAAACACACAATGTTGGATCACAGCAGTACCTTATGCTTAAAAACCAATACCGCTTGGGCTCGAGTCTGCGACACCTGCCGGTCCGCCCCTTGTACCATTTACTGTCGCCCTGACGCCGCTTACCTTTGCACCGCGTGTGACGCCCGTATCCACGCTGCGAATAAGCTCCAGTCTTCCCAACACGAACGTGTTTGGGTATGCGAGGCTTGTGAACAAGCCCCTGCTGCTTTTATTTGCAAGGCGGATGCCGCCTCGCTTTGTGTAACTTGTGACGCTGATATTCATGCAGCCAACCCTCTTGCGCGTCGGCATCACCGCGTCCCGGTGATGCCGATTCCTGGCGCACTTTATGGACCTCAGGCTACTAACCCGAGGTCCATGATGGGGATTGGAGTTGAATCCCAAAGTGGATTCTTGTCAGAGCCAGGTACGGCACTTTATATTTTTTATATCTTACTTAGGTCTTGAAATAAGCATGTATCATGTTTTTTATTGATGACTGTTATTTTTTCGAGTTAAAATAATCAGATAAACACTTCCTAAGACGCTTTAAACTTTTTATCGACTTTATATAAAAGAACAAGAAAACTTAACAAGTATGATTTTGTGACATGTAGGTGATGTAGATGATGAAGATGAAAGTGAAGCAGCATCATGGTTGTTATTTGATGGTCCAGCAGCACCAAAGAATAGTCAAGGCCAAAATGGTAATAAAGAGAATGGGTTTTTGTTTAGTGGTGATCAAGGAGGTGATGAAGATGAGTATTTGGAGTTTATGGAATTTGGTGGTGATGATCAACAACAATGTTTTAACAATAATAAGGTGTCTGAAAAGTTGTTTGGTGGAGGCAATGGTGATAGTGTGGTGCCTGTTGGAAAAGATCATCATAATCATAATCATCAATTTCATCACCATGATTTTCAGCAACAGAAGTTTCAGTTGGGAATGGAATATGAGACCTCAATTAATGGTGGTGTTAGTGTTGGCGTTGGTGCTTATGGCTATCCTCAACTTACTCAAAGTGTAAGTTTTCTATTAATTACATCATACATCATGTCTATGGTAGTCTAGTGGTGTAAAATCTTGTAATATTAAAGCGGAGGTCAAAGGTTTAAATCCTGGTTATATGTCTTTCTAACCATAGTTCTATAGGATTTATCCCTTGTGTTAGCGGTGAGACTGATTTATAGAAACCAATAGTTGCACCTTTTGTAAATCTTTACAAATCCTTTGACTGACTAGAACTAGTATCATTTGTTCACTACTATCACTAGTCAAATTTCCATGTTTACATTATGCATCATATTTTCCTTGTTCAACATCTGCATCTGTTACTAGAAGTAATATGAATTTACTTGATGTAACTTTTGTCTAAATATGAGATAGTGTGATAAAATATCTCATGACTCAGTTTACATGATGACTGTTATACTGTTTGTTTCCCCTTTAAAGCTAGCATCATGTGATTCTTTTTTGTTGTGTAAATTTTTTCCACTTTTAGGTAAACACAATCTTTCCACTTCAATATGTGAATATCAATTATCAAAAAAAATTTAAATATCAAATCTTTAATCATGACCCAATCAAAATGGTAAACGGATGAGGTTTTTCATATTTGGGTTACCCGGTGATGACGGGTCTTTTATTGTGATTGTTTACAACCGTTACCTAAGAAGAATTCGAACCCGAGACCATACACCTAAGTACTAGGCCATACAAACTTGCAAAGCATGTTTAGAAAAAAAACTATCCTACAAGTGTTACATTTTTCAGAACTTAATAGTACGTAAACGCCCTTTATTTTTCTACATAGAAAATGATGCAACATATATAGAGAGTTGACTAACTTTGCTACTTGTAATTTCCAGGTTTCCATGTCATCATTAGACGTTGGAGTTGTGCCTGATTCAACGATAACCGAGGCTTCATTGTCACATTCTAGACCTTCTAAAGGAACAATCGACTTATTCTCAAACCCTCCGGTTCAAGTGGCAACACAACTCAGTCCAATGGACCGAGAGGCCAGAGTCCTAAGGTACAGAGAGAAGAAGAAAAACAGAAAATTTGAAAAAACCATACGCTATGCATCAAGAAAAGCTTACGCGGAAACAAGACCAAGGATCAAAGGTCGTTTTGCTAAAAGAACCAACGCAGATGTCGACGTGGACCAAATGTTCCCTACAAACCATATGGTAGAACGCGGATATGGAATTGTGCCTTCCTTTTAAACACGGAAGGAACAATAGGCCTATGTTTTCTTTTTTTAGCAAACCGGTACATCAGAATTATTAAGATGATTAGTATCTTCTTAGAAAGCAGGAATCGATCCGCTCGATCATGGGTTCTTAATTGTAAACGTAACTGCAACATACACATTTTCTGTACCTTAATTTTTTTTCCTTGTTGATATATTTCATGTTTTTGGGCATGTTTCAATAAACCTTGTCTTCTAGTGCTTATTTGCATACAATCGCTAATTAGTATATCTTGCTTCAGTCACAATTACTTATGTATACGAAACTAGTAAGGCTTAGCTCATTTTAAGGTTACCAAAATTTTTAAAGCATATATATTAATATATAGCAGATGTCGGTGAAGGTCAAAAGTATGATTATAGTAGATGTGTGATAAAGGGTATAATGGACACATATCTACCGATATACTAAAATAAGATTGAGGTATTTTTAATGCGACATGTGGCACGTTACTTTATCGACATGTGTTAATTTAAAAAAATTAATTTTCCTAATTTTAGTTAAATTGTAATTGTCAATTTCCATATTTAATATTAATTATTAAATATTACATATATATCAACTTACCATATATAATAATATATTATTATCTATAAACTATATTAAAGAAAATACCTCCCATGTTGAAAGTTACATGGGGGAAATGTCTAAAATGCCTTCGTATGTAATATTTTCACTTACAAGGCTACAACTCTTTAAAATATTTTCACATACACTATTATCTTAACATTAATAATCAAATTACACTATCAATCCTTTATTTTTCTAAAATATCTCCATTAACCTTTTAAATCAATTACTTTTATATGAATTATCTACGACACTCGACGTCGCATCCACCACCAACACTCACCTCCACCACCACACCGTCGCCGTCATGACCACCGCCGCATCGTGCGGGTACAATGCTAGTAATACATTAAATCATTTGAGTAAATCCATAATCTTATTTTTTATTTATTACGTTTACTATTTTTTATTTTTTATGAATCATTCGAACTTTAAGTCATTACGTTTACTATTTTTTATTTTCTATTTTTTTTTAAAACTAGCCTAAGTATTTAATAGGGTTAATAGTTATTTATATATTGTTATTGCTTTATTTATTTTAAATTTCATTTATATTGAACTTCTTATTTAGTAGCTTAGCTCTGTAATTTTTATATAATGATAATAATAACATTTGTCTATTATAATCAAAACCGTACGTATAACCTTTACTTGCTTAAATGTTATTAGATCAGTAACTTATATTTTAACGATGCATGCATGATTAGATTATATATCGCATTATATATTCCGTACATCGTACGAGTATTAAGACTAGTGTTATACTATAACGGGAAAAGAACCAGCTCAACTAAGATCAGTGTTTAAATAAAAGGTGATGTGTGAGTTAATTAATAACTCATACGATAAAAATTAAAAAGAGATCTTTATCTTTATAATAAATAAAAGACAATTGTCTTTTAAAAGTATTTTTTGAAAAAATGTGATGTGGCAAGTCTACAATTTTACTTAAAAGGTCTTTATTTTAATTATGATGTCATAAATAATTTACAATATTTTTAATTAAAAATATGTCACTAAATGCTTATTTAAAGTTCTTAATCTTTTATTATAAACAAAGAAAATTATTTTATATAGTATAATATCCTTTTCTGTTTTTGTTAATGCAATAGGTACTTTATTAATTTATAAATATTGTGTTATTTAATTCACTATCTCCAAAAATTACATGCATATTTTTTAGTTTTATAACTAGACTTTAGACTTGTGTCCAACACTGAACACGAGACTTACGACATTATTAATATTAGATGTTAATACATGTAACTTATAAATGCTTATAAGTTCAAATTTGAAGATATAAGTAGATACTAGATATTAATTCAAATGTCAATAACTTTAAGCTAATAGAAAGAAACTAATGTAATAAAAAAAACATTGGAAACGTATATCCTCCTTCATCAGTTGAAATACTTCTTTATAGACGAAATTTGTTGTATTATTTGTTGTCTTCTCATCTTTGTCACATATTAACACCTTAAAGCCCCTTCTTGACTTAACTCGAGATACTACAATGTACAATTATTCGTGTGTGAAAACCGCAAATTAAGTGGATAAAATTCAATTTTGATAACATTGTAAAAAATAATTATTTTAGTTATTTGTTTTTTATTAATTAAACAAAATTATGTAAAAAAGTAAATGATGACATCAACGAGAGTTAATTTGATGAAATCGAGCGATAAAATTGGTTAATAAGTCACTAGTTCAATTATTTTTTAATATATATTAAAACTAAAATAGTACAATTAGTATTAAAATCTTAATATATTTACATTAAATTTTATTTATTTTTAATTAATTAATTTTATATATATGATAAAACATATTATTGGATATATATTAGTTTTTTTATTGGATAAATATTAGCTATAGTTATATGAGATATATATTAGCTATTATTATTATTTATTTATTTATTAAAATTATTGGGTAAAAAGTGTAAATTGGTGATAGAATAAAAAAGTATAAATTAAAGTCAAAATTGAAAACAAAAGTCAACATTAAGAAATCAAGAATTGTGATTGGTCGATAAGTTATTAGAGCAACTGTGCTTTAGTATAATAAAAGATTTTAATTAAAATGTCTGGGTTGAACCTGGATAAATTTGCTAGTACAAGAATAAATATGGAGCAGTTGAATCAGTAATCAAATAGTGTGTATCTAGAGAGAGGATCAGGACATAACAAAATGACTTGCTTTTTGGAAAATAAGAACATAACTTGTAAATATAGAGTATGAATGACAAAAAATATGTGTATCCGTTGAGGAATCCAATACCTAAAATCGATGTGACTGGGGAATCTCCGAGTTGACTGGGGATAGAGACGACATGGGGATGTAATTATATTCGCCGATGGGGATAGGGACGGGGATGGGATGTTGGAATAATTATGATCTGCATTAAATAATATAATGAAAACATGATAGAGTACATACCCATTGATCCTGAGGAACCTGTAAGATGATTAAACATATTTTGCTATTGATTGCGGGTTCCCAAAACGAGATGATTGTATTTAGATGGGATATGAATTTGGGATAGAAAAATACACACAATATAAGGAGGAATATTAGAGTGGGAAATTGTTGTAAATGGCTATCTATTTATAGAGAGAGCATACACTTTAGTCCCTGGTGGTTAGTATATGCAATATAAGTCCTGGTAGTTTCAATCATCTGATGGGAAACCCTATAATATGTCTTTAAGAGTAAATACGTTTATCGTATATTTACTAGACATAGGGATTTCAGGCATCGTCAATTATCATATCACGAATGATAAACGATCAGTGACGGTCACATTTAACATGGTTTCAACATTCTTCCACTTAACCAAGCGGTCATTTATCTATGAGTATTCAATAAGTCCGGCCGGGATAATACTCATTTTGTTTTAAACTGAAATCATAGTCAATAAGTACAGTCGTAGAGAAGAACATCAACTCACGACCCCCACTAGTCAAACCATGACTCAAATTTAAAACTAAGAATGAATGATCAATTGACTAAGACAAATTTTGTTATAATAATATCTATACACCATTATGAGCTCAAAGTGTAGCTAATAGACAAACAAAATTTGAATATAAAAGAAAGTTTTTTAATTAAGATAATAATAATAACCAATAAGTACAACATTCTATTATATTAGATCCTTTAGTAAGTCTCATCTTCGACACGTGTCCTACGAAAGTTTTACGAGGAAGACCTTTGGTCATTGGATCCACTAGCATATTATGTGTTCTTTTGT
This sequence comes from Erigeron canadensis, assembly GCF_010389155.1. Lineage (NCBI taxonomy): Eukaryota > Viridiplantae > Streptophyta > Magnoliopsida > Asterales > Asteraceae > Erigeron > Erigeron canadensis. The sequence goes on from NC_057766.1 coordinate 32,197,832, forward strand.
ACTCAATACAAAGAACATTTTCCTCAATCCGTTCGTGTACAAACAGATACCTTGTATTGAGATACAGCTCAGTACTGTTCAAGAAAGTTATGGCACCTGAGTTATCATAGTAAAGCTTCAATGGTTGGGTAATGGACTTGATGATTTTGAGTCTACTGACCAGGTTCTTTAACAGCATCCCATGACATATGTCATTGTAAACAACAATGTATTCAGTCATCATGGTGGACGTTGCAGCCATTTCTGTTTATGACTCCGTCAAGAGATAGCCGATAGCTAATCATATAAATTTAGAAGCAGATTTCTTATCAGAATCAGAACATCCTACTACTTCTTAGTTGTCACTTCTTCTATAAGTTAATATGTAGTCTTTGGTCCCTTGCAGATATCATAGAACCTTTTAGTCGGCGATGTAAATCTGGACGAGTACATACCTGAGCGTACATAATGCTCCCGACTAGTTAGGAGTAAGGTATCATCCTCATTTGCTCCTTTTCAAACACAATGCTCGGACTTTGGAAACAATCACATACATCTCCTTTTACTACTAGAACTATAGTGGGTGTGTAGTGTTGCATGTTATAGCGTTCTAAGATGTTTTCAATATAAGCCTTTTGAGAAAGACCTAGAACATCATTACGCCTGTCTCGATGTATTTCGATACCTATGACATAAGAGGCATCACCAAGATCTTTCATGTCGAAATTATGCGAAGGTTTACGCTTCGACTCATGCAACATATCCAAGTTGTTACTTGTAAGTAGAATGAAATCCACATAGAAACAAGAATTATAAATTTACTCCCACTGATCTTGAGATAGGTGCATTGATCCACTTGATTCTTTAAGAAGTCTTGTCCTTTTGTGACTTCATCGAATTTAAGGTGCCATTATCGTGATGCTTGATTCAACCAATATATGAAATGAACTTATTCAACTTGTAGACCATGTGCTCTTTACCTTCTGGAATGAATCTTTCAGGTTGCCGCATGTATACGTCTTCTTGCAAGTTTCCATTCAGGAAAGTGATCTTGACATCCATCTGATAACTCTAAATCATAAGGAGCTACAAATGCCATGACGATTCTTAAGAAATCTTTATGAGAGACAAAAGAAAGAGTCTCTTGATAATCGATTCTTTCCTTATGAGTAAAGCCCTTCACAACTAGTTTGTCCTTATAGCGTTTGATAAGCCTCAAATTGTACATGTTTCCCTACACCGAATTGGACGTTTTGTACTAGTTTTATAGCCATTTATACTTGTTTTGTGGTACGTTATGGTATTTGCTAGTGGTATCAAGCCTACAGCAGGTATATTGCCCCAAATGGTAGAAAATAGCTCAGAAGTGGTCCATATGCACTAACCGAAGAAGAACGAAGTTGAAACGAAAACTCCCTGCAAGACCTCGTGGCGCGAGGATGGTCCCTAGCGGCGCGAGTTGTGGATTTTCAAGACAGAACTTTTCACTGAAGTCCCTAGCGGCGCGAGTTGGGCACCTTCGAAGTCAGAACTTTGGCCTGAAGGAGCTAGCGGCGCGACCCGAGTTCCTAGCGGCGCGAGATCTATCTGACATCACCATTTTCTCTCTCCTGGGGTATAAATACCACCCACTACTCCACCCAAACCCTAGTCTTGGACATTTTTCAGCTCACACACTTATACTTCAGCCGTTTTTCAAGGTTTTCAAGAGTTTTTCACTACTCCAACAATTTTTGAAGACTTGAAGATTGATTTTAGCTATTGTTACTCATTGTAGCTCGATTGTAACTTCGGTTTGGATTTGTTTTCTATATTGGGTACATTATGTCTTCCTTTCTACTTCAATCTTTCGCTTTTAACATTATGAGTAGCTAAATCCTTATACATCTATGAAGATGAAGTGAAACAATTAGTTATGGTTGCATAGTATTTTGAATTCAAGTTGGTTTTACTTAACATTTTGTCAAGATCTTAATGAAACAATTGGTTATGATTTGTAGTATAACCAATTAATTATACTACATACGAACGGGTACACTGCCCGTAAGTGTGTGGTAGACAGTACGCGGTAGATCTTGTTATAAATTATTAAACTCGATTTCACACATCAGCGTTCAACGTCTCCATTCGGGTCTAATTTGGTTTTGGATATCCATTTACAACCTACAGGTTTGGATTCCTCAGAAAACTCAACCAAGTCCCAAACGTCATTATGTTACATGGAATTAAGCCCTTAAATCATGGGTTGATTCCACTAAGTAGCATGATCGCTATTAATGGTTTCTCAATAAAAGGTAGAATCTATAAGTTTTCCAACGTCCTCAGCGTTAGTAAAATTAATTATGAAATCATCAAAATTTATGGCCCTGTGTGACCTAGATGATCTCCTGAGTTGATTTTCAGGTTCAGTAAGGAGGATGCTTTAGCATTAGTAATATCGTGATTAGGAGAATTTTAATTAAAAGAAGATGAGTCAGTGATATTAAGAGCATTATCGATACACAACATGCCACGTTTCTCGAGAACTAAGAGATCAGTGGAAGCACGACAAATCACAACATAAGATTTGCAAGAAGTACAAGAAGTGGGAGGAACCACACGTCGGTGATTATTATTATTATTGCTCTGATAATTCCTCTTGTAACCAACGTTGCTAGTAGTGGTGGGAAAGACAATAAAACTGATAACAGGTAAAGAAACATGTAAGAGTTTTAGGATACAGTTTCTTTAAGTTAAGGTTATAGACCTATGCTTTGGTATGACAACCTCATACTTTCATATACTTAGACTCGCTGGAAATGAAAATAACTAAAAGTTTCCAAAAATAGATTTGGATAAGATTCGCGAGTCGGAAACGCGAATCGGGTCGAAAACAGGATCGGACATCAAGCACCATGAGTAGAACCATGGGTCGACAAAGTCGACCTATGGGGGTCCGACTAGGTCGGTCGCGCAAAGGAGAAGGAGGGGGAGAAGAAAACTTGGTTTCCTTATCTCATATTGATTCAAAGAAGAAAACCTAAGGGTTTTTTATGCCTATATAAAGAACTCTTATTCCTTCTTGAATCCTTGCACCGAAAACTCGTTCTCTCCTCTCTCTTTTCGTGTGAGTTCGACGCCCCCCCCCCAGGCGGAGAGCACCTCATTCTAGTTATTTTTTCGGTGGGTATTTGTTATAACATAAAGTTATAGCTAGCACTTAATTAAGTGTCGAAAATCCGTTCGCATGTACGAGTCTTTTGAGGGGCACGACTTCGGGATCTTTTTCATGGCAAGGATGAGGTCACATTATTCTTGCTTAAGAATAACATCTTCGGAAGGTCGTCTAAGAGGTTAGTAGTTCTTCTATTTATTTATTTGTTTAGTTACTATATGAATGTGCGATAGATATTTGCTAGAGAATTAAATAGTTTTAATTGTTTTATTACATGCTTCCGCTAGTAGTAATTAACTAGGTTAATTACTTGTTCATTAACTATGTTTTTAGACGATTTAATTTGTATATAAATAATTAAACGTTTTATTTATTTACGATTTAAACCTTACACTTAAAAAAGTTTTTAAAATATAAACCTAGATTAATGAACTATGTTTATTCATGGAATAAACATCATTTTGGTTAATAAAATCCCAACAGTGTGGAATCTATATGTCGTATTTAGATGATGGGATGAAGACCATATGGGGTATGACATATTATGAAAGACCATACGGGGTATGACAATGTGATTTGGATGTGAATGAAATTTTTAGTTGGTTGTTTGATTGTATAGAAGTATATATATATTGTGTAATTGTATGGAGTTGCAAGAATTGAGACCCATGGTATCATGATGGGCATATAGATAAGTTTATATAAGACCATATCAGATATGATAATGTGATTTGATTATTGGTTAGTATGTTTTATTTGGTTGATTAATTACATGATTTCACATAGTTTGTGTTGATATGAAGGTGTTAATGGACAAGATGATTGTGTGGTAATATGTGTATATTTGTATATAAACGTACTCACTAAGCGTAAAGTTCATCCTTTTAGTTGTTTACCTTTTTATAGGTCTTGAAAGTGACAATAAGTGATTGATTAGTAGTGCTTGAAGTAAAGTTGTGCATTTTAAAGGTAGCTTGCCATTTTGCGGTAAATGACTCTTTTAGTAGAAACTTAGTATTCCCACCTCGTTATGGCTCTTGATACATGTGAAGTGTTTTTGGTAAAGTTTTGTTATGTATATTTCTGCAAAAAGTTGGGTTGGAGTCTTGGTCTTTTGTTTTTCAAAGTATTGAAGAATCTTAGTCGATGACGACATGGGTAATGTGACCCGTTTGGTTGTAAAATGAACGTTTGATCAAATAGATACTTTTGATATGTTTACTAGTGTGTTTATAACTTGGTTGAGTCATGGAGTCTTGAATTGAAATGATTTGTATGGTATCATGGTGTAAATGATGTATTTTGTCAAGTTCGGTAAAGGCGGTAAACGACTCATTTCGTTGTAAATTGTACATTTATTTAAATGAAAGTTTTTGGAATGTTGAGTCATGTGTCTTAAACTCATTTTAAAAGTTTGACAAATTGATTTTGAAGTATGAAAATTATTGGTGAAAGATTGCAAGTTTTTTAAGTGCTCATATGGGTTATGACTTTTGTTTACTTCATATGGGTTGTAATTTTACTTCATCAGGGTTATCATTTTACTTCATCTCGGTTTTCATTTTACTTCATCTGAGTTGTAATTTCTTCACCTGTTTTTTTTCTTCATCTAGGTTATAAAAAAATAATCTATTTTTTATTTTCTTAAATCGAGTTGAGTCGTTTCATATGAGTATAATAACTAGTTACTGAAGGCTTGTCCATGAATCCGGACTTGAAGAACTTGAGGGCATAAGATTCAACTAAAATACCAATATAAAAAAATAAGACGTTTTTGAAAAATCTGGACACAAAAAAAAAAAAAGAAAAAAAGAAGACTCTGGCTAACACTAAAATACCCCTACCCTTGTTACTTCCCTTACACCGGTTATGAGGGAACTAAATTGACGGTCAAAGGAGCAATTACCTAGGGCATGAAAGTTATCAGAATACGTACCCTAGTTGATATATCAACTATGCAAGGGAAAGGAAGATCGACGGTCAATGAAATTGAGCTAAAAATTCTTGAAACAATGGAAAAGCCACATGGAATTGAACTAAATACTTATGAGTTATGCTACAATCTCAAATATAATAATCAAATAACCGTTTAGTTTAGAGCGTGATTATAAGAACCATCAACTCAATTTACTGAAATCCAACAAACACAAAATACTGGCCACAAACTATTTGAAGATAGATTTGTAGTGCTCAAGAAGCAAAAAGGTCATAAACCAATTTCCCTGTTATCTTTTGTTTCAACAACTGGATCCTTTGATTAACTGAGAAATAAGAACTAGAAGCGATGTTGCAAAACTACCCGAGTCTACTCAAGTAGTCGTTACACCTTAGGGCGCCGAATACTCGGAGTACTCACCGCCTTGACCGCTTTGACTTCCCGGGTACTTGGAACACCCCAGTCGGCCGCGTTGATAGTGCATAGCGAGTTCTGCAACCATGGCTAAAAGTGAGTAAAAAAGTTGTAATTAATTAATACTTATTAAAAAAAAAAGTGGGTAAAGGCCAAACGTATGATTATAGTGAAAAAACGAAGGGCAAAATGCACATATTATAATATGATAGGGAAAGAACCTGAGAACAGTGTTCTATTTAAAGGTGATGTATGTGTTAATAACAACTCATACTATAAAAAGTGATACAAGAATAAATATACAACAATTGTACCCAATCCCAGCATAAGTAGGGTATGGGGGAGGTGGGATGTACCTCTACCCAAGGGTAAAAAGACTGTTCGAGAAGAACCTTCAGACAAAAAAGTGAGAGTGAAAACTAAACGTGTTTAGTAAGTGACCATACATATCGGAAGAGTATTATATGAATAAAATACAATAGAATAGAATAACAAAACATACACACGTTTATACCAAACATTAACATGACTGATTGTAACAACGGAACGACCTATAGCCAAAATTGCAAGCATTAGCGGCAAGCTTTTCATACGCAAGGCTCACACTTATGAAGAAAAAAAATACAAATTATTTATACAGTATTTATAACACATAAAATACTTAAACACCATCCGTAAGAGCCTCGTATAAGTCCGGCTTTGATCAAATTTGGTGTTTGAAAAGAAACCCCCAAAAGATTGATGGTATCGTTGAGGAGGAAGAAAGAAGAGATCAATCTTGTTGAGAAAGAAAAAGTTAGGGAAAAAAATTACTTAGTATTAAAAAACTCTTTTTGCATACAAAAAGTTCACACTTTTTAGTGTCTAGGCTCGCAGAAAAGCCCAAAAAGTGAGCACTTTTTGTACACCCTGCGGCCTGCGCCTTGCGTACCAAAAAGCTCTAAGGCTACGCGCTTTTTTTAACCAAGAATACCTCATACTATAAAAAGTCATGAATAAATATGAAGCTGTTAAATTTATAATCAGATACTACGTATTAAAAGAAAGGAACAGGACATAACAAAATGACCAGAGCCCACCTTATTAGAGCATTCGTGTTTGCCATGCCAGCCGCTTTCTCTTCCACTGAAATAACTACACCATTAGAGCCGGATCTAGAACTAGAATCCATTTTAACATTATGGGGAGATATAAGACTAGGCACAAATATAGGGGCCCCAATATACTCCCCGGAGATGGATAAGTGTGGTGTGCCATCATAAGAGTAATCATCTTTGTTCATGTGGTATGCAACACTATGATTCATCACATGATTAAGTGGCAACTCTACCCACGACTTATTTCCGCTCTTATAGCTTCGCAACACCCATATCTTGGTGGGGGTGGGCGGTAACTCAGCGTCAAGTTCATAAATGCATAGACATTCTTCCAAGACCCCTAGGGTGTAAGAACAACCATATTCATATGAAGGATGGTTGTCAGGGTCTGGTTGTTGGGTTACTGTAAATTCCTCGCGAGATAAATTTAAAGAAAGAATGATATTCTCCTTATTTAGCCGATTCAACATAAACCAGTGAAGTACCCCATCACATAAGAGACCAGATACCCTATTCCAATTGGTAAGTACATAGTCAAATTCTTGGATAAATTTCCAAACACATGTTTTCAGTGAAAAAACATAAAAACGTGTGGTTTTTCTTTGCATCACAAAGCCTACTACAATCTTGTAGTCATTGTTGGAAGAATCATAACCAAATCCCCAAATCAAATTCCACCTTTGGGTGCTTTTAGGAAGCGGTTCGGGTGGGGGTTCAAGTATTTTCATGGTCTGTCTAGTGCAAGGATTGACCACCAAAAGTTCAAAATCCTTAGGACAGATGCATACAAGGCCATTGGCAGAACCAATGATAAAGAAACGATTGAAATTAAGCATATCGCTTTCGTTGTTTAATCCATAAATGCTAATAATGATCCTTTTATCAGGATTGATGTTGTTGGAAGCATGTTGTTTTAAATGAGATTCGGCAAAATAAGGAGTTGAGATGAAAGAATACCATGACTTACAAACACTCTTGCATCTGATTACATCTTTCACATCCGATCGTATCAGGATTTGCTCCATTATATCATCAGCGGCCTCCATTGGTTTCGCAGAAAATAGAAAAAAGAATTGGGACCCACCCTGGCTAAGTCGATCTCTGTCTCTCAGATTGGTAACATATGACGACAGGATTTAGCTCAAGTCTCAAATCTCAACCATGACTTTATATTTATCAGATAACTAGAAGTCGTAGGTTATCCGTTAGTTAAAATAAAACAATGATCCATTGGGCCGAATCAGTTTATACTGTATAGGTCAGGATAGATCTTTGTCTAGCCCAAAATTTCTTAATGAGATTTCATTGAGTCGAGTCATTCTTTTTTTTTTCTTTTAATTATATATCACTAGACGGTTATTGGTAGCAGCAATGGATGATGATGATGATGCTGGCTACGGATGAGACTTAAATCTATTCATATTTAATGTTGATAATCTTTAATACCTTATAAAAGAAATGACATATTTTATATTAGGTAATTCTGTTTTTGAATTACCAGATTTGCCCTTGGACTTTTTTGTTTTTTTTCTTTATGCAACTACCCAGAATCTCTAACAAACCGTCTTCCCCACTACTGCCGTCGCATTGCACGGGTACCAGATGGGTCGGTTGATTCGTTAAGTTGTCTTCATAGGGTATTCCAGATGTAGAAACCGTTTTTTTTAGAAACCGTTTTTCACAAACAAATTATGAAGTGTACAAACAAATTTGTGTATCCCTAGAGAAGCATCGTAAACTGGTATAGAACCTGGTACTCAACCTGGTACAACTGTAGTCGATATATCCAAATCAACCGGATAGTATTTGTAAACCAAAACTGAAAAATAAATGGCAAGGCTATAAACTCGATATATCTAAATCATGTTACAACCGTAGTGGTGATATATATTTTCAAAATATCCAGATCAATGTTACAATTGTAGTAAATCAATACTGATATGTAATTGGCAAGCCTATAAATTCAACATAGTGCGTATAAGCTGTAAAGACATAGTGAATTACCCCATAAACCCGACCAAGTCATGCAACCCTTTCGTACGCAAACATTAAGGCATAAGTATGTAAAGACATAGTGCATTACCCCATAACCTCACGGAATGAGAATGAAATGGTAGATGTAGAAAGTGTGGAAATGGGCATAAAACCTTGAAACCTGGAAAAAAAAAAAAGAGAAACTAAACAGTAAATTAAGTTGGACAGTATTATAAAAATTAGTTGGTACATAAATCCACGCACCTTAAATAAGCTATGCATCTTGTAAAACTTCTCTGTAAACCACATTTGCGGTGTATACACCGGGTTGATGGAAAATTTGGGTAGGCCTAACCAAAACCTTCACCCTTTCGTGTGATATCCCTCGAGACAGGGCCACATATAGTTGTCCGTGTGAGAATACCGAGTCAGGTAGATACACACCGACGTGTGGAACTGTCTGGCCTTGGGCTTTGTTTATTGTCATCGCGAAGCTAAGGCGAATCGGGAACTGTTTTCTCTTCAACTTAAAGGGATACATATCATTTTCAGATGGACACAGGGGTATTCTTGGTAAAAAAACTCTTTTACCGGCATGTTGCCCGGCTGCTATTTCTGCATCGATGACATTTCGTTGAAAACCTTTGCATATCAACCGTGTCCCGTTACAAAGCCCGTTGGATGGATCGATGTTACGCAATAGTATAACTGGGCACCCAATTTTGAGCCGTAAACGATGAGGGGGCAAACCAGCGACACTAAGAGAATTTAAGAATTCAACCGGATAGTAGTTGTTAATATCGTCTTTCGCCTCATCAAAGTTGTAATATATTCGCTCCTGGCCACTAAATTATCAATCAACTCATCATTTATCTCATCGACATTTTCATTTTTAGTTGACAGTATTGCCCTAGAAATTATGTACTATGGAGAAGTCCCATTGACTTCAATGGACGGGAATATGGCACTTATTAAGGCCTTTTTCGATCTGGTTTCGGACTCGGTAGTGTATGGGATGGTCATCTCATCAGGTATGCGAATAAAGCTGCCTTCAATCACCTCTTCTTCCCCATTGCCGACTCTTAAAAGGAAATCTGAAAACCATGGATCCGTCCGTGCTCTCATGTTGACAGATAAACGCATCTTAGTTATCCCAGGCCAAAGAGGTGACATTCGCAGGCTCGAGTCTACAATCTGTGCGCGGATTCCTTTTTTGATCACTGGCAACACCTGCCTGAAGTCACCTCCAAAAACCATTACCTTCCCCCCAAATGGCAGACTAACGCCTATTATGTCTTGAATTGTTCGATCAAATGCCTCCACCGCTTGTCGCTTAGCCATCGAGGCTTTATCCCATATGATGAGTTTGGCACGACGGAGTAGCTGCGCAGTACCACTTTGTTTACTGATGTTGCAAAGAGAGTTATTACTCAGGATTAGAGGAATTTTAATTCTCGAATGAGCTGTGCGTCCTCCAGGCATGTTATTAGCTGTTGCCCCGGAAGATGCGGTTGCAATGGCAATCTGCCCACGTGAACGAACCTCAGCAAGTAGAGCATTATACAGATAGGTTTTCCCCGTTCCACCAGGGCCATCAACAAAAAAAACTCCTGGATAGTTACCGTCAACGTGCCTCATGATGGTATCGTACGCAAACTTCTGATCAGGATTGAGATTATCTTTGGCACGCAGATGATCATCTTCAACAATTATGGAAGATTCTTCTTGTAACTCACGACAACCTCCCAAATCGAGATGTTTAGAGTTTATGCGAGGAAGGTCAAAATCATCGAGACTCTTACCCATAGATTGAAGGAATACCAAAATGTCTTTAAGAACCAGACTTTGAACTTGATCACTATTTTGGAAACGTCTTCTGTAGTCTTCAGAAAGAGAATCATAATGTTCATCCCATAACCTCCTAACATCCATCGGGTTACAAAATATCAATATAGTCGCAAAAAGTCTTCTCAAAGAATGTGGAAACTGAAACATGGAAGCCTTTGTAAGACATTGTGACAAAGTATCGTCGTTCTCAATCAAGCCTCTCTCAAGTGTTGCCTTTCTAAAAGTTGTGTGCTTTTCACCGTTCACTGTGTAGCTTTTAGGTCCTTTAACATGCATTAAAAGAAGCCGTAAGTAATAGCGATCACCTTCTGTTGGGTTAACTGACACTACCCAGATGTAGAAAGGCAGCACTCGTCCCCGGGACTAATGAGGCTTAAATCTTGAAGGACAACTAAGTTTTTTTTATATATATATTTGTCGTTTTTTCCTCCTTTTAGTATTTTATGATATTATTTAAAGGAAATACTTAATCAAATCTATTACTATTTAAAGATTATATAATGAATAAAGACTTTCAAATGTTAACCTTAGTTGTGTCTTTCTTTAAGTTATTATCTAAAGTATCCGATTATGTCTGATGTATGTTATATCGTATCATTAAATCCAGATTCACTTTTTTCGACCACCTTGAAGCCAGATGTTATGTACGATGAAATAAAAAAATGATCCATTGGGCCGAATCAGTTTATGCTGTATAGGTCAAGGTAGGTCTTTGTCAAGCCTAAATTTTCTTAATGAGATTTCATTGGGTCGAGTCAGTTTCCTTGGGCCTTGTAGATCTGTCAGATTGGAAACATACGACGATAGCAGTTTGCTCAACTCTCAACTAAGGCTCGCATAACAGGGCACACGAAACCTGTTAAGACACGAACCTATTAAGACATGGACTTGTTAAGGGTATACACGAACACGACCTGTTAAGAATTCGTGTCATTTTTTCAGGACACGAACACGACACAAAACTTAACAGGTGCACCTGTTAAGGACCTGTTAACACTATTTTGGAAATTTCAATAAAAAAAGGGGTAAAAAATAAGAAAACGTTTATTAAGAATATTTTTCTAAAATCATACAGATTTGATAAAAAAAAAAAAATGTGTCTTGTTTTGTTGTGTTAATACAAATTAAGTGCAATAAAAATACTGAAATCGCTTTGTTGACTGACTAAATTGACATAACCAAAAGAAGAATTCATAAATTTTAAATTCAAGAAATATAAACAATTTCGTCATAGAGTTTTATTGTGTTTGTTCACATGTCTCTTGATTTTTTAAAATCCCAATCGGTCAAATTAATATTAAAAGTATAATAATAAGTGAAGAAAGGTTACCTGTCGATTGGAGGATGAGATTACGAGATGGGTTCATGGGGCTGGAGATGAATATGGTTTTTCAGAGGGAGTTAGAAAGGGGTCGGAGGGAGAATGGTGGATGGTAGACGCGCCTGATTAGAGGGAATGGATAAAATAGATTTAGGGTTTTGCACTATAATAGTAAAATATACATGTGTATTACCTAACAGGTCTTTTAACAGGTCCTAACAGGTCTGGACCTGTTAAGACATGAAAATATTCGTGTCTTAACAGGAAACCTGTTAAACACAAACACGAAACCTGTTAAGAACAGGTCGTGTCGTGTCGTGTTAACAGGTTTCGTGTCAAAATTGTCAGCCTTACTCTCAACCATGACTTATGGGAAGTGAAGTCGTAGGTTATCCATTACTAAAAACAAAACAATAATCCATTGAAAAAATTCTTGATCATTGGGAGTCCGGTGGAGTTTCTTTTGGGCCAAGTCACTGTTTCGTTATATTTTCAAGCAATTATATATATATATATATATATATATTAATAAAAAAGAAGTGTTAGATGTTAATAGTTCGAATTTCAACAATGATATTCAAGATTCAATCCTGGGTATGCAAGCCAACATCACATCCGTCAATTTTCTCAGAGAAGACTCTAGTTGGCCACTTAATCTGAGACCATGTGGCTAAACATAACAATTATATATTGTACCAAATCAATGTTACTCCATTTGAAATTCCCCTAAGTATGTATAGTTATGTTGCAAGTGCGAGTACCATTCCATCCACTTAGGCGAGAGATCAAGCTCGTAGGGAGCTTCAGGTAGACCCGGGCTTCAAAGACAAGGTCCATGAAGATTAGCGGTGACGTCCCAGGGTCAAGATCCGGAAGGATCTGCACCACAGTAATGAACTCCGGACAAGTCCGAACCGTAGGCTCCAGACCCGAACAGACCAACGATAACACCGCAGGGTTATGGCCCGGAAGGATCGATGCCGAATCAAAGCCCACTCAGGATCGTGATGGCTCCTCAAGGTCAAAACACTGGCAGACCAACCACGAGCCTGGCAGACCAAGGCCCGAACAGACCCGTGCTAACACCACCTCGGAACTGAAACGGATTCGCACTTACACCTCTTCAAAGTCAGGACTTGGAGCAGAATAGACCAGGTTTTATCTCTTCGAGTCAGAGGACACCACAGGCTCCTGGAAACACTAATAGGACGTCAACATCAGCAGATAACGAAATAAATGATGCATACGTGCAAGCTAATTATAACGCCCTAAGCATGATGGTGTTTTTATTTCTACTTTTAAATTTATAACGTTGTACAAGTAATTATCTTAAAACACACATACTAACGGGCAGAGAACACGGTCAGTGTAGTATAGTCTAGTGATAAGTTACAGGATCGTTCCCATGGACGATTGCACTACCTAATTTAGTAATATATGTAATTCTAATTGTTTGGGGGTTTGTCACGATTTTCTAAATAAACTAATACTGAAAAGTAGATATCTAGTATTACCGGGGCAAGCCATTTATGAAGAAACAACGTAAAATAATGAAAAACCTAATAGCAATTATTAAATTAAAATACTTGTTTGGCAATATTAGATTTGTATACATTTAAGTCATAAAAGGTTATAATTTTGAAGATATACGGTTCTAAGTGTTATATTCTGCAAATTATAGTATAATAATCATAAGTTCGTCACTGTCATTAGCCGAGACATATTGATGAAATTATTTATTGTAGTCATTCCACAAGGCACATGTTATAATAAAAACTATATTGTTGAATATTTTAAAACCAATTATGCTCATAATGTGATATAGTATTATGAAAGATAATTAAGAATTAAAATATAAACTTACTTGTGATCCTGTACGTGACATTAAGTATATGTATTTGATCATGATGCGGGCCCATAACACACATAGGGTTTTTTTCAATCACCTGTCCTATGATAATTAGATAACAATTAAGATTATTTCGATATTCTTTTATAACAATTAGGACTCTTGATTTGATTGACAACTGTAACTTTAAACATTATTACGCAAAACTAATAGATAAAAAAGGGAGAATGTTATGTACCTTTTTTGTTTGAGAGATAAAATGAATGTTGAATGAAATCCATATTAATTTGGATTTAGTATTCAAGTAAGTGAATAACCCTCTGTTGTAAATCATTATTTGTTCTGTGATCGTCCCATATTTTGTAATTCTTATTGTGTTTAGGATAATGATGTTATATATCGTCATATGTTATTATGTTTGAGACATGTATCTAGAGTTTAAATTTGTGTTTATATTAAACATTAAACTAAATATTAATGATGTTATATATCGTCATCTGTTATTATGTTTGAGACATGCATGTATCTAGAGTTTAAATTTGTGTTTATATTAAACATTAAACTAAATATTAATATTTATAATTTATAAAAATCTAATTTAATATTTGTTAATAAGTTATTAGGTTTTGAAATAAATTTTTGTAGACAATATTTCATATGTTGAAAACTTTTTTAATTAGTTAAATAATTATAAATTTTAAAAAAATTCTCTCAAGTTGATGGCTAAAAAAAATATAAAGTAAATATTTAGGGTCAAAAAGTGTAAATTATTGATGAAAAACAAAAAACTGTAAATTAATGAGACTTTTTCTACAAATTAATATAAATTCTAATATAATAATATATTTGGATAATGATTAGTGGGATATTTAATTTGTAGTTAATTTAAATGATGACATAAGCGATTCTCAATTTGATGAAATTAAGCGATTTGATTGGTTAATAAGTCATTAGTTCAACTGTCTTATAGTATATAGTAGATTTTAGACCCGTGTCCAACACTAGACGCGGGGTCTACGACATTATTAATATTAGATATGAATACATTTAATTCATAAAAGCTTATAATTCTAAAGATATACAGTTCTAAATGTTATATTTTGCAAGTTGTAATACAATATATGTTCGTCAATGTCATTATAACCCGAGACATATTGATGAAACTGTTTGTCGTATTCATTTCACAATGCACATGCCATAATAATTTGTCTGTTATAAAAACCAGTTGTACTGATCATATCGTGATATTATTATGAAAAATAGTTAAAAATTAAAATATAAATATACTCGTGATCCTGTCCTTGAGATTCATGTATATTTATTTGATCATGATACGGGCCCTTAACACAAATAGGTTTATTCTCAATCAGCTATCCTATGATAGTTATTGATGGCTAAATATAAAATATAAATCAAGTATTCAGGGTTAAAAAGTGAATTATTGATGAAAAATAATAGATAAACGGGAGTCAATTTGATGAAATTGAGTTATTTAATTGGTTAATAAGTTATTAGGTTTTAAAATAATTTTTTGTAGAAAATATTTTATTTGTTGAAGTTGTTTAATGTAAATTTTAAACAATTTATATATCAAGTTGATGGCTACAAATAACTATAAATTAAGTATTCAGAGCTAAAAAGTGTAAATTATTGATGGAAAACAAAAAAGTGTAAATTAATGAGACTTTTTTTACAAATTAATATAAATACTAATATAATAATATATTTGGATAATGATTATTAGGATTTTCAATTTATAGTTTATCTAAATGATGACATAAGCGATAGTCAATTTGACGAAATTGAAAGATTTGATTGGTTAATAAGTCATTAGTTCAACTGTCTTATAGTATATATTAAGATTAAGATATTAAATAAAGCAACTAGCAAGATACTTCATAAATAAACCATTGATTAGTATTCATTACATATATGGTTGTATGATTTAGACATTATTTAAAAAATAAGTTCATTGATTAGTATTAAAATATATTCATTTGTGATGTTACAGTCTTTAATAAGTATGTTTACATATAAAATTTCATATAGTCTGAATTTTAAAAAGATGCATTATTTATTTTTAATAAATTTTTACGACAACAATTATTCACAATGATTGATTAATATTAAAATATATTAATTTGTGATGTTACTGTCTTTAATAAGTATGTTTACATATAAAATTTCATATAGTCTGAATTTAAAAAAGATGCATTATTTGTTTTTAATAGATTTTTACGACAATAGTTATTCACCATGCAACGTATGGGTCTAATATAGTAAATAGATAAACAATGATATGTAATTTATATATATATTATTGGTAAAGTTATAAATACTCATTCACAAATAAATAAAATAATTATAACTATATATGCATTTTAATTTTATTTTTACTAATTCAAATATTCTGATTTAATTTACATTATTATGATATAACTTACATAAGATTCTAAGTTTGACTTTTTATTATGTAGTAATTTGAATGTAACCATACTTTTAATTACAGGATATATATGTTATATTTTCATTCAATTTAATCAAATTTTGTAATAATAATCAAACATATTTACATTCTTCACAATTAACACAATAATACAAATAAGAACAGAATATTGAAATTTATTTTTTGTTTTTTGATTTTTTCATATAAGTTAAAATAATATTATTTGAAATTGCTAAATCAACATATTTAGAAGCTAAGACAATATTCAGTTTTTATATTTAGGGCATTTTATTTTTAATTAGTTTTAGTTATCTAATAGGTACATTAAATATTAAGTAAACCTTATTATTTAATAACTTATATATTAAAAAACTAAATTGAACCATAACTTAATTTATACATATCTAGGTCATATGCTACATAATTAAAGAAATTATGCTTATAGCAAGTCAATTGCACATAACCAACAACGATAATTCGATGCACGCGTAACACACAAGTAAACAAATTATGAGTTATTTGTGAAAAACAACAAACCTGAATGTTTTTTAGTTATCCGAATCAATTGACATTGTAATGAAAAAACCTCGATTAATACGGACATACTCATGGTAAGCTTAACCAAAATTTTGCACTCGAATATATATTAACGTCTATTTTGCACTTGAATAATTCATCGTGCTTTAAGTGAAATAAGATATAAACGTGCAACGCACGGGGCATATTCTAGTATGTAATATAAATTTGTAATATATGTGAATGGGGGGACGAGTTTCGGGTATACGGATTTTCATCTAAAACGAGAGCAAAACCTGAACCCGCAATAAAACAGAAATCCGTCCCCATACCCGGGCACCCGGCCCTAAACCTGCAATCCCGGATCCAAACTCGGCCCAAAAATGCCGAGTTTTGGGTTTCCGATTTTCTTGCCATCTCTAGAATTGAATGAGTATTACTATCTTGCAAGGCCATTTCCTTGACCAGAGTACCCAACTCAGTGGTCTACCAAAAGCCATGAATTATGACTCATTGATCCCATCAAGGCTGCTTTTATTGTATAGTATGTTGGCTTATATTTGGTGATACAATCATAGAATCATATACAATTATGAGCAAAGCTTCTAAAACATTGGAAGTTGAGTCGAGGATACACCTCTTGTTATCTGAGAAAACATAAAAATAGGAACTCCTTAGTCCCATGTGCTTAAGGCACCCGCATAACCCCCGTGTTGAGATAACGTCAAGGAAAACTACCAAATTAGTCCCCCTTGTGGGGATCGAACTTGCGCCCTGTGAGACCGGTCGAAAAATTTGGTGACACAGTGGCTAATGTGCCAAAGCACAAAACAAAAAAACGCAATCAAATCATAGTTTTTCAAAACAATTATTAAAAAAAAACCCATATTTTCACACTTCAATAAGAAATTAGAACACATTTTTCTATTCACTTTCCATTTTTGCAAATTTTATAAATCTCAGATTATATTAACCTTTCCATACAATCAAGTAAATTGTCAATACTTATAATTCTACCTTGTTAATACGCCATGAAATGGCAGCTAATTCGTCAAACCATTTTGCGTGGCACCATAACAAATTAGTTGTAAACGAACAAGCCTTTGGTTATTGAAGTAGAGCCTAAGCCCACAAGTACCTCCCGTTCTAAATGTAAGTAGAGCCAAGGAAGCAAACGTGTGATGTGCATTAAGAGTGGTGTCTCATGGTCCCCAAATATGAAATCACATGAGGGTATAGTAAGCCTTGAGAGAACCTCACTGGAGATACCATGGCTCACGGTTGACATGAGTCCTTTGAGCACTAGAGCCTGCACACCTTCAAAAACTGGAACCTTCCCAGTTCCCACCATCATAACAATGCGAGTCCATCCACTGAAAGTCGTGGTCAACGGCCCTGTAATCAAGCTGGTTCATATCTGATGTATGTAAGAAACATCCAGGCATTACACTCTTTTTCATACATCAGCCCGTTTGCATATGTAATTATAATAAATTTCAGGAATGTAGTCTATACGAGTGGTCTCACCTTTGTATGGTGAGTTGGAGGTTATTCGAAACACGCCGTTCAAAAAAAAAACTACAAATAAGTAACGACATATAAGACATTTTTGAAACATCTAGACGCAAGCACCAAATATACGGACCATGGCCAACACTAATAATCTACCCCCTAGCTCGTATTCCTATGATTGGTAACCTACATTATTTTCTAGGGAATTAAATTGGAAAAAGATAAACATCAATTACCCACGGAGTGAGAATTTTCAAAATACCCTTAGTTGACATATCAACTATGCAAGGGAAAGGAAGATCATCAGGAACTCGAAAGTTAATAACATTGATCTAAAAATTCTTGAAAGAATGAAAAAGCCACATGATAAATAAACAGTCTGCTTTAAAGAACCATCACACTCAATTTACTGAAATCCAACAAACACATGATACTAGAAAATATTTGAAGATAGATTTGTAGTACTAAAGAAGAAGCAAAAAGGACATACACCAATTCCCTGTTATCATTGACCGCTTCAACAGCTCAAAGTCTGGGACTCCGCCCTTTGATTAACTGAGAAACAAGAGCAAGAATTGGTATGGGTTAATAACTCATACTGAATAAATATGAAGCTGTTAAAATTGTTATAAAATACAACTTATTTAAAGAAAGGAATAGGACATAACAAAATGACCAGAGCCCACCTTATTAGTGCATTCTTCTTTGCCATGCCAGCCGCTTTCTCTTCCACTGAAATAATCAGACGGTTAGTGTCACACCCCACCTTAGACGGAATCGTAGGATATGACTAAAAGATATAGCAATGGCACATGGACTTTATAATAGAGTCATACTAAATGAAATTCAAATAAATGTAAATTCCATAAACGGAAAGTCTAGGCAACACGCCTCAAATAGCAAAGAAGTAATAATTGCAAATAGCGTTCAATGTTTCACATGCAATCTAGGAGTCCATGAAGGATCTCTTTATTGGTCTTCCTAAAGTCCATAAGCTCAATCTTCTTAAACATTGTTATTACCTGAAAATGAATGCTCGAAAATGTCAACATAATGTTGGTGAGTTCATAGGTTTAAAGGAATACAAATGAGTTTGCTGTGCATGATATATCAGGTTTTGGACAATAGCGTAAATATAAACATGTAGTAGCATACTAAATAATGATCAAAGCCATCATAGTTATCCAACAACAAAATCCTCATCACTCCTGCCAACAACTCAATCATGCTTTAAATACCAACAACTACCAGCTGGAGTATAAAGTTGGTCGATAGTTTTCCAATAGTCTTCAATAGATATCAAAAGACATCTATTGCATCAAAGAAATCAATACAAGCAAGCTAGCATACACATTTCATAATTACACGTATTTGTCCATGAAAACAAACAAGTTTTTGACACAGCTAGTAAAGAAATGAAAAGTGTTTTGAGCATCATTTTCCCCCAAAGAAATAATATAAAAAGGGGCCACGAAACTCACCTCAACAAGCAAGTAGTTATGCAAATCCAACAAGGTCGCTAGAATCTACACAACATATAAATATGAACAAGTTACAATTATGGACATGGTCAAGAACCGTCCATTGTAACCGTATTTGATGAAATACACATATGGCTATTTTCAAAATATTCACAACTGATTTGTCATATATTATTAAGTTACAAGTCACATAACTTAATATATAATATTTGTTTTACTGATTTAAGATTAAATTCTACAAGTTCATATTAACTGAAATTTTTGGTAACTTTATCTATTTTTTATTAGGATGAAACGAATGATTCAAGATTCCAAATCTTAACTACTGTTACCTTAGAGTGTTATATACTTACATGAATTTTTACATAATTTATTTGGCACGTTAACTATTTTTAAAATTCAATGATTACAGACTAGTCAGAAAAATCACTGTTCGCACACAGAAAAGTTTTATAAAGTTAAGGGCCTTCGAAGATTCAAAAAAATCCAATTTTTTTACTGTACAATATTAACATCTCAAAAAAATTTCTGGAGAAAAATAATTGTCCAGTTCATAAAATCGACCAAGATATGACTATTTGAAGTCGACCAAAATCTGTTCGGAAAACTCAGCTTTGCGCAGTTTTGTTATAAAATTCGTTTGACAACCTTAAACTTCATATTTTGACACGAAACCACTTCCACCAGAAAGTAGACTTCCTGAACTTAATTTTAGACACCAAAACGTGACTTAACCATCTCCCATGACCAAGATACGACCTTTCAAAGTTAACAAAACGAATCTGTCCAGATTCTGAAATAACCCAAACTTACTGTTTTAAAGACTACTACAACTAATATTATATATAAACTTTCAAATCTCTCCAACACCTAATTAAATCTGTTATTATGATTTTCATGCCTTCGTAATTGGATTTCTTTTATTACATTAATTATTATACTTCATTAAATACTTAAACTTTTAACATTAATATGATTTATACAAGCTTTTGATTTAACCAAAAAAAAAAAAAAAACCCTTTCATTCATTATTATAAATTTGCCATAATATATATTCATCAAATAGGTTACTTATAAATAAAAATTAATAAATAAAAAAAAGATATGCTTATATATATATATATATATATATTAATAATTAAAAAGACTAATATATATGAAAAGAGAAGACAAGTGATTTTACCCCAAGATTGATGATCTTCTTCTTAGATACCTTGAAAGAAGAATAGAATATAATCTTTAAGAATTTTATTATTAATTGTAATTTAAATCAAGATTCAATAGAATTATAATTAAACTTACCAAGTTTGCTTTGACAATGAGATGATTAATATAATAAAAATATATATTTTAGGTTGTGATGTTTGTTTGTTGATCGACAAAAGAAAATCAAGAAGGGTTTTGGTTTGTTTTTTTTTTTTTATTATTTAGGGTATACTTATTATATATATATATATATATGGAGATAAGTGTTTTAGTTAGTTTATGATTAGACTTAATGTATCATAAGAATTCTAATGGAATTAAAATTCCTTGCTCACCATTAGTTTATGATATGACTAAAATTTTTTACTAAACATATGATATTTTACTATTACTATTACCATCTTACTACTTATATTAATTATATATTACTTTTATAATTATTGATTTCGTTCACCACTAAATAGCGTATACTAATTTATCAATGTCTAGAAATAAATATGACTAACAACTACAAGTCTAGAAATTACGGGGATAGTTATAGTCATCTACGTTTAGGAAGATCAAATATCTCAATCCTAAACTATTGAATATCAAGTAATAGAAATCCCATATTGGAAATGATCACCACATTTCTATGCTTGTTATACTATATAGGCATATTGACTAGTCAAGAAATTTGGAATGTAAGTTAGAGACTATAATAAATTACCAGTTTTGGTGACAGATGTCACAGTTAGAGCCGGACTTAGAACTAGAATCCATTTTAACATTATGGGGAGATATAAGACTAGGCACAAATATAGGGGCCCCAAGATACTCCCCAGAGATGGATAAGTGTGGTGTGTCATCATAAGAGTAATCATCTTTGTTCATGTGGTATGCAACACCATGATTCATCACATGATTAAGTGGCAACTCTACCCACGACTGTTTTCCGCTCTTATAGCTTCGCAACACCCATATCTTGGTGGGGGTGGGCGGTAACACAGCGTCAAGTTCATAAATGCATAGACATTCTTCCAAGACCCCTAGGGTGTAAGAACAACCATATTCATATGAAGGATGGTTGTCAGGGTCTGGTTGTTGGGTTACTGTAAATTCCTCGCGAGATAAATTTAAAGAAAGAATGATATTCTCCTTACTTTGCAAATTCAACATAAACCAGTGAAGTGCCCCATCACATAAGAGACCAGATACCCTATTCCAATTGGTATCTATAAGTTCAATTTCTTGGACAAATTTCCAAAGACAGGTTTTTAATGAAAAAACATAAAAACGTGTACTCATCTTCGTCTCAAGGCCTAGCACAATCTTGTAGTCATTGTTGGAAGAATCGTAACCAAAGCCCCAAATCAAATCCCACCTGTGGGTGCTTTTAGGAAGCGGTTCGGGTGGGGGTTCAAGTATTTTCATGGTCTGTCTAGTGCAAGGATTGACCACCAAAAGTTCAAAATCCTTAGGACAGATGCATACAAGGCCATTGGCAGAACCAATGATAAAGAAACGATTAAAAGAAACCATCTGACCCTCTCTAATTAAACCATAAATGCTAATAATGATCCTTTTATCAGGATTGATGTTGTTGGAAGCATGTTGTTTTAGATGAGAATCAGCAAAATAAGGAGTGGAGATTAAAGAATACCATGACTTACAAACGCTCTTGCATCTGATTACATCTTCCACATCAGATCGTATCAGGATTTGCTCCATTATATCATCAGCGGCCTCCATTGGTTTCGCAGAAAATAGAAAAAAGAATTGGGACCCACCCTGGCTAAGTCGATCTCTGTCTCTCAGATTGGTAACATATGACGACAGGATTTAGCTCAAGTCTCAACTCTCAACCATGACTTTATATTTATCTATACTATCTATATAAACAAACTACCCCTTCAAAATTTAACACTTTACCTTTAAAATCTCTAATTTACCCTTTTAATTTATACTACCATCAAACACTTCATCCCTGAAATTCCAAAACTACCCTTAAAAAAAAATCTTACGCGTGTCCTTCCCTTCCCTGAAGTTGCTCACATAGTATACCAAAATAACACACATACGTTATTGAATTTAATAATCAATCAACATAAAAAAACATTCGCTCTAAAACAACGACGACGGTTTGCACTTTCAGCCGGACTAAGAAACACTTTAGTTGAATCATACATTCACGTAATAACATGGTACCGCTACTTAACCAACGTTTTTTCCAATGTCCCGCTGCATCGCGCGGGTACAAGGCTAGTCAAATAACAAGAAGTCGTAGGTTATCCGTTAGTTAAAATAAAACAATGATCCATTGGGCCGAAT
The DNA here is from genome assembly GCF_010389155.1 of Erigeron canadensis. NCBI lineage: Eukaryota > Viridiplantae > Streptophyta > Magnoliopsida > Asterales > Asteraceae > Erigeron > Erigeron canadensis. The sequence goes on from NC_057766.1 coordinate 32,220,875, forward strand.
CAGTTTATGCTGTATAGGTCAAGGTAGGTCTTTGTCAAGCCCAAATTTTCTTAATGAGATTTCATTGGGTCGAGTCATTCTTCTTTTTTTTTTCTTTTAATTATATATCACTAGACGGGTATTGGTAGCAGCAATGGATGATGATGGTGCTGGCAACGGATGAGACTTAAATCTATTCATATTTAATGTTGATAATTTAGGACTAATGAGTCTTAAATCTTGAAGGACAACTAAGTTTTTTTTTATATGTATTTGTCATTTTTTCCTCCTTTTAGTATTTTATGATATTATTTAAAGGAAATACTTAATCAAATTTATTACTATTTAAAGATTATATAATGAATAAAGACTTTCAAGTGTTAATCTTAGTCGTGTCTTTCTTTAAGTTATTATCTAAAGTACCCGATTATGTCTGATGTATGTTATACTATATCATTAAATCCATATTCACTTTTTTCGACCACCTTGAAGCCGGATGTTATGTACGATGAGATAGTGGCAAACCATTGTAGAGGTTGCAGATTCAGATGGTTAAATTGAAGTCATTGGATTATTAATCCTTGCTCGTGTTAACCATTTAACTCTTTGTAAGCCCGCTAGCTACTTTCAGTCTGTACTCCTTAATATAATTCATCTTGTCCATAAATAAATTTCTTTAAGAAAACGAGCATGGTACCCGCGTAAATGCGGCGGTGATGGTAGTGACAGTGATGTGGTGGTATCGACAAATGGTGACAGCGGCGACAATCGTTAGCGACGACAAATGAGTCAAGTTATGTAGGTATATGATATAAAGATATTTGATTTAAAAGAGTAGTTGATATATATTAACTAATTTGATTTAAAAGATATTTGAATGATTGTGTAAGTTAATTAATTTAGGGTAAAATGGTAATTTTACATGTCCTAAAATTGTTAACTTTTCAACACTTTAGGAGAGAGAATGTTATTTTTTTTATATAAAAGTATAGAAGTATAGATAATAAAACATATATAAAAGTAAAAGTAATGGACAAATAAAATAGTCTTTGAAGGCTCGAGACCAAGGCCTCAAATATAGTCGGCATAATAAGTGGCATAATTTTAAACTTGTTTCTCAAGGGTCTACCAAGTTAGAATTTTGCCGCCCAACTCTATATTTTTATTCTATAATTTGGATGGCAAATTGAAACCACCTAAATTTGTCATTAAAAAAAATATTAGAGTTTTATAAGTAATACTAGTATTAATACCCGTACGATGTATGGATATTCAATATTTTCATCTCAAAAATATACTTGTTATGTGCTTTACCACTCTCAATGAATTTGAAAAGATGTTTTCTTTTTTCATAATCCAATTATGTGAATGTACATAGATAGTAGAATTAATAATTGCTTTGTTATTTATATTTCATATCAAGAGATTAAAAGTTATCATTGTTGTGTATTTAGATGACAAAAACACTTAAAATAAATAAAATTACTGCTAGATTAAATATGATTTGTATATATATGTAATAATGAAACAATAAAGAACGAAAACACATATACATATAAACAAAACATAACATTCCATACTATTATTATAATACCATGCACATAATTAGAGAATTGTTTGTTTAAATAGAATATAAATTATGAAATTTAATTTAAACAACGTATAAAAAAATAAATATTCAAATATGATAAAGTCATTAAACTAACTAATACAAAACCTATATGAGTAATTATAAAGAGTATATAGCACCTGTGAATGTATTGAATGTATATGGCAATTTGGTTATGCGATATGCGACTCAGAACTCATGTTCCGGTTTAATAAAAAACACCAAATCACCAATGATATGGAGGGATACATATTGAAAGACATATATATTTGATTCCCAATACTCTTGGCAAAACACCGTTCGACCTCCTCGGTTTGGAAATTATGATTTAAGGGGGAGAGGAGTGGTGGACGGCATGGCTAGTGGCATGCCATGCCACTGAACGCACACCGGCGCCAACTATCCGGCATCAACGCGGCATGAGGGGAAACGGCATATAAGCCCGGCGTGGCATGGAGCGTGTATGTGTGGGGACAAGCCATTTTCGAACGTTGGAGCATAAAAAAAAAAATTGACCCTTTGACCAAAAAAGAGCCGTTGTGTTTAAAGAAAATAATAAAAAAAAAACCCTTTCAAAATACATCCTCTTTTTCTCTATAAATACATCGTTCTTTTTCTCAACAAACACAACAATAAAACTATATCCTTTTACTCAACTAAACACATTTTCTACTTTCACAAAATCATCCATGGATTCAAGGAGGGGGAAAAATGTTCGAGGTCCACCGGCACCGATACGAGGCAATTTTCGTGTACCACGAAGAGTAGACACGGCTCAATATCAACCTCAACAAGTCGACCCCTCACAATACTATATTCCTGACCCACCACCGACTACTCAACCTCAACAAGTCGACTGCTCACAAAACTATATTCCCGACCTACCACCAACTACTCAACCTCAATATCATTACGCCTCACAATCTCATACGTCGTATTTTCCCCCTCCTCCACGCACAATGCATCCCCCTCCCCCGCGCGCAATGATTCCTCCTCCAAGTACCCGCGCCAAAGATTACGAGTGGTACCAAACGGCCGAGATTGATTTGGAGTGGTTCGATCCATTTGATCGCTCAACGAATCCTCCTCCCCCTACCTGCTCGCGTCCACCGAGTCCCCTCCCCACCGATGATGATGATGACGCCATTCCCGATACACAAGAATTTCAAATAGGTATTAAACTATTTATATTTATTCACGGTTTATATATATATATATATGTTAATATAATTTTTATTTGTAATAAGACGGGCTGAAAAAAAGAAATGGATGCAAGAAGAAGAGGTGGCGTTGGCAAAAGCGTGGATTCATATTTCCACATGTAGAGTAGTCGGTAATGAACAAGGACAGGACAAGTTTTGGGAGCGAATTTTGGAGCATTTCTCGAAGGAGTTGGATGGTACAACTCGAACAAAGGATAGCCTCAACACCAAGTGGAGCATTATGTGTACGGCAATAACAACGTTCAATGGATGCTACATCCAAGCAGTATTTATAAATTTATATACATTTCACTTACGTTCAATGTTCAATATATATATACTTTGTTAGTAATTGTTAGTATTTAGTATAATTGTTAGTAATTGTTAGTATTTAGTATATATATATACTTTATTTAAGTTTAAGTTGTTAGTAATTGTTAGTATTTAGTATAATTGTTAGTAATTGTTAGTATTTAGTATATATATATATATATATATATACTTTATTTAAGTTTAAGTTGTTAGTAATTGTTAGTATTTAGTATAATTGTTAGTAATTGTTAGTATTTAGTATATATATATACTTTATTTAAGTTTAAGTTGTTAGTAATTGTTAATATAATTGTTAAGTAATATATCTATGTTTATGTTGTTAATGGTAGGATGGTGTAAGGAATAGTGGATGTGATGATATACATGTGATGACTGAGGTGCTTAAGGACTACAAAACAAGAATCGGGAAGGAGTTCACGAGTATTGCAGCTTGGAAGGTTGTCAAAGATGAAGCAAAGTGGAAGGAAACAATTCAAGTTGGGCAAACATCTTCGGCCCATTCGGATAAGCGAAGAAAGTCGTCAGAAGGAGGCAATTATGAGTCGTCTAGTAACAATGACGATGCCACTGTGTTGCCGGATTTGAATGAGTCAAGCACTCCTAGTAGTCGGCCAAGAAAGGGCCAAAAGAATGTGGGGCCGTCGTCGTCAAAGGGGAGAGGTTATTTTTCAGCTTTTACGGAGGAGTACGCGGAGAAGAAAAGGCAAAATATGGAGGAAGCGAACATGAAGAAGCAAACATTGTTGGACTTACAACTCGAGCATCAAACTACCAAGACCAAGAGGAGTGACTACAAGTTTTTCAACACCCCACACGCGACATCCGATCCAAGAAGCAGAGAGTGGGCGATTGAGCAAAAGCGGGAGATTGCGGCGAAGTATGGATGGGAGTTTAATGAGTGATTATTATGTTGTTTAATCTATCGTTTATGTTGTTTATGTGTCGAACATTTTAATTTTTACTTGTCTAAGTGTGTAATGAACTTTGTTTAATTTTAATATGTATGGTTTATGTTTTAATTTTAATGAAATATTTAAAATATGTTTTTATTAAAAAAAGAAAAAGTTTGATTAAATTAAATGAAAAAGAAAAAAAAAAAATTTTGGAGGGATGGGGAAGGCATGAATGCCAATAAAAATAGTTGGAAGGGATAAAAAAGAAAATTGAATTGGACAAAAATAATTGGTGGAATTTGGGAGGGATGGAGATTTCAACCACACCACTCCCTTCCCCGTAGTAGATAAGAGACACATCTTAAATTATATTAGTGATTAAATATTAGTGTTTGATAGTAATAAGGTAATTTAAAATTGGCAACTTTCAAAAGGACACATGTCGTTTAGTTAATAAGCCAAGTGTCATTAATAAAAGCCTTAATCCTGTTTTAGTATATTGACAGATATTAACATTTTATTCGTACGAAATCAAGCTATGTAATTATTATGTCCCTTAGTTATTTAAAGGAAAACTTTATAACATAGATACAAAATGCATTTAGTAGCATACTTTTTATTATGTACTTTGGAATGCAAATTAGTTATCCATAAGAATTTCACACATGTATACAAATGTTGACAGTCCGATAGGCGATAGCTAGAGACGAGGGAAAAACATGCTAAGCTCAAAGGATGGCGGAAAGAAAAAATGAAAAAGGACGAGGAAAAGAGAAATGTGATTGAAGAACATGCAGCTTATGCATTTAGAGATAGTTGTTGGGGAAACGAGAATGTTGTATCCTGACGAAAAACAAAGGAGAAGTGATCTTAAGGTTGAATTGCTTACTTGAGATTATGAGTCATATGGGCTTTCCAAAAAAATGGTGTGGGTGGATTTCAGGACTTTTAACATCAGCTCGTATGGCAGTTCTTGTCAATGGGTCGAACAATTCCGTTTGAAGTGCAAAAGGCCGGGAGTAAGACAAGGGGACCCGTTATGCCCTTTCTTGTTTATCCTAGTCATGGAGGCATTGAATGTGCAGTGGTAATGAACAGAGCAGTCCATTTGGGTATCTTCCACGGAATAAAAACTCCATCTGATGGTCCGTGTGTTTCACATCTCTTTTTCGCCGATGATGCGATTTTTATGGGGGAATGGAGTGAAAAAAATGCAAGGAATTTAAGAAGAGTTTTGAGGTGTTTTTACTTAGCTTCGGGATTAAGGGTAAATTATATATACAAATAGTCGTTTATTTGGGGTCGGGGTGATACAATTAAGCAGAAGTTAATCAGCTTGCTTGCAAACTCCCTGAAATGCAAAGTTGGGGCTTTTCCGATCAGTTATCTGCTTGGACTTCCATTAGGTGCAAATATGAATCTAATCAAGTATTGGAAACCAGTTGTGGATGTTTTCAAAACAAGATTGTCATTATGGAAGGCAAAAACACTATCCTTTGGGGGAAGACTCACGTTACTAAAATCGGTACTTGGATCTGTCCCTACATATTATTTCTCACTATTTAAGGCACCAAAACACATCATTGATGTCCTTGAAAAAAAAAAGAGAAAACAGTTCTTGTGGTCGGGTGGGGAGGATAAATCAAAAATCCACTGGGTAAAGTGGGAGAGGATGTTGGCTTCAAAAACAGTTGGTGGTTGGGGATTGGGTTAATTGCTACATGCTTTCAACTTGTCTTTGCTTTGCAAATGGTGGTGGAGGGCGAAAGCTAGACCCAGTGACGGCTTAAGGTTTTTAGAGGCTTCAAACGAGATTAATTCTGGGGGCCTAGTTCATTACCATATAAACTAAAGTAAAAAAAAAAAAGTTTGACAGAATACTGACAGCAAAATGGGGTAAATCTTTGTAGTATGTTTGAGTTACAAGAGAATACAGCAAAATGTTATAATTTTAAAATGAGTGGTGAAAGTTTGACAGAGTAAGTACCACCCAATTAAGAAAGGACTTGTCGTCAATCTTTCCACTTTCGTCTATCTCTCCTATCAATGGAGGCAGTGGTGGAAGTTATCAAAGCAAGATCGTATTTGTGGATTAGCAATCGTACAAAGGCAAGTAAGTTTCAATGGTGTAATTGGGAGAATATGCATTTGTAGTATGTGATGTATATAAAATCATAATATGTAATGCTTTGACTATCATCTTGGTAGTCTAAGCATCTATGTACAGTATATTTTGATGCTATTAATAAAATTATATTGACTGTTAAAAAAATAAAATAAAAAAATCAACCACTCCTAAAAAAGTACAAAACCTCCAATAAAGCCCATTTAAGGCCTACCCAAGCCCACTTTAGACCGGTTTCCAAATCATAGACTACCTTTTACTTTTTAAGGCTTGGCCTTGCCATGCCCAAACCCGTTAAATCCCGATTGCACTTTTTTCGACCACCTTTTATTTCTGATGTATGATTCTACTGTGTGGTACTGTGGTTAACTATATGAAATTATTAATACAGAATTAAAATTCACAGCAAGTAAGAAGTAACAACAAAAATATTGGAAAGAAACATACTATTTGTTGTGGTTCCATCACATATGGTATTCTAGTTACTAACTAATTAAGTTAAAATTCTAGTTTGTGAAAACAGAAGTCGATGATCAATCGATCAGTTGACGCGATCAATCTTCTTTATATTATTTATCTTGTCCCTCCTTGTTATAGTTTCAGCACCTACCTACCATATATCCTGCATTCATATATAAACAGTTAGACATATATTGAGCAAAGATAAAATACAACTAACAACTAAGATAGAATTGAAACCAAAAAAGATGACATCAAAATATGCAGATTAGCTATAGTTTATCGCAGAGGTACAAATTTTGTACAGCTTTAATTTACCTCATTGCTAGCTCATGATAACCGACGACAATTAATATTTAACTTCTTTTTCAAAATCGTAAATCATAATAATGGTAACTTCAATTCTTTTTACTTCATATATGAGCATCAACTTAAAAAAACTCGAAACTAGCATTAATTCATGTAAATTAATGTAATGTCCTGCATGTTTTAGTTTGAAAATGGACTCGTCCTAGTTTAACTAACGATCGAGTATATAGAACGTTATAATACGAAGAGAAGTGCCCAGTCTAAGATCAATGTTCAGTAGTTTGCAACAATCTATATATGCTTTAAGATTTAACGTACACATTGATCGAGAAGATATACAAAGAGTATATATATAGGTGAATTAGAACACACCTTAGCATCATAACTCTCACGATTTTTACTTGTCTAGCTAGCTAGCTACCACTTTCGCTTACTCTCCAGTATACCATGTGAAAATGGAAAGGAGCCTGAAGAAACATCATCCAAACTAGAATTTGCAATAGCACGATCAGTTGTCTCACCTATCCCAATATTAGCAAGGGAAGATAGTCTCTGCCGGCCACCAATATAGGGAGACACAAGGCTCTGGACAAATATAGGAGCACTAGCATACACCCAATCAGTGTCTAAACATCTAAGGTGATCAACAGTACCTTCTCGAACGCCACCCCGTGGCGGTGTTTTCAAGTAGTGTACAGCATCAGGGTTTATCTCATGATCAAAAAGTTGATACAATTCCCATGACTGTTTTGCATTGCAGTTTCTCATTACCCATGTAGTGTTAGAGGAGCTGCATAAGGTCCGTGAAATGGGAAATTGGTACTGATATTTCCGTCTCCCTGCAGATTTATCATCACTTTCACTTATAGCAGATTTGTGATTATAGATGCATAGACATCCCCGGATACTACACCCAAGTCTATACGTTTCCTCCATAGAAAACGAGTCATGATGATGATCTGGTAGAGGGATTTCTTTGAATTCCTCGCTAGATAAATCTAACGAAAGAATTACTATTTTTTCGTTTTCACGATAACTACTCCTCATAAGCCAGTGAAGCCCCCCATCACACAAGATTCCGGATTTACCACTACCAAGGTATAGCATATACATAACTCGATCGATAAGCCTCCAAACATTCGATTTCAGCGAGAACACATAAAATCGTGTGTGGTCCTTTTCGTTTCTCGTGCACCCAACTATAACCTTGTAATCATCTATGGACGAATCATAACCAAAACCCCAACATGATGTACTACTTCTAGTAAAGTAGAGAGGCGGTGGGAGTAATTTCACCTCTCTAGTCCAAGGATTGGTTACTAAAAGTCGATCATAATCATTAAGAGAGACGCATACTAGGCCATTAGCAGAACCAACAATACGACAAGAACCACTTTCAGGCATGATGATCCTTTTTCTTTGCCCATAAGTGTTAAGATCATTAGCATAAGAACGATTTAAATGAGATTCGACGAAACAAGGATCCGAAACAAAAGAATACCAAGACTTACAAACCCGCTTGCATTGGATTAAATCTTCCAGATTCAGTCTGATGAGTATCTGCAGAAGCATATCAAACCCAAGCTCCGCCATCGTATTGAAAAAACTTAATTAAAAACCCTAATGGAAACAATATTATATGAAACGAATTAAGCAAGTGTAGATAGATCGATAGATATAGGTTAGTTAAACTCAAAATAACATTCGTTAGCCGGCCCGTACACCAATTAAGTAAAGCTTCAGGCCCATACACATTATTGTTTTACAAGAATGCCTATTTTTTTTTTTTAATATCTGTACACGATACTAGATTTAAGAATTTTTTTAAGATAAATAATACTCCCTCCGTCCCAATTCAAATGTCATAGTTTGACATTTTGGGTCTTTCTTGTTTAACTTTGACCGTCTAGATTTCTATTTATGTTATATAATATTTGATGTAATATATATGAATCAGTTAGGTTTTAAATATATTTTATAACGATATAACTTTCGCTAAGTATTATAAAACAAAAAAAATAATATTAATGGTCAAAGTTACGAAAGATTGACTTAGACAGTCAAACGTGGACATTTAAATTGGGACGGAAGAAGTAATAAATAATACGGATTATTTGAATATATGTTACATCTAATGTTTTGGTCGGTAACCTAATAACAAGTGACATGCATGAATCATAAAATTATTTATCAAAATACATGTTACAATTTTATTTTAGTATGATATATACAGATACCTATACCCTTAGACAATGACATGCGCTAAAAGTTGTCGTTTTTCTAACATTTTATCAAATACGATATTAGAAAAATCTCACCGAAAGTTTGTATATACCAAGACAACAATATGATAGATCATGTGTTGGAGGGAAAAAACCTTAATTAAGGCTTGTCATCCCTAATAATCGGACCCAAAACCTTGGGTTAAATCGCAAATTAAATGTCTTTCACCAACTGGGCTGATCATCAATGACGAAAATTGTGTTGTTTCTATTTAACTTTACAAAAGTAATTAAGAATATCTTTATTGTTTTTCCAATTTGTATGTTTATAACCAAAATTTGTAAAACCTTATTAGTATTGTAATTATGATATGGTAATGGTGAGTACTAACTAAAATTTGGTGTCTATATTGTTTTTTTTTTTAATTAACAGCAAATCTTTGAGCTTGGTTTTTTCTTCAAGAAGTTAATGTAGTCTTTATCACTCTAACTAAGTAACGATGGTTGTCTATATTGTTTAATAGGTAGTTTAAACCCCTCGTTACGGGGACGCATGCAGTTGTGGTTTTTATGCGTTTTTTAAGATAATACTACGAATACATCTTAATAAATGTGTTTACTTATATATTAAGATGATATCTCAACCATGTCCATGTTCAAAAGTTATCATTCCATCTAAGCTCAAAATTTTCTAATATATATATATAGTCTGACGAGCATGGTACCCGCACAATGCGGCGGCGGTGGTAGAAAAGATGGTCTAGTGGTGTCGGTGATGGTACTATTGGTGGTGGTGGTAGTGTCAAGTGGTGTAGGTGGAAATTTTTAGAAGATAAGAGCTTAAAGTATTAAGTATTAAAATAAGGGTTTATGGTGTAAATTACTTCATTAAGAGTAAAGTTGGTAATTTATAAAACTCTTTCCATAATGAGTTTTTATTAAGGGGCAATTTAGTAATTTCGTATGTGACATATGAGTAACTATTTCTATTTTGAGAAGGGTGCATAATCTTTATAAAGGAGTATAGATAATAGCTCACTCTGTGTTGCGGTTATCCGTTTCTTTGAAGATCAACATCATAACATCACTATTATGTTTTATGTTTACTCCTAAAATTAACCAATAAGAGACAAAATGTTGCAAAAAGAAATTCCAAAAATCAAACAAAAAAGTACAATGAAAGTTGAGGAAAAAAAGGAATTCTGAAAATATATATGCGAAAATAAATGTTGCGAAAAAAGAATAACTTTAGAAAAACACAAATGAAAGTTTAATAAAGAAAATACTTACGTTAGAAAGAAAAATGCTATCGAAAAACAAAAGAATTACAAAAAAACATTTAAAAAAACAATATGTTACCTAATAGAAACCAAAACTAAACAAAAGTAGCCGAATATCAATAGAAAACCAAAAGCAAAACAATAAAGTGTAAGAAAAGAATGAAAGGAGATAAAAGATATCTTAATATTACGTGGAATGTTCATATATAGTTTTTGGGTATCTACAATAATTATTTGCCATCTGCAATAATATATGTTTTACGCAGTTGTAAACTGTGCAGGAAAACACGTACATTTGTTGTAGATGGTTACTAGTTGTTGTAGATTTATCACTTCCCATAGTTTTTAGAAAAAAATATTATGTAACATGTTCATAGTTTTTTTCAAGAAGATTTTAATTTATTTATGATGTCATATTTAGTTATTTACTATTGAACATTTTAAAAATAAATAGTCCACTAAATGATTTCTTTAAAGTTTTTTTTTAATTGAAAATGTCTTTTATGTTTTATTACTCGAGTATATCAATAGGTACTTATATATAAAAACTATGTTAGTTAATTTAATATTATCAAACCAAACTAGTTTATTACTCAGGTAATACGAGAGGATTTATACATTATTCTTTAAATTAAAAAACTTTTTAATCATGAAAATAATTAACATCTAAATAAAGATTTACAAACTTTTGAACCACAATCATAATAAAATGTTCATTGTCGATGATGGTTAACAAATAATGTTTTCATCTATAAAACTTAAATATATGCATTGAATACACACGTACGGTATGTTCCAATAAGTGTAAGTTCACTATTATATTAATTATGAAATATTAAATAGATTCTTTTAGTAATACTAAGTTATAATTACATAAACTTTACTCATATTAAGAGCATTAAATGTGTTATTTTAATTTAATCTATGAATTTAAACAATCACATCAATAAAAACCATCTAATACTAAAATATTTAAAAAAAAGCGTGTGATGTTGTTGAAATAAAATCGTTAATAATGGAAAGAAAATATAATTGAATATTTTTGTTGTAATATCATACTTTTAATGTTTTATTATAAATAAATAAAAATAATAATACAACTAAAATTTTTTACAAAAAAATTAGTGAAATAAATGGTATATAGTATAGACTATTAACAAACAAATAAATGTATAATAAATTTATCAAAAATCTTTTTATCAAAATTTAAATTCCCGTATTAATCCATTCAAAATTAAAATTTGGTCAAATATCTGTATCATTTACACAACATTAGAAATAATAAAAAAAAAAAAAAGGTAAATGCCCGAAAACCCCTTAGTCCCGTAGAGAATTTTTTCACTCAAGCTAGCAACCCTGCAACACAACATTAGGAATACCTATATATAAAGGGAAAAGTGAGTGATGGTCCCCCTGATTTTTATGAAATAAAAAAATCAAGATGTGAGGAGTTTTTCACCCAAGTTGGGTGGTGTTGTCCCACACATTCATTTCCCCCATATATAAAACTCTCTATATAAAAATATAATATACCATATAAATGATTTTATTTATTTATGAGTTATATACATTAAAGACTACTATTATAAATATATAGTTAAAAATGTTATAGAATGATATTCAATTAGGCTATTTAAATTAAAACAAATAGAATTAAGGACTTTATAAACATTTATATGAAACTATGAGGACTAAAAGTGTTATTGACTAATTTTTTAGTGAATGATATGATCTAGTGGTTAAAAATGAGAGATTAAATTTAATGAATGGTCCTTACTTTTTCAATTTGGAATTACAGGTTTTGTTTTAATATATATTAAAGATTATAACATATCAATAACAAGAAATACATATATTTATCTTGTTTTTTAAAATTTTAATTAAAAACCCGGATTTATTAGCTAGTTTTAAAATATAAGAAAATAAAAGGATTTGAGTGAGCAAAATAACATTTTCAAAGTCTAATAAAAAAACTGACAAAATATAAAACATAAAAGTTTAAATTGTAAAAGCAAGAATTCTTGAAACAAAACAAATAGGATGGAAAGGAGTTGAGTTTAGAACTCTAACCAAAATAGAAAGCAAGCCATATACCATCTGTCTGAAAACATTTTATTATATAAATCTTAAACTTACTTTTGTTTTATTAATTGTCCTTTATGCTTCAAATTTTATAATTAACTGTTCACATGCCTTTGTATTAATAAAGGATGTAATGAAGATTTTATACGAGATACAGTAGAAATTAATATCTAATTGTTTTAATCTAGACACGTGTCCGATGCGACAGTATGGTCATGGTGACGGGTGGTGGTGGCGGGGATGACAATGGCGGTGGCGGTGGTTGCGGAGACGGGTGGTGGTGCCGTGATTATCAATGTAAAATTTATTAATGTAAAGGGGTATATATACTATATTATAAAAATAATAACTTCATGTTGAAAGTTACGTAGAGAAAAATGTCTAAAATATCATTAATGATTAAATTACACAATCAATTATTTATCTTTTAAAAAAACTCTATTAATTTTTTACATAAATTACTTTTACATCAATTATCAATACCACTTGAAGCCGCCACCACCACCACCAATCATCCCCATCACCACACCGTCGTCGTCACGAATACCGCGACATTACGCGGGTACCATACTGGTTTAATTATTTTAATGTTTGAAAAATGTATATTATAAATAATTTTATTAAAAGTAATATATAAATAATTTACATATATAGTCAAATTGAAAGGAGGTGGTCTTGGTTTAGACTCTTTATTGCAAAAAGACCAATTTGGTCAACAAATCCGTGGTGTACAGGTAGAAATCACACGGGTTTTGAAGTGCCAATAAAGACTCGACACGTGGTCATTTATTCTCACTTCTTTCTTCTTCTCCAAACTATTTTCTTTCCCTCATTTTCATTGTTCTTTTTTCTTAAACAAAGAAATTTCAAAAAAACACAGCATCATTTACTGTGTTTGGGGTTTCAATCTCAATCCATATATAAATCCGTAACTCCATCATATTTCACGCTATGTAAACGAATTAAAATATGGAGTTAGGAAAAAAAACATGTGCAAATCCCTGAAGTCTATTCGACAAACATGGATGTTCACATTGATTGCCTACAACAAACAATTATTAAAATGTGAACAACAGATTCCTCACCTGATGGGCTAAAACCAGGGTATATACAAGCAATTTATTTGTAAAAAGGGTCGGATTTACGTTTAATGTTAAACAGGTCAGGCAGTTCAAATACATAAACAAGGCTAAATAATGGACAAAAAATGTCAAATAAATTGATAATTCTTACTGTGAGTTATGTGCAGGAAGAAGAAATCGGGGATAATTCCTTTTATAGATTGATTAAATATTTAAAACTCTCAAAAGTTCATATAAAATTGGAGATAACCTTTCCTAGTTTTTTTTTTGTTAAGGAGATGATGGAAGGAGGGGGAAGAAAGGTCACGTACAGACAAAAAAATAAAGAGAGAGAAGAAAAGGCCACGTGTTGGATCATGAATGGTTTATTTAAGACGTGTTATTTCCTACTGTAGGTCACGGTTCTTTTGACCAAATTGATCACTTTTTAAAATGTAGTGTAAACTAAGAACTCTCTTAATCTAGGTAAATTTCCCAAAGATTAATTATCACAGTCGTGTATAGTTTGACTACAGTAAAACACGTCTGATCATGTCTTTGACATTTGACAGTGAATAATATTGTCTCATTGGAGTTGACCATCGACCCAGTCCCACACATCCTCTTGATCAAAAAGTTGCATACAAATTAAACACATCAAATCGTATTCCAAACAAATCTACTAAAGATATGAATCTGTATCTATATCTCTGACGATAAAAAGTGAAAACCCAATTATAGTTAAAAGTCAACGAACATGATTTATAAACATGTTTTACTATATAAAAAATTATATACATGATAAAAAGAGCAAAATTTATTAAAACAATTTGAAAAAAAATAAAAATAAAATCCAATGCTTCGTCATAATTGATTTAGATCAAGAAAAACTGGAACAACTCACGATAGAGTGAAGATTGTGATTCAGGTTGAAGAGTTTGTGGTATTTTTAAGAAAAACGAGAGAGATCTCATATTAGTTAATTTCTTCCGGCCAATATATATGGTTTAAGGTTCATAATCTATTAATTAGATGATTGGTATAGTATATGGTGAAGTCTGGGATGTCTTGGTTTAAATCCTAATCTTAACAAAAATATTCCCAGGAATGGAGACAGAGAATCGGAGATTTTCTCAACATGAGTTTCCACTTGAATTGGATTTGGGTATATAAAAAGACATGTCGTTTCAAAAAGGAAAAAAAAAAAGAATTAATAGATATATTTTAAAATATTAGGAACTAAAAATAAATTTGAGGTAAACTAAAGTCAACTATTACGTGATTATTTTGTTGAAATTCATTTAAAAGTCAAAGCTTAATCTATACTATATTAGTCATATATGCTCGTGTGATATATGATCGTGCGATGTGAAAGTGCAGTGTCAACTGTGGTGGTGGCAGTGACGGGTTGCGGCGGTGATAGCGGTGTGTTAATTAATGTAAAAGTAATTGATGTAAAAGGCAATATTACTGTAGTTATTTAAGAGTTCATAATAAATATTGTAAATTAAGTTAATTAGAGAATTTTCTGTATGATTTGTATTTGAGTTTTGTGTGAAAAACGGGGAGAGAATTCTATGTGAATTCGTAATCATCGGAATGAAGAATCAGGGCCTATTTACTGCCCTTATGACAGTTAAATTCGACTTTACAAGATTGGCAAAACAAGTCCCTCAAGTTTCAAAAATTAATTTTCTGAGACGTTTTTGCCATAACAATTTTAATGGCAAAACAAGTCCCTCAAGTTCGACCCCAGCCAGGGGTTCTGCCCCTTGGACCCCGCTAGAGGTTGCCGCCCCTTGGGCCCTGCTCCCGGGGGTGCTGCCCCTGTCCCTTCGTCCCTTAGGGGCTAAGATTATAATAAATTTATATAAGCGTGCACTCCGCACCACCAAACTTATATGATATAATATTATTATGATTAAATTACCAACTTACCCAATTACACTAAAATATCCAACAAGCATGTGGTGTAAGAAAAAATAAAAATGATGGAGACTTAACAATTGGGCAGAAAACCGGATTTAAATATATTATATATTTTAACAACCAGATTAACAATAAATTATTTCGTAATATATTTAAAACAATATCATTGCATGGATATTAGGCTAGTATTTATATCGGTAGATAGGTGGGTAGATTTTTCTTTTTCTCCCCTTACAATTGCATTATCCAGTATCTTCTTATATTCTATACTAAGTTTTGTTTTAACCTTCGTTAGTTTCTCTCTTTGTTGTAAAATGAAAAAGAAGACACAAGACTTCACTTTGGCATATATACTATATGTCACTACACGATGTTTTAACAAAAACTCATACATCCTAACTAGTGTCTTTTAAAAAGGGTAATATTTGCACCTAACTTTCGGTTGTCTTTATGAGTAATGAACAAATTGCGTGAAGAATTAAATTGGGGTGAAAAAGGTAGATAAAGGTACATAATTACTTATTAATTATTTGCAACCCGAATGGTTACTAGTTATTCAAGTTGTCGTTGTCATTTTTAAATGTCAAAATGTCACCATTGCAACGTATATATACTTATTTGAGTACAAGTGGGAAAAACTTTTATAAATAGTTAGAGAACTATAGTATGAACCAAAACCAAAAAGTTAGAGAAAAACAGCTAAACTAATGACACCTACACATAACACCACCATTGTTGCCACCACAACCGTATTCCGGTTTAATTCTCCCATACCTTACATTTTCATTGGTCTAACTTTGATTCTATGTGTAATAGCATGTGCATTGTTGACTTTAACATGCTCTTACAAGAAACCATATTCTTTTTCTAACATATCACCAACCAACAATATTAGTACAATTACGGGTCAAGTAAAACAATCCTTGCCCGATGAGTTCCGTGGGGACGTGTCGTTGGAAAACGAGCTAAAGATAGTCATAGTAATGCCCGGAGACATCAACCCTTCTTACCTTGCCAAGCTTGCTCCATCACAAACTTCTTATCTCCAACAAGTTTGAGCCATATTTCTCAATTACCAAGTTGGCTACTCATTTCGTCAAATGTCTACAACCTTTATTGCAGAAAAGTTAAAGTCAAGAATTCAAAATGTTTTTGGTACACGTTATAAGATATAAGTTGTAATGATGAAAGTATATGTTACTTGGTTGTTATTTTACATTTACATGTAAATAAACATGTAAATTATGTGTAGAAGCTTAGAAGGCATGTAACAAGCAGTGTATGTAGTATGAGTATGTACCAGTACCACAGTGTTAGAGGCCTTGAGAGTACTTTAATCTTTAGTCTGGTGAGTTAGATAGCCATAGAACAATTTTTGGGTTTGGGTTTGGGCTTGTCAATATCTTTAACCTATTGTTTACGTGATTTTCTTTAAAAAAAAAAAAAACTAAAAAGAACGATATAATTTTTCCTACGTTACACGACGGGAAACATCCAATAATCAAATTGGCTATGATTTTAGGTTGTTTGTAACAGATTTCCTATATATTCTCTTATTATAGTTACAAGATGTATGTCCGCGCAATACGACATTACTGGCTATGGCGGTGACGGGTGGTGGTGGAGGCGACGGGTGATAACAGAGACGATGAGGGCGAGGTAACAATATCTTATAAACAAATTATTTGGGCTTGGGTTTGCCAATATCTTATAAATAGACTATTTGGGCTTGGGTTTGACAATACCTACCGGTGACAATACCATTAGGTCCAGTACCACGATATTTGAGGGTAACTTAATCTTTAGTCTTGTGAGTTAGTCAGCCGAAGAACATTTTTTGGGCTTGGGTTTGCCAATATCTCTAACCTATTGTTGTATTGTTTACGTGTATTTCCTTTTCATGTCATATTAAAGAAAATTGAAAAGAAGTAAAGAATGATATATTTTTCATGCGTTACACAACGGAAAAATCCAATGATTAATTAAATTGGCTTTGATTTTATGTTGTTTTGTAAACAGGTTTCCTATATATTTTCTTATTAAAGTCATAACGACGTACAAATTAGGAACCAAAGGGGTGATTGGTAAGAACAAATACGGAGTAAAAGAGAATGAAAATTTAACGGAAAAAGAAAATAATAAAAAAAAAGGTACAAATCAGTTATCAATTATATGAAAGAAAATGTATAATCAGTTATCAATTATTATTCACAAGTATATATATCATAGAGTATAGATTCTCTTAATTTTCAGTATTTTTTATGATCAATGATTATCAGAAAAATTGTTAATTGAATTTTCTTAATCAACATTTCGCAATTTATCACAATTTTAAGTCTACATCAACAAAAACCAACAATACTCTACAAATATTCCAATATTCCATATGAAAAATATACTTGATAAAATATATATAGTTTCAATTTCATGTTCCATTAATTATTATGATATATATAAAAAAAAACACCGAAGAGATTTAATGATCCCATGACCTATCAAAATGCCAATCTTCACTAGGATATGAACTATTTCTAATATAATAAAATCCTTCAGGTCTTACTGACCAATAACAATGTTGAGTACCAAGACTCGGGGTCCCACAAACTTCACTTATATGTGCATCAAACAAAGTAACAGATTGATTTCTCCAACCCCACCAAAACTCGCCAGTAAATTTGGTTTTCAATCCAACACAAAAAGTCCAATTGTACTTCGACTCGAAAGAAAGTGTATGATTTCCCATATCATCATCTCTTGAACTCAAGTGAAATATTACGTCTATGTCACTTCGGATGTTATTGGTTATCAATATATGCCATTTTCCACCCAGAAAACAGGATTGATCTATAGAACCACGCACTAAA
This sequence comes from Erigeron canadensis, assembly GCF_010389155.1. Lineage (NCBI taxonomy): Eukaryota > Viridiplantae > Streptophyta > Magnoliopsida > Asterales > Asteraceae > Erigeron > Erigeron canadensis. The sequence goes on from NC_057766.1 coordinate 32,239,222, forward strand.
GTGGTTATTAAAAATGTTGTGAAAAGAAAATAAAACACAATGACAAAGAGGCTACGCATTGTGATGGTGATATCTATTTATGCTCAGGTTCATACAACTTATTTTATTCTTTCATGTCTATATATAAGCAGATAGTTAGTTGGAACTTGCATGCTCACATTTATTATATATTGTTATTGTTATGTTATTACGTATTGTATATAATAATTGTAATAGTATATATATATACGGGATGGGTATCCGTGCAATGCGGCGGATTTGGTGGCAGCAACGGGTGGTGCTAGTGGCGGTGGTGATAACGAAGTGGTTATTAAAATTAAAATAATTGACGTAAATGGTAGTGTAGTTATTTTATGGTTAAGGGATGTATTAATCTTTTGTAAATAACTTTATTAAGAATGTTATAAAGGTATTAGGTATAAATATTTAAGTAAATTATTAAAGGGGATAGATAGTTTGGATAAATATGAGTGTAAAATATTTTAGGGATATATATTGGGTAGATATATGTGTGAGTTAGAAATGTGTTGAAAATTAACGGTATTTTGGATATTTTAAAGGTAGAGAGTTGAAAAAATGTATGATAATTTGTTTATTAATATAGTATAGATATGTATATATATATATATATCAGTGGTGAAGCTTAAAAGTTTTTAGTGGGGGTCGGGATTTAATTTTTTTCCCTCACGCTAAAATGAGGGGTCAAAACCGATTATATATCGAAATTTTTCTACACAAAAACAATATACCCCTACATCGCAAAAATTAAAATCTACGCCCTTCTATATATATATATATATATATATATCTATGAGAGGGGTAAAATAAAATAAGTATTAACATAAAACAAGTAAGACATATTATGAGCTTGACATGTGTCTTTTCTAATTAATAATTAAATTTAATGCCTCAGGGATAATTTTGTATTTTACATTCCCCTTTTAATAGGTGTTTATTCATTTTTACTTTTAGTTTATCTCCTCACACTCCAACCTAAATGTACGTGACTAACTTTTTTTTCCCCAAACAAACAATCTACATGGACGTGACTAATTTTTTTTTACCATGTATGGATGATTAAACAATTGGCTAATATTCATGCTTTTTAGATTTTATCAAACCACAAATAGGTAATTATATTTGTTAGTCTTCAAAAACCTCTTTTTTTTTTTCCAATTGAAGATGTGCGATTGCTGTGTCTAATTTGTTGGTACTTACAAACATATATATTGGGCATCATGTGTTTATTAAGAGCATTACGTTGTAGATTTTTTTATATTTAGTCCTGTAACTTACGTGCAATTTTTTTTTATTTGGTTTCTATGTAGTTACTTTCCATCAAACTAATCAAAGTGCATCAATGGAGTATTTATTGTTAATAACTCATGAATAAAAATAAGAAGAAAAAAAAAAGTTACGGTGCATCAGTTCTCATCAAAATTATGCTAAAGTTTTATTTAAAAAAAAATCATGGTGCATCAATTTTCATCAAGGTTATGTTATAAGTTCATAAAAATTCAGAAGTTGTTGTGCATCAATGTTATGCTTAAGACTCAAAAAGGTTTATAAAATGATGACTATATTTTAAATCCATTAAATTTATCTTAAGAGTACATCAATGAATCACAAAGTTTTGTTGTGCATCACTTTTATTTCCGTAATGTGTTCGTATGTTACAACTTAACATTTAAATTAAAATTTTAATATGCTTTTGAAAAGTAAAACCAAAAAAATTATGGTACATCAAAATTTAGACAACTGTTAGGTGATATAGTTGAAAACATTATTGTGTATCTTATTATTCGTTAAAGTGATGGAGGTGCATCAAAAATAGTTAAAATAGTTATTTCTTTTTTTTGAATATCTGTTAAAATAATTAAGGAAGGAAATCAGGAATTACACACCATAATTTTTTGAATAGAAAATTTATTTATAAAAAATAAAAGTCTCGTACTACTAAATGGCTAATGAAATGAAAGTGTCCCAAAAGTGCATCCGTTCAAAAAATGTCCGGTGAGTGAAAATAGGAAATTTGTTAATGCATAAAATGTCACGTATGCCCTTTAAATTAAATCTTTTAATTAAACTTTTTGATTAATACTTGATCATGATCTAATGGTCCATAATATGTCTTATTTGTATAATTCAAATCGATGATGTTTCGAACCCACATGTGAGAGGATGACATGAAACTCAAAACGACCACTACACCAATTGTTTGGAGCGTTTTATTTTTTAATGCAAACGATTTAAATATATATTAGATATTCAATATTTAAATTAAAAAAAATAAATTATCAATATAGTAAATAATACCCGCATAAAATTTGATGTCTTCAAACTTATCACTCACAATTATATATATTATGTTTATGTTTTTAATAATAACAAAGTAATTTATTTTATTTATCTTTTATCTTTTAACAACAAATTAGTATTCAGTAGTTAACAATTAATATTCGAGATATCCAATGCTTAAAAAGTAATAGTCTTCTCTATTATATATATAATTCTCTATCTCCAAGTGTTGATGTGTCATATCTCTGGTGACGTCCCATCATCTTTTTCCTACGTGACATCCATATGTTGAACGTCTCTTAGAGCTTGACAATTAATTTTAAATTACAAATAAAAAAATCTATTGATTAGACTAGAACTCGTGACCTTTGATTTAGTGATAAACACAAAACCACTTGATGTAACATAATATTTGTTTATTTTTTGCAACCTATAAAATATATATAATTACTAAGTAAAATTCTACTTGCCATAAAATATAGAATACCTTACAAGTATATATTATTTTTATTATGCCATAAATATTTCTCTTTTATTTGATGAAAAGAAATTCTATAAATTAGTTAAGTAATGTTTCCATGTTATTACTATTAGTATCTTATTTTATTTCTGTAAAATCACGTAACATATATTTTTTTTAAGTTTTTTTAAACATCATGTAACATTAATTAATTATTCATAATGTGATAGATCCTAATCTTAAATAACTATTTTTATTTTCATTTTTTAAAATCACTATTAAAAAGATAATAGTCTTTATATAGAAAAAAAATTCTAAAGTGATTACAAACATTGGAATACATTGTTATTAAAATCTCTCTCTCCCCCTCTCTCTCTCTCTCTATATATATATATAATTATTAAAACAATAGGAATCCTAGCCTTCTAAAGCTTTCTTCAATTTAAAACTATTTTTAAAAATTGTCACATAAGTCTTTATCCTATTTGACTTCTCTATATTTTTTTCATAATATAATAAATCCACTAAATTTTATTATATAAACATAATATTAGATTAAATAGAAATAAAATCTATATATACACAAAATTTAAAAGAAAAACAAAAGTAAAAAATCAAATCCTATGTCATAGTAGAAACCGTATGAACTTAAATTTTATTTTTAAAATTGGAAAATATTTTATACTATTGGTTTTTAAAATGTTCATATCTTATTCTACTATCATATTGTAATTATTTGTTATCCTTTTTTTGGTGGTGATTTTACGTTTTATAAAAACTATTTCAAAACACTTGCATCAATTACATGTTAATTTAACCTAATTTGAATAATAGGTTTGTTCTTAATTAATTGTAATTACCATTGCATCAATTACCTTTATATCAATTACTTTTAAATAAAAAAAACACATTATATCAAATATAAAAGAAAAGGGGCGTGTTTGTTTTTTTAACCGTTAAGTGACTGAATTGATTTAGTGATTGAATGGATAAATAATGTTTGTATGGATTAAGTCTTTACAGTTATTTTTTGCTTACTAAGTCACGAAAACAAACACTTTTGATGACTTAATGGAATAAGTATTTTTAATTAAGTCATGACTTATTTTATTAAGTCACAAACAAACACCACTTAAGTTTCATGAAACTATATTATTTGAATGAGTGTGATGAAATTCTAATAGATCACATATCACTTTGAAAAAATAACAGATCGTTATGATTTTACATTACATTTACATTTTAACTTAATTTTATGTTTATTATTATTGCATGAAGTATAATATGTGATATTTTATAACTTTTTTTTGTAAATGCAAAGATTTTCATAAACAATAAGAGTTATTTTTTGGTATATGTACATGCTTAAATAATTTATAATTGTTAAAAGTTATTATAAATATTTATATAACTAAAACAACCTTTTTAAATATCCGCACATCGTGCGGGTAAAAGACCTATATAAATATTAAAACAATAGTTATCCTAGCATTTTAAAGCCTTCTACAATTTAAAGCTATTTTTAAAAATTGTCACATAGCTCTTTAACTAGATTTTAGACCCGTGTCCAACACTGAACACGGGGCTTACGATATTATCAATATTAGATTTACATTGAAGTTATAAAAGTTTATAATTTTGATGATATACGGTTTCAAGTGTTAAACTTTGCAAGTTGTAGTACAATAATCATATGTTCGTCACTGTCATTATTAGCTGAGACATATTGACGGAATTGTTTGTCGTAGTCATTCCACAAGGCACATGTTATAATAATTCTTTTGTTATAGAATTTTTTGAAACCAAATATACTCATAATCTGATGAAAGATAATTAAGAATTAAAATATAAACATATTTGTGAACTTTTACTTGACATTCAAGTACATGTTTTTAATCATGATGCGGACCCATAACACGAATAAGATAAAAAATTTAGAAAAATTGTCTCAAGTTGATGGCTAAAAAAATATAAATTAAATATCAGGGCTAAAAAGTATAAATTATTGATGGAAAATAAAAAAGTGTAAATTAATGAGACTTTTTCTACAAATACTAATGTAATAACATATTTGGATAATGATTATTAGAATTAATTTATAACTAAATTATATGGTGACATAAGCGAAAGTCAATTTAATAAAATTGAGCAATTTGATTGGCTAATAAATTATTAGTTTAACTATTTTATAGTATATATTAAGATTACGATTTAGATAAGATATTAATTATAAGAAATTAGATTTATAATATATAATTATTGGAATAGGTTATGTTAGATATGGTCGACAGTGTTTATAACATTAAATATATTAAGTTAGATATTTATATTTATAATATATAATTATTGGAATAGTTATCTTCAATTGAATAGATGGTCGGCATTTATAGGTTTTTTCTATAATTAAAAGTCAAGAAAAGTCAAAATTGAGAATTTAAAAAAATTGAGAGATGTGATTGGTTAATAAATTATTAGAGCAACTATGCTTTAGTATAATAAAAGATTATTCTATGTGGCATCTCTATATTTTTTTACAATATATAAATCTACAAAATTATATTATCTAAAACTATTAAATTAAATAAAAATAAAATCTATATATAAACAAAATCTTAAAAAAATAAAAACAAAAAATCACATTCTATATCATAATAGAAACCGTATGAATTTAAAATCTATTTTTAAAATTGAAAAATATTTGGTTTTCAAATTATTTATTTTTTAATTTTATTATCATAATTTTAAGTTTTATAAAAACTATTATCAATTACAAGTAAATTCAACGTAATTTGAATCATAGGTTTGTTCTTTGTAATCTAATTATAATTTAAATTTGGTTTCTAACTATATATAATTAAAGCTTTTCAACTTTTACGAATTTTTTTATTTGATTAAGTAAGTTTCATGAAACTACTTTTTTTGAAAGAGTGTGATTGAATTCTAATAAGTCATATATCACTTTGCAAAAAAATAAGAGATCGTTATGATTTTATATTACATTTATATTTTAACTTCATTTTATGTTCATTAGTATTGCATGAAGTGTAATATATGATAGTTAATATGAATATTTGATAATGTATGTTTTTATATAAATGCAAAGATTTTCATAAATAATAAGAGTTATATTTTGAATTTATCTATTTCAATAAATGTAAAAATTTCTATTTAATAATAATATAGATTTATATGTACATGCTTAAATAATGTATAGTTGTTAAAAGTTGTTATAAATATTCATATAACTAAAACAACATTTTTAAATAGCCACACATCATGCGGGTAAAAGACCTAGTATATATATATATATAATTCTGAATTTCAAAGCGCATATGTGACATATCTCTTTGCTTGCCACATCATCTTTTTCATACGAGGCATTCATACGTTGTTAGTATATCAAAGGTTGATACATAAGCAGACACTTATGCATGTTATGGCTATGTTTGGCAAGAGCTTTTCAAGAGCTTCTAAGAAGCTTTAACTTTTAATTTTGAACAAAAAGTTTCCATTGTGTTAAAAGCTTTGTTTGGATGCAACTAGCTTTAGCTTTTATTTGAAAGAAAAAGCTTCAAAATGAAACACTTCTTAAAGTAGCGTTTCGGGAGCTTTAGCTTTTCGATGAAACTTTTAGTTTTACGTTTGGGATCACATCATCTTTAATTATTACTAAATATTTAGTAATTGTAATGAAAAAACCTCGATCAATATCGACATACTCAAAAACCATTTGGGTTATGGCTTAGTGGCCATCTCCCCCCCCCCCCACCCCCAACAAAAAGCGACTTGGAGGGAACACCACCCAGGTTCAAATCCGTGTAAAAATATATTTAAACAACCAAGGTTTATGGGGTCTTACCGCCAGACAGCGTTGCATGGTCGCTAACTTGATAGGAAAAGTTCCTCTACATGACTAAGGGGTTCATGGACATTTACCATTTTAATGACCTTAACTAGGTTTTTGCATTTGTAATCATTGACCTTAACTTCTACGACTATTTTTAAGACATATAATTTACGATAATTTAGTGTGAAATAAGATATAAACGTGCAACGCACGGGGTGTAATCTAGTAATATATATATATATATATATATATAGGGGTTGGGTATTGTAAAACAAGTATTAAAGTAATACAAACAAGACAAGATTTTGACCCTTAGATCATGATTAAATTAATGCGCAAAAATTTACAAAGCACTCGATGCCCGATGATTTTCATGATGCACGGTGATTTTCAGTTAATAGAAACCTATCGAGTTTTTTTTGAACAACGGTAATGATTGGACTCCGGTTTAATGACACCTACACATAACACTACCATTGTTGACACCACAACCGTATTCCGGTTTAATTCTCCCATACCTTACATTTTCATTGGTCTAACTTTGGTTCTATGTGTAATAGCATGTGCATTGTTGACTTTAACATGCTCTTACAAGAAACCATATTCTTTTTCTAACATATCATCGACCAACAATATTAGTACAATTACGGGTCAAGTGAAACAATCCTTGCCCGATGAGTTTCGCGGGAACGTGTATGTACTACAAGTATGTACCAGTACCACAATGTTTGAGGCCTTGAGGGCATAGTTGTCAAACTCGTATGAGTCACGACTCAACTCGTACGAGTCGAGTCAAAATCAAGTTAAAACGAGGCGACTCGATGGATGACTCGTTTTACTCCAAACTCGTAGCATGACTCGTGTTTTGTATTGCGAGTCGGTACGAGTCGTACTCCGAGTCACGAGTCACAAGAATAATTTTTTTATTTTTAGTTTTTTAAACATAACTCTTTTATATGTAATTTACAGGAGTAACCCATTAACTAAAACAAAACTCTATTATATGCTTTCAAATTTGATTTGATTTTAATAATGTTTACTATTTTTAACATAATATATCAATACAATACTATATTTCTACAATATAAACTTATATATAATTATAAAATTATATATTATCAAATATCTTGACTCTTACGATTCGAGTTGTGTTTTGATTCATGAGTCGAAAAATCAGATTTCGAGTCGAGTCAAAAATACCGATCGAGTCGATAACTATAGGGTACTTTAATCTTTAGTCCGATGAGTTATAGACAGTCAAAGAACAACTTATGGGCTTTGGGCTTGTCAATATCTTTAACCTATTGTTTACGTGATTTCCTTTTCACGCTATATCAAAGAAAACTAAAAAGAACGATATATTTTTTTCCTACGTTACACGACGGGAAACATCCAATAATCAAATTGGCTATGATTTTAGGTTGTTTGCAACAGATTTCCTATATATTCTCTTATTATAGTTACAAGACGTATGTCCGCGCGATGCGACAACACTAGCGGTAGCGGCGATGGGTGGTGGTGGAGGGCGACGGGTGATAACGGAGACGATAACGGCGAGGTGACAATATCTTATAAACAGATTATTTGGGCTTGGGTTTGCTAATATCTTATAAATAGATTATTTGGGCTTGGGTTTGACAATACCAGTAGGTCCAGTACCATGATATTGATGGTACTTTAATCTTTAGTCTTGTGAGTTAGACAACCTAGGAACATTTTTTGGGCTAGCTCGGGTTTGCCAATATCTTTAACTTATTGTAGTATTGTTTACGTGTATTTCCTTTTCATGTTATATCAAAGAAAATTGAAAAGAAGTAAAGAACGATAGATCTTTTCTGCGTTTCACGACAGGAAAATCCAATAATTAAATTGGCTTTGATTTTATGTTGTTTTGTTAACAGGTTTCCTATATATTTTCTTAATAAAGTTATAACTAGGAACCAAATGGGTGTTTGCTAAGAAAGAATTAAAAAACAAATGAAAATGTAACGGAAAATGAAAATAATAAAAAAGTGCATTAATCAGTTATCAATTATATGAAAGAAAATGTATAATCAGTTATCAATTTCATGTTACATTATTATTATTATAATATACATAAAAAAACCCGAGGAGATTTAATAATCCCATGACTTATCAAAATGCCAATCTTCACTCGGATATGAATTATCTTTAACATAATAAAATCCTTCAGGTCTTATTGACCAATAACAATGTTGAGTACCAAGACTCGGGGTCCCACAAACTTCACTTATATGTGCATCAAACAAAGTAACAAACGTATTTTTCCCACCCCACCAAAACTCGCCAGTAAATTTGGTTTTCCTTCCAACACAAAACGTCCAATCGTAATTCCAATTGAAAGAAAGTGTATGATTTCCCATATCATCATCTCTTGAACTCAAGTGAAATATTACGTCGGTTTCACTTGGGATGTTATTGGTTATCAATATATGCCATTTTCCACCCGGAAAACAGGATTCATTTATAGAAGAACCACGCACTGAAGTGGTTATCATTAATGTTATGAAATGAAAATAAAATACAATGACAAAGAGCCTACGCATTGTGATTGTGATGTCTATCTATGCTCAGGTTCATACATCTTATTTTAATCTATCATGTCTATATATAAGCAGATAGTTAGTTGGAACTTGCATGCTCACATTTATTATATATTGTTATTGTTATGTTATTACGTATTGCATATATTAATTGTAATAATATATATATATATATATATATATATAGTAAAGATTCAGAGAGAAAATTTTTAAGGAAAGAATGAAGAGAAGATTCGTTTTTTATTTTTTTTTAGCTTGTTTTTTAGATTTTTTATCATATATATATATATATATATATATATATAGAGAGAGAGAGAGAGAAAAGTGAATATGAGATTGTTATGCACCAAATTTGGGTGAAAAACCCTCGCATATCAATATTTTAATATTTTGAATAAATGTTTGGCCCCCCATGATTTTTATGGTTTAAAAAAAGATATATGAGTGATTTTTCACCCAACTTAAGTGCCTAACAGCCTCATATTCCCTTCCCCATATATATATATATATATATATATTGTAGAGATTCAAGTTTGACTCAACAATATTACCTCTGTATATACACAACTTTGATTTTAAAAGAATTCCATTATGAAAAAATTCATATCACCAATCGAGTCTTAAGTTCTCCCAAATACCAATCAATTGATTGATAGTTGGTTGTTGGTATTTGGTAATAATAATAGTAATAATACGGCAACGCGAGGTGGTTTATGGTTGAAACATTTAAGTTTTTGTATATATAAGTTTATGAACTTTAACTTGCATTTTACTCGCATAATGTGGCGGTGATCATGGAGGTGACAGTATAATGGTGTTGGTGACCGTTGGCGTGACGGTGTTGATGTAAAAGTAATTGATGTAAAATATTAATGAAGATATTTTAAAAATAAAAGATTGGTAGTTTAATTTAATCATTAAAGACATTTTAAACAATTCTCATGTAACTTTTAGCAGAAGAGCCGTTTCTTTTTTTATAATATAGTATTGATTAGCTTATGCAGGGTGATTATTGCGGATTTGCGGTTGCTTACCGACAATTTCGTTATATAACTCTTGGAGAATCTCTTACAAGAAAGTTATAACAATATCATTTTTAAACGTATTTTAGTATAGAGAATAATTCGAGAATATATTGCAACAAGATTATGGAAATGCCATATTCTATTACAATAACTCATCATGAAGCAACTCTTTATCTTTAAGAGCAATACGGATTCGATTCCTATCAAAGGTAGACTTGAATTGAATTTGTTCAATTACCTTGATATTTTCTTTGTTGTGGATTATGTGGATACGAAATCGGTACACGAGATTAAGAGGTTTCCATCAATTTACCTTTTATTACAACAACTCATGACATTTATGAATTAATTAACAAGGTCAAAGTTTTTAATTTAGGAGAGTTTTAAAAAATTTTGAATATTGAAACACTAGTGATCTTAATAGAAGGAAACCTAGACAAAACGACGGTGATGTGGTGGTGGTGGTGGAAACGACGAGTGGTGGCAACGATTAACGGTGACGGTGGCGATGACGGTAACGAGTAATGTAGGCTATTAAATTAAAAGTAATTCAAATATGTATTATCTTGAGAGTTGAGAAATATTTTGAAATGATTTTATTAAAGGGTATTTTTGATATATTATTTAAGGAGAAAGGTGGAGTTGTAATAAGTCAGAGATATTTTAGGGGGTGTTTGGTTCATGGAATTCATAGGAATTCAATGGAATTGAAATTTGAATTCCATTCTTTGGGTTGTTTGGTTGGGAAAATTATGGAATTGGAATTCAAAATTTTCCTTCAAATTCTTTAAAATAAGGAATTCAGAATTCCTTCACAAAACCAATGGAAAGTATTCAATTCCAATGGAATTGAAGCAATTTGACAAAAAAAAAACCCACAAAGTATACAAACCTTTTTCATTTTTCTTGAATTTCTGCCGACGTTGCTGTTGTGCCGCCAATCACTGCCACCCACCGCCATCAAACCCGGTGATCAACAACCTCCCTGTCACCGTTGCATATGATTTCCATCCTCCGCCGCCGCTGCTCGTGATTTCCGGTCACCGCCACATTCGAACTCGTCGGGTTTTATATGTTAATCAATAGTATGTTTGTTATTAATCCTTGTTGAATTGGAAATATGAGATCTTCTTGGTATAGATTGATTGAAGTAAAAGCAATGCGAAAAATTGATTAAAGAAATGGAAGTTGCAGGTAAAACCTTTTGGGGAAGATGAATAAACTTGACTTTTTGACATCACGTGATGTATCAATCTATCTTACCATCTATATATTGTTAACAATATTACTAGTATATTATTATTAAAATTAAATTAATATTATTTTCATTATTGTATAAAAGATCCATAATCATACTGCTATGTTACTAACAAAATAGAAATAGTTAACATATAAAAGGGTAATTTTGTCATTTGTTAAATCTTAAATCCTAATTCATTTAATTAAATTCCGTTGAATTCCGTCAACCAAACACATAACATATTTTAAAACTTTCAGATTCCAATTCCTTCAAATTCTAATTCCTTCTATAAATTTCAATTCTTTCAAAAATATTCTGCGAACCAAACACCCCGTAAGTCTTTTGTTTTAGTTGACCTGAAAAATAGGAAGTGAGATGCATTATAAAATAGTAATAAAAAATAATAAAGTAACACAAAGATTACTTATTTATGCTTCTAAATTAAACATTAAATCCCCTCTTCCTAATTTTGAATATAATAATTTAATATACCTATAATATCATTGATGAAATTAATTTACTACTCGTGACTTTACATCAATAACACTTCTAAAACAAACATAATAGCCTTTTTTACATCAATAACATTTACATCGATAACCTACTCCACTCGTTATCGTCACATCACCACTAGTCACAGCTACCACCTCACCGCCGTCGCTGCCTCATCCACCCGCATCATATGGATATGTCGTAGTACTGTTATAACCAATGTTTGGTCAATCGACTTTGTTGAAAGCTTTAAATGGGTACAACGACCATTATTGTTTGGTCAATCGACTTTGTTGAAAGCTTTACAACTAAATGACTAATACTTTCTTTTTATGTACTGTAATAGTGTAATGTGTACTACACATTTAATTGGGCCTATGCAGTGTATGGGTTTAAAATCTAAGGTTGATCCTATTTTTAAATTTATTGATCAATTTTGAAAATATTGACAAGCCCAAGCCCAAAGAATGGATCGTTCAGCTTTGCCTGTCGACATGTTTATGTTGCCAATAGACTGTCTAACTCAGATGACTAAAGAAGTAAAGATTAACACCTAAATCATTGTGGTACACAACATACTACATACCCTTGTTAATTATGGATGAATGTTAGTTTTTCTCAAAATATATTCGAGTTTAACTAGTTATGATTGATGAACTTTCCACTTTACACCTCGATATCAGCAAATCAAAATTAAAATATATGTCAAACCGCAATAATATACTATTGTTCAAAATTAAAATAGTCATCTAATTAGATTTCAAGAGGAGATAATAAAGGATCAATTTGAAAAGGTACACGTCACAAAATGTAAACGAAATACAATTGTTCGAGAAATTGTTTCAGTGTATGGCGATCAACAAAAACATAAGATATCCAAAAAGTAAGAAATAAAGTCTAAACATCCATATATAATGTAGCCTAGCTAAGCATTAGGATCGAGTACTACTCCGATGTATAAAACAACCCGATCGAGAAGTTTCTTCTCTTATCATGAACATGAATGGATGGTCCGCCACAAACCTTGGTTTTGGACGTATAATTGGCTGTGGAGGTGTCTTGCGCCTGCTACACCCGAGTTTCATCGTCGGTAAACTAAAAGCGGCGGCTTCTGTTCCTTTTTCCTCAATTTCGATACAAGACTTCTGAAGTATTTTCGAGATATAAAAAGGCATATCACTACTATCGCGACTTGTAGACTCTACTATCCTGTTAAGCTCCACATTCATAGGTTCGAAAGGCAATGTTAATCCCATTTGTTTCATAGCTTTTATAGGTTCAAAGCTAGCTAATGGAAATATTGAACTTGGGTATCCGTAACTCATCCAATCGAGTCCAGCAATCAAGGTTTAGTGGATGAAAATGAAATAATTTAGGATCAGAATGGAATTTTTGTAGGAGGTCTTGCAATTAATCCATCTTAATTTCTTATTGGGGAGAAAGATATACATGGAGAAGGATACGCCCGATTGGCCATCTCTTTCATATGGAATTTGGAGGATATCGTAACCTGGAAGAGAACCATAATAGCCCAATTGATCAAAGCTAGTCATAAAGGGGACTTGAACAGTCACCCCATTCATGAGATGAAAGTGTTTCTTCTTTGTATAATTTTTATCAAATGGATATAACCATAAGCCTTTAAAATACAAGGCGTTCGTAAGGGCAATCACCACACCCCGGCTTTCGAATCTCCCCCCTCAACAATGGTGGGGATCAAACCTCTAGTTAATTTCTTGTTTACCCACGAATCTATCTTTCTGGCTAATTCATCACCAGTCTTCACGTACACATGCATAAATAAAAGAAGTTTAACGAATATATGTATAGGTTCTAGATAACATAAAACAAATTAAACAAATAATTAGTTTTTTTTCACTGAAAATCACGGTGTACCATGAAAGTTATCGTGCATCAATATATATACTTGTGTTTCGTGTATCAATTTTATAATGATCTAAAGAACAAAATCCTGTCTTATTTGTTTTACTTTAATACTTGTTTTATAAATAACCAACTATATATATAATAACTAAATAATACTTCGTATATGGTAGCTAGCTAAGTTTTTATAGGAAAAAAAAAACTAAAGCTATTGATGAACTAATTAATAAAGCATGTAGTATCACGACTTTTCGGAAAAAAGAAATTAATAAAGCATGTAGTAGTAGTAGTAGCACGTACCTTGATGTTTTCAAAATCCACAAATCTGGGTTTTGTGCTGTAAACACTATGCAAAATCTCTTTGTAACAAGATTGAACACGATTCAGTTTCTTATCCAACCAAATACTACCATTCGCTACACCGATATCATCACGACCTCCTCCGGCAAGACCATAGTTGGAATGTTTAGCAGTTGGTGAAAGAAGTTTGTCGATAGTTTTGTGTCCAAGGAAGACCTTAACTACGTACTTATGTGCACTACATATTTGGGCCTATGCAGTATACGGGTTTAAAATATAAGGTTCATTTTATTTTTAAACTTATTGATCAATTTTATAGATAAGCCCAAGCCCAAGCCCAAATAATGGATCTTTCAGCTTTGCCTATCGACATGTTCATGTAGACAATAGCCTGTCTAACTCAGATGACTAAAGAAGTAAAGATTAACGTAAGGATACCTAAATCATCCCGATACATAACATACTACAAACACTTATCTTATTATGATTGATGAACTTTCCTATTTCAACGAGATCATAAAAATTACGTAGAATTTATGACAAACCGCAATAGCATCCTAGCTAGACAACTCCTCAAGTTATTAGCCTATTACTTATCTTATTAATTAGATTTCAGAAGGAGATAACAAAGGATCAATTTGAAAAATACACATCACAATACGTCAATACGAAAACGAAACACTGTTGTTCGAGAAATTGTATCAGTATATGGTGATCAACAAAAAACATAAGATATCCAAAAAGTTAGAAATAAAGTCTAAACATTTATACGTAATGTAGCCTAGCTAAGCATTAGGATTGAGTACTACTCCGATGTATAAAACAGCCCGAGAAGTTTCTTCTCTTATCATGAACATGAATGGATGGTCCACCACAAACCTTGGTTTTGGACGTAGTAGAAGTGGTTGTGGAGGTGTCTTGCAGCTGCCACACCTTAGTTTCGTCGTTGGTAAACTAAAAGCGGCGGCTTCGTTTCCTTTTTCCTCAATTTCAATAAAAGACTTCTAAAGTATTCTCGAGACATAAAAAGGCATATCACTACTACCGCGATTTGTTGACTCTAGTATCCTGTTAAGCTCCATATTCATAGGTTCGAAAGGCAATGTCAATCCCATTTGTTTCATAGCTTTTATAGGTTCAAAGTTATTGGAAATCTTGAACTTGTGTATCCGTAGCTCATCCAATTGATATATATATAATATAATATATATATATATATAAGGCTTGAGTATTGTAAAACAAATATTAAAGTAAACACATAATATATCATTGTTAAATTAATGCACGAATATTCACAAAGCAATTCATGCACGATGATTTTCATGATGCACGGTGATTTTCAGTGAAAAAAAATTTATTGTTTTATTTAATTTACTTTAATATTTGTTTTATTTTACCTAAAACTTACATATATATGGGATGAGAATATAAGGCTGTTAGGTACCTAAGCTTAGATGTGAAACACTCACATATTGTTTTTTTAATCAATAAAATTCATGGGTGCCCGGCCAAACAATTATTCGTTAATCAAAAAATATTAAAAAATTTGTACGTAAGAGGTTCCACACCTAAGTTTAGGTGCCACACAGCCTTATATTAACTTTTCATATATATATATATATATATATATTATATAATAGGAATAAGTTTGGCTACAGTACTATACCATGTTGACATCATGATGAGGTTAGCAATTTTTTTTTAATTATTTTTTTCTTATTTTAGCTATTAATTATTTTATTTTTTTCAATAGCGTTTTTAAGTAAGATATGACAGAGTTATAACATATGACAGATTTAATCAATGGAGATGCAATACCAAGAAGTTACGTTAATTTTTTGGTGAATGATTCAATAAACGAAGATATATTGACAATTTTTTTACATAGATATCTTGGTTCATGGTAAATATGCATTAGTGTCTACTTATGCTTGTTTTGTTTTATGCAATAATGTTATGCCTTTTTATTGTAAAAGACGGATCTTTGTTTTTCTTTTAAAAACTGATGGTATTTTTGTGGCTAAAATAATTAGCTATAGAAAATTTGGATTTGGATTGAGATCCTATAAAGTCAACTTTATAGGTGAAGTTGATGATCTTGACCCTTGAATTTAAATCAATGGTTAAGATTTAAAGGTTACTTTTAAATCTTGACCTTTGAATTTAATCTAAAGGTCAACAATCCCTTAACTTTACCTATAAAGTTACTTTCAACTTTAGAGGATCTCAACCGAGAAAATTATGTGTACACATGGTAATTCAATTAGAATAAGAAAACTAAATCAAAACATATAATAACATATGAAAAGAAAAATGAGAAAAAAGTCAAACATATATTACCGAATTTAAGGAAAGCATTAAAAATTTATGGAAAATGCTCACGGAAGACTTTGAGGCTTCACTTAACGTGTATAAAAAGGTTGTATATTTCCATTTTAAATGTCGGACCTTTGATTTTTATGGTAAGTGTACAATTAATGCACTTTAAAGAAAACCCTTAGGGTTTTGTTTAGCAAAACCCAAAATTTATGTTAAAGGATAATATTATAACTTTAAGATAAGTTAATGTAGGCAATTTAATAACCACTACCATCGCGACATTGTGCGGACACCATGCTCGTTTTAAGAAAAGTTAATGTAGGCAATTTAATACATGAAGTTGTAGGGAATATATTCCTTAATTGACTAGGCTTGTACCCGCGCGCTGCGGCGGAGCATAGGAAAAAACCGTTGGTTACATAGTGGTACCGTGTTATTACATGAATGTATGATACAACTCAAGTGTTTCTTAGTCCGACTGAAAGTGCAAACCACCGTTGTTGTTTTAGAGTGAACATTATTTATGTTGATTTATTATTAAATTCAGTAACGCATGTGTGTTTTTTTGGTATACTATGTAACACCCCGAGCTAGGCTCGAAATACTACCGAAAAGATATAGCGTATGCATGAGATTATCGTAGAACGTGAACTATATGAAAATTAAAGGGATTCGGTGAATCCATCATCCACAAACAAGTACATAAAGCATAATGCAGATAGAGGCAAATGAATCCTTGATCCATGTAAGACCAAGCCCAAACTCTAGCGCAAGCATCCATCAAGCATCACGTCTTGGATTCACAAGGTTACCTGAAAAGTGTACTACACAAGGTCAACACTAGGTTGGTGAGTTCGTAGGGGCAAATGACGAGGATCAAATACCAAAGCCATTCACAATAGGAACTAAGCTAATGAACAAGGAACACACTTACAATAAGTCCTTAAAAGGCGCAAGTACTCAATATAGGTTGGCTCGTAGCGCAACCTGGACCCACATGTATCCATTGCACAATCATACCATAACTAGAACACACATAATGCACAAGAACACAGAATGTCGACATCAACAAATATCCATCAAGTTCTAAAATGTCAGACATGTCCATCAATGTCCCTCAATTGTTCTCATGTCATCCAATTGTCATCAAGTACGTATAGCACCCGTTTATTGCACATGCACACATTGTCCCTCTATTGTCATCGATATTGTCATCAAGTACATAAGTACCCGTTTAATGTCATCAAGTACATAAGTACCCGTTTAATGTCATCAAGTACGTAAGTACCCGTTTATTTGTACATGCACACATTGTCCCTCTATTGTCATCGATATTGTCATCAAGTACATAAGTACCCGTTTAATGTCATCATGTCCATCAACTCAACCATGCACAATGCACATACATTTCATACGACTTTACATTTAAGGAATCTTAGATGTTTGTATACAGGGTCACCCGCAGCCTTCCCACCACATCTCCAACTCATTAAATGTATCATCGTCTTCCATGTATGTACAACTACCCTAATCATAAATAAATCAATCATACTCAAACAATACATAATCAATCAATGTCCATCAATGACCCTCACATATGTACTCACATAATGAACTACACAAGGTATTTAGAATACGCATAGTAAACAAGAACAAGTAATAATGATATCAAGAAGTATCTAACAAGTTCTATAATGCCCAACATGTCTATCAATGTCCCTCAATTACACGTAATGTACCTCATTGTACTCAATTGCGCGTAATGTACTTCATTGTACTCAATTGCACCATGACCATCAATGTCCACCCAGAAACAAACACTATGTGTATATACTTCGTACGATACTACTTTTGAAAGGCCTTTGATACTTATATATAGGGTCACCCGCAGCCTTCCCACCACATCTCCAACCTTTCGAAGGTATTATCGTCTTCCATATATACACAACTAACCTAAAAGTCAACCAAACACGCACATACAATAATCATATAACAACCACGTGTTTACACGTTAACAATTCCATCAATCAAACAATGTCATCACTTAAGACACTCAACATATGCACAATCAATTCATGTCATCATCAAGGAAATCAAACGTATGCTCAATTGAACTATGTCATCAATCAAGGCAACACATAATTGCACAAACAACAAGTTAACACACAAAGGCTGTACACTTTTCAGCCCGAATCTCAAACGAGTAGGGAGCTACGAACTCACCTTGATCGGCAATAGCAAGCTAATATCAAGCTACGAATGCCCAATGGTCGTCAAAAAGTCCACAACCTAACAATATATGTCACAATACAAGACATGGTAAATACTAGTTATACTATACCACAATTTCCCTTAAAGATGTTTTATAAGTCATTCGAGAACGTTTAAATGACAAATGAAGAGTTTTGGTTAGACACGGTTCAATGACTTAGCACCAAAATTCCACTTGAAAATCAAAGTGTTTAGAATTGTGTTTAACCAATTTTGTTAACCTTAGTATGTTAATATAAGACCAATAAACAAGTTTTGGATCATTAAAAGTCGACCGATAACCGAACGAAAAAGTTGGGGAAGGAACAGAAATACTGCAGCCGCTTGCACGGTCGGCCGTACGAGCGTCTGCAGTAACTGGGCATGTTCTTAATAATAGCACGGCCACAAGCACAGAGCGTCTGTCTGAGCGACCGTGCTCCAACTGGGCAGGTTTTTGACTTCAAGATCGACTAAGCTAGCTTCAAAACATATTTTTATGCATAAATCACCATATTTTAACATCATTGAACATAACCCATATCATAATTTTGATTCATAACATCAAATCCTTGCTTAAATCCATTTTGACCCATGTCAAAACCCTAATTGAACCCTAATTCGTTTTGACCCGATTTGTGACCCGAATTTACTTGAAATCAACTAGAACAAGTTAATAAACATAAAATGATGATTTTGAGTCAAGTTTAACTTACCAAAACTTTCACTAAGTGATAAATCCGAATTTTGAGCTAAAGGAGAAGTTTCTTGCACTTTGATAACCCAAATCTTTGCTAGATGATGATGATGATGATAATAACCCTTGAATCTACTAACACTTTCACTAATAACAATGTTTGGATGCAAGAATTTTAGAGAGAGATATATGTGTTTGTTTGTGTGTGTTTTTCTTGCAAGAGAAAAGAAAGAGAGAAATGATAAGAAATGAAATGGGTGGAGGAGGAAATGGAAGGGGGGAGGCCGTCCTAAGTTCCAAAAAGGGTAGGCTCCCGCTCCGCCAAATTTGACGAATAGCAAATCGTCAATCCTTCAAATGCCAAAACGAACCTACAACATAACTTAACTTAATGACCTCGACTAACGCATACGTCCCAAATTGCACAACAAATTGATCTATATGTATACATTGCACTTAATGAACTTCAAATTGCACTTGAACTATATTAACCAACTCGATAGTTAGTTAAATTGTACATATGGTCAAAAGGTCAGGAACCACGATTGTTACATACTATGTGAGCAACTTGAGGAAAGATAGAAGGGATACGCATAATGTTTTTTTAATGGTATTTTTGGAGTTTCAGGGATAAAGTGTTTGATGGTAGTATATATTAAAAGGGTAAATTAGAGATTTTAAAGGTAGAGTGTTAAGTTTTGAGGGGATAGTTTGTTTATATAGATCGTATAGATATATACTACAAAAAAATACATCGAATTACCATAAACTGTCATAGCAAATAGTAATTAAACTCTTGTCTATAATTACAAAAACACATATTTAAAGCTAAGATGATCAAGATGAAGTCCTAAACGATTTCTTTTGGTTAGACAAATTCACATTAGAGCCACCAATTAAAGGTAACTCAGTAGACACGAAGCTAATTAGCAAGTAAAGATGCAACCGGCATTTTTGAAGGGAGTATGGGCATTGGGCAAGGAAGCTTTGGAGTTCAAAACTTGGATCACATGTTAGGTTTTTTTTTTAATAAATAAGGTTTTTATTAATTGAATTTATACATTTTTTTCAACTAACATAATCAACTTTTCAATTAAACGAGAGCAAGTAATTGCGTGTTGCGGTGGTAAAATGATGAGGGTGATAAGTCATAAAGTGTGATAGGTCATAGGAGGTTACATGTCATATAGTGTCATAGCCAAATGCCTTAGTCGTACGGGATCCACCATCGGATTTAAAAATTCGTCAAAAGTATATCGAATGACATCTCTAATAAAACATAAAATTTTAAGAGCACCCATATAATTTTTATAATTTATCGATGTACGATTTGTGAGATAAAATTTTTTGAAAGAATTAGAGGAATAAAATGATTTATGGAGGAGAGAAAAAATGTATGGTACATCATGCATTAATATGTGTATATTGTTGAAATTGAATGTTGAAAGTTAGAAAAATAAATTTGCTTTATAATATTGTATAAATAATTAAAGAATCTGTCTTATTTCCTAATAAAAGTTTCATTAATAATTACACGTTACTTGTAAATTTGTGAAACTATTAATATAAACTTTTTTTTTTTTTACAATAAATATCGAAAACAGATTTATCCCTTTTTTCACGTAACTAATTTTTTTTTACCATTTCATTAAAATTCTCCTCAAAACCAAAAATAAAGTCTATCAAATACTCTTTACTTATTTTTACGATCAGCAGATATCAATACAAGCTTACTTCATGTTAATTAATATTAATATATATATATACACACTAGGTCTTTTACCCCCACGATGTGCGGTTATTTAAAAATATAATTAAATTAAATGTTGGTAAAGTTTACATTATAGACGTCAATAATTATTAATAAATCGCAATTGTTTCAATCTTTAAAACCTAGAGTGCCATTAATATTGATTAAAATTATAATGAGCAACATATATAAACTTAATTAAACATATTTGAAGTTCTAATAATCAAATTTTGCCATAGTTACTCAATACAAACACATGTAAATATAAATAAATCCTTGTAACAAATTAAGTAACCGAAAAATTTTTTGTAAAAATATAAGAAGATTTGCCAATTTTGTAAAAATTAACAACTTGAACTAATAAAAAATGTAGAAAACATAAGCGGATAACCCAAGATCAAAAGAAACAAATTGCATGTAATCCGATCTTAATTTTGCAAAAACATAATATACAATGAAGTAAGAAAACAAAAATAATACAAATTATTACCATAAATATTTGACATTTATTTTGTTAGCATTATATCCATTTGTAATTGATAAAGCCCAAGATCTAAAGTAACAAAAAGTTAAACATATATTAATTTTGAAAAACAAAATATATGATGAAGTAAAAAAAAAAATAACAATTATTACCATAAAGATCTGTCATTCATTTTATTATTTAACATTGTATCCATTTGAAATTGATGAAACCCAAACAGAAAGTTAACCGATCCTAATTTTGAACAAAATGAAGTAATGAAAAAAATATATATTATTACTGTGAATATTCATCATTTAGTTTATTTAACATTGCGTCCATATGTGAGTGGTAGAACATAAAATTAAATACGTTAGCTAAAAAGTATGAGAAAATTCAAACTAAAAGTCAAAAAGAATGACGAAATATTGCTAAAGGTTGATCCGATGATTTATCAAGTTTATGCAGATAAAAAGAAGTGCACATTTAAATAGATTGATGATAAAAATTTGACAAAGTGACATCGACATCATTCATAGTAAAATTAAGGATAAATTTTGTATGCCCGTATTTCCCATCTCGTCAAAGCTAAAAAAAAGTATGAATAATACTCAATAAATATTTGCATCAAAAAGCAATTCATAAAAACTTACGGATTTAATTATAATGCATTGTAAATGAAGAGAATGAACATTCATGTGACTTTTTGGGTAAATGAATATATGGGATGTATATATGAATATATCTATATCTATTTTATATGATTCATATTAATATTTATATTGATATAATCCGATAAGCATGTAAACAAAATATTTGCCAAAGAAAAAGAATATCCCATGTTAATTAATATCTTGAGTTTTTAATTTTATTTAAAATGTTTTCTTTATATATCTATATCTATAAGAAGAACATAATTAAATTATTGGCAAAAATTTATAAAAATGCCACATATGATTAAAGCTTATGTGGCAATATCATAAGATAGTTTGAATTTTTAGAGGCTCTAGAATCGTTCAGATTCATACTATTTTAATAATTATATATATATATATAGAGAGTAGAGATCCAGAGATAAGGTTCTTAAGAGGAGAAGGGAGAGAAAGTCCGTTTTTTTTAGTTTGTTTTTTTTTTTATATTTTTTTCATTTTTTTTAATTAACTCAATCCATAAAAAAATTTTTTAAAAATTTAGAAAAAAAAAAATAATTCTAACCCGAGTTAGTGAGTTATACATGTAAGGGTACGATACGGGTTTCGCCCTAAAGAGTATTAATAAAGGGTAGCTGGTGGGAGTTTAGGTCATTGAGAGTGATAAGTCATAGGGGGTGATCGGTGATGGGGTGATCTACCTTACGGGCTTCGCCCTTAACTATCATGGTTCCGCCATAGTCTGAGAGGTTTCACCTATAACTTACGAGCTACGCCCTTTGAAAATAAAATATTTTAAAATTTTTTTAAAAATTTTTATATAAAATTGGTTAATTAAAGAGAAAATGAAAAAAGTAAAAAATGGGAAAAAAAAATGTTAAAAAAAAAAGCTAAAAAAAAATATTAAAAAAACAAATCTTTTCTCCTTTCTATCCTTAAGGTGCATTTTCATTTAATCTCTATCATATTCATATATATATATATATATATATATATACTCGTATATAATACTCTTTATCTTCAAATTTAAATCTTCAAGTTTGATTTTTTATTTTTTTTTTAAATTTTGACCATAAATTTGATTGTTTGTGTTTTATAATATTTAATGAAAGTCATATCAATGTATTATTTTACATTAAATATTACATAACACAAATAAAATTTAAACAGTCAAAGTTGAACATTAAAGACCGGAAATGTTAAGCTATAACATTTAAATTGCGATAAAGGGAGTAATAAACAACTACAAGTCTACAACTATGTTCAAATTAACATGAGCATACATTTAACTAGGGGTGTTCATTATTCCGATTAACCAAATAACCCGCCCAATCCATTTGACATATGTACTATTTGGATTGGGTTAATCAGATTTGGTTTGGTGTTTGGGTGAAACCGAATAAGGAAGTCGTTAAGTAGTTCGGTTTTGGTTTAGAAAATTTTCAATTGGGGCCCAACCGAAACCCAATTAAGCATTTAGTGTTTAATAAAAACTATAATAACCTAATCTAAATGACATAAATACAACTCTAGTTATTTAAATACGTTAATCCTAAAAGTCTAAATGTATGTAGTTAATTGAATAACCTCAAATGAATAAATAAATCAGTGTAGATTGACATTCAGATTGCATGATCATTCATATATAATAAATTAAAATTTGCCAAGCGACTTTTATTTGGATAATCCAAAATCCGACCAAATAAATCGAACTTTAATTGGGTGGTCTGGATTGCGTGGTCACATATATGGATTGGGTATTGGGTGGTTTACTAATTCTTAAAATACCGATTAATCCAAACCGAACAACTCTATTCCCCCAAAACCCGACCGAATGAACACCCCTACATTTAACTTAAGCGAGATGGGTATCCGCACAATGCGGCGGCGGTGACAGCAATGGGTGGTGCTAGTGGCGGTGGTAACGATGTGTTTATTAATATAAAATTAATTTACGTAAACGGTAGCTTAGTTATTTTATGTTTAACAAATGTATCTTTTGTAAATGACTTTATTAAGAATATTATAGAGATTTTAGGTATAAGTATTTAAATTAATTAATAAAGAAGATAGATATTTTGGATAAATATGAGTGTAAAATAATTTAGGAATGTATTTGATAGATTTAATATGTGTTCGAAATGTGTTGAAAATTAAGGAAATTTTAAGTATTTTAAAGATAGAGAGTTAAAAATAAGAGAGAGTAGTTTGTTTATTAATATAGTATAGATAAGGTAACTTTTTTATTATTATTTTTTTTTCGTATTATTATTATTATTATTATTTAATAAGGTAACTTTAATTACTTTTAATATTAATATACAAATACGAACACCGTCATAGGCTATTAGCCTTGACCTTCCTCTTTAAATACGAAGCCCCCACAATCAAAAAAGTCATACGATTTTCTATTACGTTTTGCGATTAGGGTTATTTTTTTTTTCTTTACTAATAATTCATTCTAATAAATCTTCGTTCAAAAATTCGATATAAATAATGGCATCATCGTCATCATCATCATCTAAGAAACTCGTCGTGCTAAAGAGCTCAGACGGCGAGACGTTTGAAGTTGAAGAGGTGGTGGCAATGCAGTCGGAAACGATCAAACATATGATCGAAGACGACTGCGTTGACTCCGGCATCCCTCTCCCTAATGTAACAAGCAACATCCTCTCGAAGGTTATCGAGTACTGCAAGAAACATGTGAAGGACGCCGGCGATAATGCTGATGTTTCCGAGAAGGATCTGAAGGCGTTTGATGAAGAATTTATTAAAGTTGATCAGGGGACTCTTTTCGATCTTATTCTGGCTGCTAACTATCTCAATATCAAGGGCTTGTTGGACCTGACCTGCCAAACTGTTGCTGACATGATGAAAAACAAGCAACCTGAGGAAATCCGCAAGATGTTTAACATCAAGAATGATTTCACCCCTGATGAGGAGGCGGCGGTCCGTGCTGAGAATGCTTGGGCCTTTGAGCAATTATAAATATATTAATCTCTCTTCTTTTTTGTTTTGTTTCTTTGAATAATTCAGTAGACACAAGCAGTTTATTCCTTTGTATTTTCGAACTATTATTCGGATATCATAAAGTTGTTTTTTTTTAGTATTCATGCCTCTATTTTGGTGAATTGACTATATATATTAATCTATTAGTATTAGTATTTCCATATCTTTTATATATTGTGTTTATTATTGTACTATTATTAGTTTGGTTAAGTACTTGATCCAATTAATTTACTCATGATCACTGGAGACTATTTAGTAACCATGGGTGTCTAATTACATTACTGAGTCTAGCATTACATTACTTGCTTTAATATCTCTATGCAAAACACATTGCGTGCATTCAACGTGCAGATATAGCAAAGCTCCATGTCAGCAAGCTCTTTCTCTTAAAGAGATGTAAATCTAGGCTTCCATTTTCCATAAACTCGTAAACAAGTAAGAGTTTCCTTTTCTGGTGGCACCAACCGATGAGTTGCACCAAATTTCTGTGCCTCGCACGACTAATGATCCTTACTTCCGATGCATACTCCTTGAACCCCTGTGTCGAAGTCTCTGACACTCTTTTGACAGCCACATATGTTCTTGAATCTTTCAGAAAACCTTTGTAAACCGCACCAAAACCTCCCTCTCCAAGCTTTTCACTTTCTGCAAAATTGGCAGTTGACCGGGCTAATTCAAGGTAAGAGAATCTTCTAGGACCAGCGGCACCAATCTCAAATTCACTGCTCATCTCCACAGCAAATCGAAGTTCTTCCACTTCACCTTCGTAGTTATTTTTCTTCTTCCATAAACCAAATGCAAGTATAGCCAAAAAAACAACAACTACCACCACAATTAATCCCACCACATATCTGGTCTTGTTATCCCCCTTGGCCGTTGGTCGTAAACTATTGTTTGTATCAAGTAGTATATCAGAACTATTAAATCTCCAAGATGTTACACTGTGTTTTTCACACCAACCGCCGGTTGCTGCTGAAAACCCAAAAATAACCCATTCGGGCAATTCATGCCTTAGATCGACTATATAAGATAGTCCATCTTGTTTTACAAGTGTATTGTTTAGGACATTTGTGAAGGACACACTAAGATTTTTCGAAAAGGGATCATAATTGATCCAAGCTTCACACTCTCTCTCCCATTTAGTATGTCTGTCAACCATTTCATAGAGCTAACCGAAGTAAGATTCTGGATATCAATACCTACATGCTCACCTACCGAAGCAACGTCGTAACTATCATTCCCAACTTAAGTATCAAACTCGACAGCAACAAAATGTGTAGGGACTTTGGATGAATTATTGATTGGAAGACCCAAATGGCCAAATCTCTACCCGCAGATATAACATCATTAGGTTCAGCAAGGAAGAATGTGAGGCCATCAGAGTAGTATGGATTGCCATTTGAATCAATCACAAAAGAGAAACTTGTTGAAAAGCTGTGGTGTTCTTGCTCCAAAGATGAAGTCGATGAGCGTATGTCGCCCTGCCTGCAAAACTGTTGTTACTATAACTTTGACGTGTCACGTGGATTTGGCCGTCGGAGATAGAAGCTCCGCCATCTAATAAGATTTCATTTGAAGATAGACTAAGACTTGTGAGATTGAAGCTAAATGATAATGCATAAGGAATTATATATGATGATAAAAAGGAAGAATGTTAAGATAGCCGCCATATACATTATGATTCCTGAGAATTACTATTTTTGCATGAAATTAAAAACCTAGTTGCATATCATTTTATAAATAAGAACATTATTTATTGGATCCATGCATTTTTTTCAACTATATTTGAAACGGGGTTTAGTAAATTTGTCCGTTCCCATCGCAAAAGTCTTAAGTCAGCGAATATGTCTTATTCGAGTACGACTTGGTTTTTCCCTTGCTTTTAACTGGTAACTGTGTAACGATAATTTGAGTCATCTGGGGGTAGCTAGACAGGCTACAATAAAAGGACCGTTGTTTTGGCTCACTATACTAGGATTGATTATTTGTTAATTAAAAGCTAAGATAGAGGTGATCAATTGAGGAATTTGTCTAGTGTGTGAAAAGTGTCAAGTGTGGAGAGTGTGAAATGGCAGTTAAGTTAGGCCCCTCTTTTTCATTTCCTCATCTACTGACACTCTTGTTAACAACATATCTTTTTTATTTCTTTATCATTTCTTCCTTATATACGGATATCACATATGATAAAATGGTTATGTTATGTAGTCTAGTAACCGATAACCTTTACAACAAGTAACACGATACATCACATAACCCGAAAAATAAAGGATCTTACATTACATAGTCACCTGAATAAATCACAACATTACATAACCATTTTGACATACATAGTTACATTAATATGCCATTATCCCTTTAGTAAAACACAAAAAACAAAAAACACAAATAATAATAATAATACTCCCTCAGTCTCATTAAAAGTGTCCACTTTTATTTTATCAAAGTCTTTCTTTTGTATCTTTGACCAAAAATAATTTTTATTGCATTATATAATATTTGATGAAAGTTATACTCAATGAAAGCATATCGAAATCTCTGTCAACTTATATAACTTTCATCAAATATTATACATTATAAATAAAAATATTTAAGGTCATAGTTGCGAGACAAAGACTTTGAAATTTCAAAAGTAGACACTTTTGATGGAACGGATGGAGTAATAATATTAATAACCATAATCTGTTAAAATAATAATACTCGTAAGAATGAAATTTTTTTGTTATAAAAGTAGAAGAAAAAGGAAAAGTTAAAATAAATAAAAAACTTAAATGAAACAAAAATAAATAATGTGGGGAATATAAAGATTCTACTTTAGGCTCACATTAACACATATGTATCCTTTGTCTATATAAAATTGTAGCATACATTATCACGTATGTATTTTAAGTTTTAAAGACAATAAAAAGTGTTTATATACAATTGTAGCATACATTAGCATGTATGTATTTTAAGTTTTAAAGAAAAAAAAAACTTCTTTTTTTTTTTGCATGAAACGATCATGTAATTTGGTCCTCACCCCAAACCCCACACCATTCGTCTCCTTCAATCTCTTCTCCCGAATGACGAGTTTCTCCGTGACAAGCCGCTGACATCTTGATAACAACGATGTCACCCGCTGACGAGCCTAGAAGAGGCCTTAGGAGAGATAGAGAGTGTATGTTGTATGAATATTTTGCTATTAGTAAAAGAAAGTTAATTTTTAGATGGTAATCAATAGTCAAAATCAAAGAGTATCTTACAATATAAAGATGAAACGTTGCATTTTCACTCATTTTCAGAGGGGTATATATTGAAATGAACTTGCACCCTATCACAAAGTTAGCATTATTCGAATGAACATATACCCTATTACAAGAGTAATTGGAAGGTATTTATATACGAGTAACTAGCTAGATATAACATGAAATTTCTAATTAAATACAATCACTAATATTTATATTTTTAACATTTTCTTTCTTTTTAGTGATTATTGCAAGTCTTAAAAGTTTTTGAAATATTTAAACATTGGAAATGACATTTGAATTTGAACTTCAAGAATTTCTTTAAATTGTTGATATGATCTTCAAAGCTTTCTTAAGGGGGACGGAATGAAAGGCGAGATGGAGAGGGTTGCGTGAGAAAGGGCGAGCTTCCGGTGCCATGGAAGCGAGCTTCGGGCGAGCTGGGGTGGGCGAGTACTTATCTCGCTGAAGGTTCAAGGAGACAGGGACCGAAAGTGTAACTATTTCAAACGGTCATGTGACCATTGGGGACTGAGGGTGAAAATGTAGACGCTCCAGGGACTAAAAGTGACAAGCCTGACAAAGTTTTTTGTTTTTTGAATATCTATATATATGGCCGGATGTGTACTACCAAAAACACAACCAAACCTCATTTTTATCCTAAATTTCTCACTTCAAACACAACTGTTAACATATTTTCATCATATAGATCCATTATCCTCATCATCTTCATCATCATCGTCGTCTAAAGAGATTTCTTTGGCTTCGGAATTTTCAATTCCTTTGTCGTTTCCAAATTTATCCACGAGTAGTATCCTACCTTTTTTGCAAAGTGTTCTTAACGTGGTTGAAGACCACAAGGCAAGCTCAACCGAAACCCAAGCCTACATCGAGCAATTTCGTGTACGAGCTCACGAAACGCTTATGCGTGACTACTTTGTTGAAAACCCAAAGTTGGGCCTGGTTTGGTTTCGTGAAAGATTTCGAATGAGTCAAAGGTTGTTTTTAAAGATTGTTAGTGATATTGAGCAACGTTACGTTTACTTTCAAGAGCGTGTAGATCGGTCGGGGAAAAAAAGTTTTACTGCCATACAAAAATGCACATCCGCGGTGGAACAACTCGGAACAACCCTCCAAATAGCTTTGATAACTACTTGTGCATGGCAGCGAGAACTTCTCGCGAAAGCCTTCAACATTTTTGCACCGCGGTCATCGAGTTATATCATGAAGAGTACTTACGTAAGCCAACTAGTCATGACGTTGCACGCTTGTACGAAGCGCATGAACGGAGACACAAGATTTCGGGAATGCTAGGATGTCTTGATTGTACGCATTTTGTTTGGAGAAATTGTCCTAAAGCGTTGAAGGGACAATACAAGAGAGGTGATCATCCATAAACCCACGGTTACGCTTTGAAGCGGTTGCATCACAAGACTTTTGGATTTTGCATGCTCTTTTTGGCCCTCCATGGTCGCTCACCGATATCAACGTTTTGAATCAAACGACATTATATATGAGGGAGCGAAATTCGACGGCTCCTGACTCGTCTTTTACCGTAAACGTCCGTCATTACAAACAGGGATAATATCTTACCGATGGAAACTATTCTAGGTGGGCGACTCATGTCAAGACAATGCCATATCCGACTGAAACAAATGACAAGAAGTTCAAGAAAGTTCAAGAATCGGCAAGAAAGGATGTAGAGCGAGCTTTTGGTGTTCTTAAAGAAAAATGGGGGATTTTGAGTCGGCCAATGCGAGCGATGACGGTCGACAAGATTACTAACATCGTGCTCGCATTTATTATATTGCACAACATGATTTTAAAAGATGATGGAAGGGCAATATCACCGGTTCGTATTGTGGATACTAGAATTCAAGTGGTTTATAACCACGATGTAGTGGATGAGATAGAAGATGAAGAAGTCCATCATCGTCTTGGATATGATCTTACAAAGCACGTTGGGAGACAAAATTTAGCTCATCTCGATGACCCGGCGACTCAACCAACACCGATTGCCGATTTATTTATGTCGTTTTTATTTTGTTCCTAATAAAGTGTATGTGTTTTTATTTTATTTTATGGTATGTATCTTTAAATATTTAATCGTTAATGAAATGTATGTGTTTTTCTTTATATATTTTTTGAGTTATAATTAAGAAGGTTAATTATGTAAAGTTGGGAATGATGGTTGCCACTAAAAAATGTTGAAAAAAAGGTTGAAAGGTTAAAATGAGGTGAAGTATTTTGATTGGATAATGGGAGGGAGATGGGAGTGATGACTCCCTCCACCCTTATTGACTTATTGTCTTCGAGATCTTCATTCAAATTTGACTTTTAAATAATGAACTCTAGAAAACTTTCTTTTAATGCGATTTTCTCAGTTAGTTTAAGCCAAGATGGTACCATCACAAACTCTTTATGTCCAACACGCAACAAGTTTGAGCTAAAATACTCAATAAGTTAGAAACTAGGTACATTGCTACAACATTTCAACATGCAAAGGACCATTCTTTGGGCTTGGCCGCTTGCACTCGTCAATATCTTTTAACCGATTGTTATATATATATATATATATATATATATAACAATAGAAGTACGCTTAGGTACAGTAGATAAGCTGCTGACTCAGCAGCCTGCATGCCTATTTATTTTTAATTTTTTTGTCTTCTAATTATCTTGATAGGTTACCGCATACATGAATCTAAGCTTCTATTTTTTATTATCATTCTTTTTTAGCTTTTTATGTCATGCTTTTACCTCACATTCATGTTGTGTTTGTTTTTCTCATTAATTTTTTAGTGTACTAAGTTTCGCTTTTTTAATCATTATGAGCTGACAGGTTATCACATAAATGTATCTAAGTTTTCATTTCATTTTATTTTTTACTTTCATTTTCTTGTTTTTGCATCATGTTCATATTTTGTTAGTTTTTTTTTTTCATTCATTTATTAGTGTATTTACTTTGTAAAGATTTTTATAAAGTTTCATAAGAAAAAGTTTAATTTTTTTATCTCTAGCCAATGGTCATAGCTACCTATAAGATTTTTATTTATTGATGATACCCGCGAGTAAGGGTGCGGATACCCTTTTCCAATTACTATGTCCGTGGATTTTCCTAAATCTCCCGATTCACAGGTATCCACTAATGAAATACTATTAGTTGTTCAAGAAACTATCAAACCGCAATAGTATAATAATAAAATAAAACTCCTCATGACTTACCTAATTAGATTTCAATAGGAGATAACAAAGGATCAATTTGAAAAGGTACACATGATCAGCACATCACAATATGTACCAGGAATACTATTGTTCAAGAAATTGTCTCAATGACGATCAGTAAAAACATAAGATATCCAAAAAAATCAGAAATAAAGTGTAAACATTCATATATAAATAATGAATTCTAAGCATAGGGATTGAGTACTACTCCAATATAGAAAACAGTCCGCGAATAGTCTTCTCTTATCATGAACATGAATGGATGGTCCACCACAAACCTTGCTTCTGAACGTGAAGGTGGCCGTGGAGGTGTCTTGACACTCCCGAGTTTCATCGTTGGTATATTACAAGCAACGGCTTCTGTTCCCTTTTCCTCAATTTCAATAAACGATTTCTGGAGTATTTTCGAGATATAAAAAGGCATATCACTACTATCGCGATTTGTAGACTCTAGTATCCTGTTAAGCTCCATATTCATAGGTTCGAAAGGCAATGTCAATCCCATTTGTTCCATAATGTAGGATCAGAATGGAATTTTTGTAGGAGGTCTTGCAATCCATCTTTCCTGTCGGGGAGAAAGATATACACGGAGAAGGATACGTCCGATTGGTTATCTCTTTCATATGGAATTTTGAGGATCTCGTAACCTGGAAGAGAACCATAATAGCCGAATTTATCAAAGCTAGTCATAAAGGGGACTTGAACAGTCACCCCATTCATGAGATGAAAGTCTTTCTTCTTTGTATAACTTTTATCAAATGGACAATGCCATAAGCCTTTAAAATACATGGCGTTCGTAAGGGCAACCACCACATCGTATTCAGAATCTCCCCCCTCAATAGTTGTGGGGATGAAACCTATAGTTAATTCTTGTTTCCCCACGAATTTATTTGTCGGGCTAATTCATCATCATCAGTCTTCACACATGCATATATAAAAGCTTAATGAATACTCATATATAATAATAACTAAAAGAAGTTTATTGAATACTCCAAGTTTTAAATATATTTTTCATTCAGTAAATATTGTATTATACAAATAAAAATACTTATTGTTAAAGTAAGAGAAAAAGACTACCAAGTTAAATTTTTTGGACATTTAAATTGGGACGGGGAGTATTATGCTGGACTAACTTGCTAGGTTTATACTATGTAGAAAGAAAAAAGTTAAAGCTATATATACATGAACTAATTATGAAAACATGTAGTATGTACCTTAATGTTTTCAAAGTCCACAAATCTGGTGTTTGTATTGAAAACACTATTCAGAATGTCTTTGTAACAAGGTTGAACACGATTCAGTTTCTTGTCTACCCAAATACCATTCGCTAAAGCCTCGTCCGGCACTGAAGCCTGGGTTGGAAAGTATAGCCATTGGTGACTCGGAAAGAAGCTGGTCAAGATTTTCTTGTCCAAGGAATTCCAACAACTGGTCCAAAGTTTTGCCTTGGGCTCCTGCAGCAGCCATTCCCAACACGGTCGCAAGTGAAAACGGCGAACATACGAAATTTCCATTCTTGAAACCATTGTTGGCATCATCAAGTAAAATTTTTGTGGCAACCTGCAGTTTATAAAATTCATCATAAGACCCGGCCCTACTATACGTAGACAAGAATGATAAAAAAGGCAATAAATAATACTGCAGAATTTAATTACGTACGATAGTGTTAGTTTTGGCTGATAAGGTGCTTTTGTAGCTAAACCTCTTATTCGGGCTTGTGATGCTCGAATCACGAAACTTGATCGGGTTTAGTTTCTTACGGCCGCTGCTGCGTTCTTCAGGGATCTTCATAGAGCGGATATCTTTGGAAGACGCCATGTATGTATGGTGGAGGAGATCAATCGATACCTTAAACTTAACTTTATTACTGATGAATGATGATCGATCGAATGTAATTAATTTAATGTGAGCGGCGTCGATCAATCGATTGATTCGTAAATAAAGATTTATTCTAATTACGAGTTCTATATATACTATTCTAAATTCTATAAATATGGTAACATATAAACTTGATGGCTACGCATACGCATATTTGTAAAGATAATCTTAGATTTAATATATGGTAATGTTAAGTTATGGACATATTTTATTAATTAATAATTAATTTTAATATCTATATCTATCTATATAGAAAAATTCAATTTTTTTTTTGCTCGGTAAGTGTTTGTGTTAATGTCTTAGTGAAAAAGGTTTATTAATAAGTGATATATATTTAAAGCTTTTAAGTAGTATATTATGATTGGTGAAAACCTCCATGTTTGGTTTGTTGAGCATTCTGTTACATCAGTGATCATCATTTGCATAAGTGTTTGGGCATTTTGCACTTCTGGGTTCTGTTATTTTGGGGTGTTAAAGGCATTTGTTAGCATATTTATCTATACACCTAATGACGAAATAACTGAAGCTAATAAGTTTTTTCTAAGGCAGATACATGGACAGCCTTAAGTTTTATCTGAATTCTACGACCTGCTGGTAAATGGCGATGCTCCGGTTTATGTCACATGATATGTTTAAAAACTACCCATCAAACGTGACGCATTTTTGGCTCTGTCCTTTTGTTATGGAATTTGGTGTGTCCTATTGTGTTACATAAATGATGACTGTCATTTGGGTCGTGTGACTGAGGAAGATTATGTCAAGGGTTGTAAAATTGACAAGGAAATAGTGGGTGTTAATGATGTTGGTAAAGTGAAAGCTGTGGCTGTTTATGGTGTTGCCATCGAAGGATGTCATTATGAACCACAACCCATGGCTCTTAAGGTTGCTGCCGCCAGCGGGGCTAATTGGCAAGTGATTTTTCTTACTTGCCTCTTTTTAGTATTGAATTGATATGAAATTGTATTGCAATACCAATGTTAGCATTTATCCTCCAAGACCAATGCTAGCAATGGAGTAATTTACCATATGAGCATACATTTAAGTGGACCAGCTAGGTTGGAGCCTTGGAGGGCTGGAAATTTATTAAGATGACAATTGATAATAGTTTTCTGTTGGAAGGCAGTACAATGTCAAATTTGTGATTATTAAGTCTGATTTTCAAGTATAAATGATGTACTTGCAGGACCGGTTTTAGCTTGGCTTTTGTTGTTGGTTTATGACATGGAATGCCATATGATAATATGATAGATATTAAAATTTGTGTTTTTCTTACCACATCAACGCTATGTATGCCATAGATGCAAAAGCCCAGGTAGATTTTTTGGTCTGCATTATTACTACTCTCTTACTCTATTGGAAAATTAGCAAGAACTTGAGATAGATCGATTCTATTTTCCAGGTTTTGGATTCAGTTGAGTGATCTTCCAAGTTCAAAGATTAAGGAATTAAACTACTGTCTGTGACCATATAACTAATTTGATTCTTTTCAAATGCATGGATTTTCAAAGTGTGTTTATTACATTGTCAAATTGCACGTTTAAAAGAGGCCATGCTTTTTGATTTGCTAAAGAGTGGTACTAATTCTTGGCCTCTTTAACCAAATTTTAAAAATTTACGACAATATCAATTGGAGTATTTGTAACCTTCCAAAGATATTGTAAGGGCCGGATTTGGGCCTAATGCAAATGAGCAATATTTTACAGAGGCCTAACATTTAGCTAGTTCAACCGTATATATCTATACTACTTATTAAAGAAAATACCCCGATGTTGAAAGTTACATGGGGGAAAATATCTAAAATGTCCTTCCATTTAATATTTTAATCTACTACCCTTAAAATATATAATATTTTCACTTAGCACTAAGATATTTTCAGTTACACTACCTCTTAACATTAATAATTAAGTTACACTATCAATCCTTAATCTTTTAAAATATCTCCATTAACCCTTTATATCAATAATCTACACCAATCGATGTCTCATCTGTCACCAACCGTCGCACGCACCACATCGTCGCCGCTACGATCACTGCCGCATTGTGCGGATAACGTGCTAGTATATGAATAAACAGATAGATATATTACAAAATGTTATATATTTTTTTCCCCAGCTTAAGCACATGCGTTTGAATCTAACATATCACATATGAATTTTTCTTAATTACATGTCTTTTCTTTTTGTTTCTGGACAATTAAATTTTA
This sequence comes from Erigeron canadensis, assembly GCF_010389155.1. NCBI lineage: Eukaryota > Viridiplantae > Streptophyta > Magnoliopsida > Asterales > Asteraceae > Erigeron > Erigeron canadensis. Next base: position 32,274,997 of record NC_057766.1, read on the forward strand.
TAATAAATATATAATTAATTTATTCTTCAATTGAATTTCACAAGACCATATTGTCATTATATACTTGTAATATTATCATATAAACATTAATAACCAATATATGGTCAAAGAATTTTGTTGAAAGCTTTAATGGGTACGACTAACATTTAGTTTTAGAGTTATTAGACTCAATCAGATCGTCCTTGTGGTTATCCAAAAAAGAAAGTTCATCTTTTGTTGTGTAAAACCTCAATAATAATCCTTTATAGGAACATAAGGTTCATGTTTGATTCTTTAAGATAACGACCGTCATTACTTATCGTTAATTCCTTTATGTGTCGTGCACGTGAGGGAATTTGAGACTTCTAACCAATGGTTTAGTGGCCCCTTGAGGTTCATGTTATATAGTTAATCAATCGGGTTGGTGACCAATTGATAATATCTTTGATTTTTGGATATTTCAATATGATTCGAGTACCACTTTCTACATTTTACAAATGGATTATTGATTTCATCACAGATGTAATTAAAGAATAATAGTAGAATCCTTGCCGTTAAAAAAGGACAATTCTTTGGTACAATCGTAATAAACCTTACACTTTCAAAACTTGCATAACGCATGTTGTACATTTGTATACATTTGTCCATATATGATTCTCCTTTCTCTAATACAACTATCATCTAAAAGAAAGAGACACCAGTCACAACACAAAATTTCAATGGAGTCGACAGAATTGTCATCATCAATGGAGTCATCAGCATCATCATCATCAATGGAGTCACCAGCATCATCATCGTCACTATGGCAATGGGGTTCACCATCAACATATATGTTTGGTGGCATAGGTGCAATGCTGCTTCTCATAGCGTTAGCTCTGTTAATGTTGACATGTTCTTATCTAAGGCACAGATATGAGGACACTAGTGACCGAAAAGCTGTTAAGCATGTGTGCAAAGACAGTGATGAAGCCAACGCCAGCCCCAAGATTGTCGTTATAATGGCTGGAGAAGAAATTCCGACGTACTTAGCTGCACCTGCTCATGTCACCAGTAGCAGAAACCGCCAAATTCCCAACCAGGCACTCTAAGTGAGATAAAAAAATTTTTCTTAATTAGAACTTATATGTATTATGTAACAAATGAGATTAATAACTCAATTACGGTTGTCGTTTATACCAATTCAGATTCATTTTTCTAGGAAATGAATACTGAATGTGTAATAATGTGTTTATATATTCTCATTATTCAGTTTGGATAACAGAAAACATGATTTACTTCTGGAAAAGAAATTAATTGAAAATTATAAAGGCCCTGCTTGTACAAGATTGATCATAAAATTTAAAAATGGGTTCTCTTTTGTAGTTTTGTATGAAAATGAGTCCTTGACACTTCAATTGAATAAATAGCCATAAATTCTCACTACACACACCGAAAAACATGCGGATAATGCATTCCATTACAAGGTCATGAGGTTGGCAAGGTCATCCTCAACTCCAGGTGCATTTTTGGCACCAACCATTGTTCATCCCACAAAGAATCGATTAAAATAACTCCCCTAGACGGGTGTTTTTTTGGCACCAACTATTGTCCGCCCCACAAAGAATAGTTTTTGGCAACTCCCCTAGAATAATAGAACACGTTGAAACAGGGATTGAGTCCAAAATCTCGCAGTTGAGCCTGATGAAATATAGAAAGCAACATATGCAGGTGTAAAGTGGTATTAATGTCGGTGAGAATTGGCATTGTTCAGCAACAATAATGAATTGTTCCTGTTATGGATAAGGGAAAGAGAAGTCATCTTTAATTTTATTTCTCATCTCTTACACTTGGCACTTCATCACATATGATACAAGAGGTTTCAGACTTTCAGTTTTGAAGTTTACAAAAACTATTCTTTTAGTTGGCAGATTTGTTAACTGAAATAATGAAATGTGTACACGTTTCAGCTAGGTTACTTGAAACTTGTATTGTTCTTGGAAATGTTTGAGATTGCTCATTCATAGGTAGTTTTTTTATTTTTTATCTACTTCAACAAAAACCATCTCAGAATAGACCCAAGCCATAACCTCACTAGGTAAAACATCTTGGGATGACCACGGAAAATATATAGTAAGCAGAGAATACCAGTCATGCCATGAAAATCAGAGCTATAACTGTTCCTAGATAGCCTGGGGAGGAACCCTCTCCATCTATGTACTTGTAAACAAAACATCTTAAATATTTTACAGTACAAAGCAAGTAGATAAGTAGTCTTTGAAGGAGCGTTGGATACTGAATCAAACTTTTTGCTATCTGTCAATATGTCATTGCATCAGTTCAAATTTCTAAATCCAACAAATTAACATTAAAAAAAAAGTAACCAAAAGGATCTTAGGTCTAACATGGAAGACATAAAATTGTGTATCACTATGGTTAAAGTGACACATGATATGGTTTGAGCAGTACAAGTTATAGATACAAGTCTCATTTAAAAACTAGAAGTAAATCACAATGATACCTGTGCAGTTTGATTCAATACAAGTCAACTATTAAGACACAACATTATTAATAATATGGCAAGTACATTCGAAAAAGCAAGAAATATACATGATTCATGATATGATCATTGATATTATTCATATTCTGGAGAAAGTACAAAATCTACTCAAGAGACAAAAGACAACATAAAAATAGAAAATTACAAATAAACTTCACCCAACACAATAAACAAGCAAATTATTGGATGAATATTAAACAATACAATTATTGTAGTTTCAATATTAAAAGCACAAGATAGATATCACCTGGGGAAACTTAGTTTGCCTGCTTAGCAAGTTTAAACCATTCAGTGTGGAAGGAACCAGGCATATCAGTCCTTTCGTATGTATGGGCGCCAAAGTAATCTCTTTGAGCTTGGACCAAATTAGCAGGCAACCTCTCTCTCCGGTAAGTGTCAAAATAGGCAAGACTAGTTGACATACCGGGAGTACTGATGCCTGAATTAATAGCCAAACATACAACTCTTCTCCAAGCAGACTGACGTTCCACCATTTCTTTGGCAAACTCAGGGTCCACCAAGAGATTGGCCAAGTCTGGGTTCCTGTCATAAGCCTGCTTGATGCGGTCCAAGAATATGGCTCTAATGATACACCCACCCTTCCAAATTCTAGCCAACTCACCTAACTTCAGACCCCATCCTTTTTCAACGCTCTTGGCACGTATCAAGTTCATCCCCTGTGCATAACTACAAATTTTTGCGGCATATAGAGCTTGCCTAACATCAGTAATTAATTGTTCCTTATCAACTGATTGATCTGCTAAGATGTCACCAAACCCACTAGATTTAAAGAGTTTTGCAGCTTCTACACGTTCGTCCTTCAAACCACTAAGGAAACGTGAATCTAAGGATGCTGCAATTGTTGGAGCAGCAATTGATAGATCAGCAGCTTGTTGAACTGTCCACTTGCCTGTACCCTTCATGCCAGTTTTATCCAACACTTTGTCGACTAAATAACCGTCTGCCTTATCATCCTTGATGCCAAATATGTCAGCAGTGATCTCAATTAAAAAGCTTTGAAGCTCTCCTTTGTTCCATTCTGAGAATACTTCACGTAGTTCCTCATTCGAGAGCTTTCCAACAGACTTTAGCACATCGTAAGCCTCTGAAATCAGCTGCATGTCACCATACTCGATTCCGTTGTGAACCATCTTGACAAAGTTGCCTGAACCACCTTCACCAATATATGTCACACATGGACCACTGTCGGGTACTTGAGCGGCTACCTTGAGAACAATGTCCTCAATGTACTTGTAAGCCTCAATGGATCCTCCGGGCATCATAGATGGTCCGTTTCTTGCACCCTCTTCACCACCGGAAACACCCATTCCAAGGTAGAGGAGGCCTATTTCAGCCATGGCTTTCTCTCTTCTCTCGGTGTTCTCATACCACTCATTGCCACCATCTATGATGCAATCACCTTTCTCCATATATTGAGACAACGTTTTGATTGTTTGGTCAACAGGTGCCCCAGCCTTGACAAGCATGATAATCATCCGAGGTTTTTGGATTGATTTAACAAATGATTCAGGATCATGGAAGCCATAAACAGGAAGATTCCCTTCCTTTTTAGCCCTCTCAACAGTCTCATCAACCTTGACAGTACTACGATTGTAAACAGAAATCGGAAACCCTTTCTCAGCAATGTTGAGGGCCAGATTTTGACCCATAACAGCAAGCCCGGCAAGGCCTATTCTAGTTAGCTCAGCCATATTTTTTCTGTAAGCAAAACCGAGAGTCAGAAACTTTTTTACCCTTTGTCACACATAGTTTACTAGAACAAATTACTTTTAATCGAAATGGGCTGTGCTATTTACCTCTACAAATGTTACGAAAAGGTAAACAAAGTAATCCCACAAATGTATATATTGATACAGCAAACCATTAAGAATTAATTGTGTAATAATCATGCAAGTTGCCAATGCTTCCATTTCATTTATGAAACTCATAAGGGTACCAATTCAGTAGTTCTCAGTACCGAAAAGATTCCCCACATATCAAACAAGTGCACAGGGTCATCTGACCTCTTTTACAGGGTAATATAAAGTGACACCCACACTTGTATATATAGATACTCAAATGCAAGAATACATCACACAAGTTATTGACAGTAATATTCATCAGAGAAAGTTGATGCTCAGAAATCATACGAAAGTACCATCGGATTTGTTCATATTACATTTATTTGCATTTTTAACATATACTTTAGAGGCTATTCCCTAAATTACCCGTAGAAGGCCAATCAAATAACCCGTGATCTAATTACCTTTCATTAATAAACTGATACAAAATACTGTTTTCATTATACTTATTCTAAAAATTGCAATGCAAATCAAAACAAGCTGCGTAGTTGACCGATAATCATCGAGTTAAAGTCACTTAATAATCTACAGATTAAAACTCTAAACCCGAAGGATATAAAGGTCAAAAAGACAAAAACCAGCTAGAATTATATTTATATGATCATAAATACTCTCCAATTTGCAGCACAAAAAGTGTTTCTAGATAGCTATTATTTATTTATTATATCTATCACAAAACATTTCCAATAACCAAAGTTTATAATAAATGATAATAATAATAATAAGCATATCATACATACAAATAAGCTAATTATATTATATATGAATAATTATAATGAATCGAATAAAATGAACATTCTAAGGATCTAAATATATATCGCACACAGATCATCAATCAATCAATCAATCAATGTATAGATCAATGAATGAAAGAAAGGAAATTTGATACCTTTTTTCAATAAATCTGATGATGATGAAAATGAAAAGATCTGTAAACCGAACAAAATGAAATTAATTAATATTATTATTAGGACGATAATATATGATTGTGATATGTGAATTATTATGGGGAAGTATTTAAAGGGAGGGAGTGGGTCGGCTTCAAAAGCGAGTCAATTTTGGTGGTGCTGTGTGGTTGGTGGGTTTCGTTTAGCTATCCTTCTAAAAAAAACTTTTACATCCTTTTATTTTGCTTTCTTTCAAATTAAGCCCCTCTAACTCTCTGTTTTCTAATTGCATTTAACACTACCCATTTCCATGACTGAGGTCTGAGGTGAGGTATTATAAGTAATCATATTCCTAATCGTATTGCTTGCAAAGGCCCTTGAGTGGGAGTAAATTATGTGTGTATGTACATGTGCATGTTTTCGTCACATATTTATAACAATTTTTAATTAATGTGGATTTAAGATTACTTGGTAATTAGACATTGTAATATCTACGCAAAAGATCAAGTCAAAGTTCGAAAATCACCACAAGAATACATTGGTAAACAATCTAATATACATAAATAATATTTAAATGTTCAAAAAGACAATTGGTAGCTTTTGAAGTTTTTGTGTATTATAGCTAAAAAAAATTAGTGACTAGCATTAGTTTGTGTATTGTGAATAATGCATTTCCATTTTGTAACAAAAGGAGACATTCTCTTCCAAGTTACAACAAGAAGTAGGTAAAATTTAGTGAAACTGAAAGAGTAATTGTATTAAAGATTATGGGAAATAGTGACAGCATAAACAATTAAAGGGGCGAATTTGTATAATGATACTCACTTTTTTGGCTTGTCCTCTGGGGAAAAAAAATAAAAATGTCTGGATCAAATATTAAATAAAACATGTGTGACAACAGAGACGTTTGACCTCATTTTTATTTACACTAATTTACCATTTACTTAATTTGTCCACTTAACAAAGAAAAAGCGTTTCAAAGCACTAGTGTTAATTTATAAACTAGACTAGAAAGCATGGAACTCGATTAGGATTTTTGTTTTGCACCAAATGAAAAAGACTTCATAAGGTCACTTTTAAGGTCCACATTCATGTCGACATGCCGTACGTCACTTTGACATATTTTTTCATTGAAGACATTACACGGTTCGTATTGATAAATAAACTTTGACTTTGCTAACTTCTAGATCTTCTTTTGCATGTACACACGTTGAATATGCAAAAAGTGTGAAACGCCACTGGAAAAAATGTTGAATGATATACCAAGTCAAAGACAGCAAAAGTTCAAAACTAAACCACATTACTTTACGATTGCACGTATCTAGAAATTATAATGAAATTTATTTCATGGGGTTACAGAAATCCTGCAAAAGAATCATATAAACAACTTTATGTCACCCATGCATGTTGGATCAACTTGAGAGCATAAGAGTGAAAAGAATAAAGAACTTTTAACAAGAGTGCCCAAAAATGAACAGAGGCTTTGGTTCATACCTTTGTTTAATCGTTGTCTATAAACCAAAGTTGCACATCTGCACATACTCATTATATCTATTCACATATTTGGTCCATAGATGCTTATACTGGTTCATGGCAATGTCGAGCCAAGGTTTCATGTTCCCGTTGAAATGAATGACTGCCCCGTTACTGATATCATCCATGCTTATACTCGGGTTGTACCCAAGACCAAGAACATGCCATTTCTTGTCCAATGATTTTGTTCTTGAGTAGAAGGTGATTAGTCCAGGTGGGAGAGTGCCCAATTGCCATAAAGTCCGGTCTTCGTTCTGACAATGGATTAGTAAAAATTTATTTCAGGAACCATTTTTGAACATATAAAACTCTCTTTTATCTTTATAGACAAGAATACTAAAAGCATATATATTTTGATTTCTAATCAGGAGGAGGGAACATACTAGATCCTGCCAATAATGGTACTGATCGGTTAATCTTTCACGCCTCCAAGCATCAAGATCGAATATATTCATGCCAAAAGCCCAGGCACAGGCCTTTGGATTGAACTTATCTCTAATCAGCGGATGAGAAAAATTCAGATATTGAGCATAACGATGAAACGGTCCAAAACAGGTCTTAACCGCCCCATTCACCTTTCCATCCATGTCTATATTCCACAGTGCAGTCAAATCTTTTTGAACTACTACGTCATCATCTAAAAACAATATTCGGTGCAGCTTTGGGAATATCTCTGGCAAATAAAACCTTAGGTGATTCAACATTGACATATACTTTGGGTTCCTAAAGTTTATGTCATTTGCATCTTTTGTTTCATTTTCTGCTTCGTTCTCAAAGTAGAATTTCTGCAAAGATGCAGACTCCAACTGCCTGAGAACCGGGACATATGTGGGGTTCAAAAAAGTAAATTCATCAACTGCTTTGACCTCCACAAAAGCACCCCCTTTTAAGGGGTTCATTTTAAACCAAACCTTCATAGCAGCCAGATTCATCTTATCCGTGACAATGTGGAATACATGTTTCCAGGGCTCTTCAGCATTCATTGCAGTTGAGTTAACCACAACAGCAACTGCAATCACATTATCCGAAAATATCGCATAATGGTAAAATGAGGAGTCCTCAAACTCTGGTTTTGGCTCCTCTTCAGTATAATTTTTAGGATTTTCAATCCGTTCTCCCATGAGGCGCATAGCAAGACAATGCAAACTCTTCGGGGTCGACTTTGCAGCAATTAAGCTAGCAAATGCACCATTCTTCTTAGCTTTAATCAACAAGTCTTGAACTGCAAAAATCGTGTCTTTTAACTTCTGAATTTTCAGCTGATTATCATAGGATTCTTTCGTCTCAGCAATCATCAACCTAGCAACCTTAACTCTATCCTTAACCTCTTTCTCAAACTGCCTCAACACTTCCTCATCCAACGGTCCATCAGTCTCAAACAACGAATCATGATATGTCGGTTTCATACTCAAGTCAGAAAAGTTGTGTGCCATTTCCTCAAACATCCTAAGCTGCTTAGAAATCTCGAGCTTAAGCTTCCTAGCATATGCACCATACGCATTCACAAGCAGAATATGATCGCTCGCCTGCTTATGTATCAAATCTAACCTAGTCTTTAACTGGTCCGACTTCAATGCCAGAAAAGTCCTATGCATATATGCTCTCCCAGTGGTTTGCACTTTCTGAGTCAAAAAAGTCAAACTAACTTCACTAGCTAGCTAACCAATTCCTTTAATTTCTTCCTATATCTTAAGAAATACAAAAGTAACTCTATCAATTAATTAAAAGTGACACTTTTCCCTAAACATACATGATAGAGAAAATTCCACCAAAATGTATCAATCAAATTAATTAAATGCTGCATGATACTTGTAATATTTTATTTACATGCATATACACATTGCATACATACATACTTACATATACATTTATTTATATATATAGGTAGGTTATATATGTATATGTATATTATTACTGTGTGTGCGAGTGAGAGGAAGAGAGAGACGTACAGAGGTGTGAGAGGAGAAGGAGGAATGTGCGGGGGGATGAGAAGAGAAAAGTACGGAGGCGGTGGCGAAGAAAAGGAGTGTAAACATGGCGGAGATGAGAATCCGGTAAGAAAACAAGTTTCGAATGGCGGAAGATGACGTAGATCCACCTCTGCCGCTCCGAACAACAACCGCCATGGCAAATGGATCACTAAGCACACCTTTTGAAAGTATAATTAACTAAATTGTTGAGAATGTATCAATGGCGACGGACGACGGTGATCGGGTGCCGGACGGACTGGCGGGCAGGTAGTTGATTTTCTGGTGTGGCGTGGTGGGGTCCATTTGGTGAAACAATAGAAACAAAAAAAGTGGGAATGTCAGCCTTTTGGGTTCCGATTGATTTGTTTTGTAAGTATTGGGCGGGGACTTATTGGGCTACCAATTTGCATACTTCTATCATATACAAAAGGGTTAGGTATTATAAAAAAATATTAATGTATAACAAATAAGACAAGATCTTGACCTTTATATCATGGTTAAATTGATGCACGAAAATTCACGAAGCAATTGATGCACGATGATCTTTATGATGCACGATGATTTATAATGAACAGAAATCTATTATTTTATTTATTTTACTTTAATACTTGTTTTATTTTACTTAAAACACATATACAAATTCCATTATATATTTAGCATAATATATTGGGGCGTTATTTAAAAGAAAAAAAAAGTGAAAAACAAAAATTGGAACTATAAAGAGGCATTTAGTTAGGAGAAAGCACTCATTGCTTTTAATTTTTGTTTTCTTAAAAAATATGTAAATCATAGATTTTAATAAAAGTTCTTGATAAAAACACTATGTTTCACTTCTCAATAAAAAATTGCTTTTCATTTTTGTTAGATGTAAATGATTCATATCCAAATAGTGACATTTAAAGTGAAAAGTATGCTGAAAGTTAGAACTCGCACACCCCTACAGAACAGAAGTGATAACACGTATACTCATACACTAAAAAGTAAAATGCCCAAAACTATGAGGAATGATCTTAGATCTCAAAATCAACATCCTTTCTACTAGTTCCCTTAAAAAGGGTCCCAATTAACCACTTGATCTAACACCAAAGTGGTTCAGTTATTTGTGGTGCGGTTAATAAGCTTCACAAGAATAAACTTTCAAAACAAAAATATAATAATCGAAATGAACATTTACATTAAATATAGAAATCCCGCTTTGATCCATTATTAAATACGAGAAGATAGTACACCCGTGTTGCGGCTGTGAAATGGTGGAGGTCATAGGTCATAGGAGGTGATAAGTCATAGTGTGATAATCAAATGTCTTAGCCGTACAAACTCCGCCCTCGAATTTATCGATATACAGTTTTTGAGATAAAATTTTTTGAATGAATTAGAGAAATAAAATGATTTATAGAAGAAAAAAAAAATGAGTGGTTCAGATTTGAAGAGAGAAAAAAAAAATGAGTGGTTAGGATTTAAAAGTATTATAGGTATATTAGGTAGAGATGTTTAAATTAGTAAATAAAGAATAAGGTAAATTAAGTAATTCAAATTATCTTTTGAGATTTTAAAAAAGAGCAAAATGCTTTATAAGATAGTATAGATATAGAAAACAAGTATTTTAAGTGTTGCGCCAAATGTTACACGGTCATTTTCCAAACCAAAATTCAATAGCCTAACAAACTTGATTTTGAACAAAATCAAGTTTATACATGGTATAAGCCTTAAAATGAGAACTACAAACTTAAAACCTGTTTATACAAAACATGGACTCACATTAACATAAACCAAGTTTAAACCGTAAAGTTTTCAAAAACAACATTCTCCCAGCGAACTATTTATCTGCCTACCTATACAAACAAACTAGTAGCAGTATGCTATGATTACTTGCACTTCATGGTTCATGCAATTAGATTTTCAATTTGCATCTGAATTCAACTATGGAAAAGACAGGCCCTTGTGATGGAGCTTCAGCTTTTTGGATGAAATAGAACCCGATCCTGGCTAATTTGCAAAAATGCAGCAAAAGTTTCCAACAAGACTCGATAGTATGTAACATAAGCATTTTCCTTTTATCTCAGACTATGAAACATTCTTGACCAGGGACTTTGGATGAACCTGATGCTGAAAGCCATGTGCTGGTTGTACTTAAGGAACCTGAGTTCCATAAAGAAGCATACCAAGTAGTGGGACGATTAGAATGAGAAGTACTTTCAGAAGGACTTTTCGACTAATCTCCCTAACATCAATGTTTCTTACAGCCTCAGGGGAGTCCATTACAGTCTCGTCATGTGCCTTCTCTAGCTGAAAAATTGAAATACTGTGTATAAGTAATGAATGCTATGCATATCACATTATTGACCAAAAGCCAACAATGACCATTAATGAGTAGCATAGATTAGATGCACCCATATTGAACAAAAACAAAAAAATATCAGTCAATTAATCGAAGGCAGGCATTGTAGCCTTGCAGGTAACCCAATGTACACCAAGTCAAGCCACTTACACATTCAATAGATAAGCTTATTTGCTTTTTTTAGTCGAATTGTTAATACAAACACCTTTGAGTAGCAGTCTTGAAACCACAACATAGTATAAGATGTGTATATATTAAATTTGAGCTAAAGGTCACCAAAAAAGGTGCAACAAGAAAGCAATAAATAAGCTACCTCAAAACTGGTTGACAAGGCTTCTTTGCTTTCGGTAGTGAAGTTGTTAGCTTTATCACCATGGCTCGCATTTACAGCAGGACTTACGTCTTTTTTCTTTAAATGCTTAAAGATTTTGTTCTGCTGTTTCAATGAAGATATCTGCGGGCATACAAAAATTCATTGAAACACAAAGATAAAACGGACTTATATTTTTCAAGACTATATCTATTGCATTATACTTATTCAACGCAACCATGGGAGAAATGTTAAATAATTATTAAAATCAGAAACCTGTTTTTGGAGGCGTTCTCTTTCAATTGCCATCTGCATCGCCATATCCATTAACAGCTTGGAACGAAAACTTATGTCTTCAGCAGATTCCTTCTTCGTCACCTCCATTTGATGCAAGGATGCCTGTAAGCATTTAACCCTACTCTTAGCAAGACTAAGTTCCTTTTTTAAGTCTTCATTAGACTCTGACAAGAAAATACATCTGTCCTCCATACTCTCATTATCAATTTCAGCTTGTGTGGTTTTTTTCTTCATGTCTTCAATCACATCACCCATATCTTTGATAGTGGACTTTAACATGAGGTTTTCCTCTTGGCTAGCTTCATTTAATGCCTCTGCATGTTGTAGCTTAGCTCTGGCATCACTCAATTCTGTCTCAAGTTCAACCACTTTTTCATATGTATCCTTGGAAGAGTTCACAAGCCTGCTCTCTGCTTCAATTATTTGTTCTCTTAGATCTATAATCGAGTTTTCCATTACCACAATCTGTTCTGCAGATGCTTTCTCATTGACCAGCTGACTCTCACATTCTGCAACACGTTTTTCAAGTTCCGCTTCTCGTTGAGTTGAACCTATTAGATTAATATGTAACATCTCGATTTTACTAATTAATTCTCTGGATGTCTCCATAAAGAGATCAGAAGTGTGGTCTGCTACATAAAATTTCTTCAAGGCCGTTTCGGCTTGCTCTTCAGCATCGAGAACTTCTTGTTCTAACACGCGCACTCTCATTGTCAAAGTTTCCTCCACTTGACCCAACTCAGTCACCCTCTGCTCCAAATTTATTTCTCTTTTCAAAGCTTTATCTAGCATCATCAAAACGTGTCGCTGATGTTCCGCATTCTGCATTTTCAAATTCTCCTTCAGTTCTAGATTATCACTGTCGTTTGAGGACTCTGTGTAGGCTTCATCTCCAGCAAATCTTAACAAGTTTTTGTCAAATTTGGCAGATCGTGATTTTAGCTCTGAAACCTGCTCCAGAGACTGCTCCAAAGACTTTTCGGAATCATGTAACGTGTCTTCCATCCCCATGAGCTCCCCTAACTGTTTTCGTGAAGATAGAAACTCCTTTACAATCACTTCTTCTCTCTGAAGATCAGATATGCATGTCTCTAGCACACTCAATTCCGAATCCAAAAACCCAGATAAAAGGTTATATTCTAGTGCCTTGATAGCCATCTCAGGTTCCACGTCAGAAGGAAAGGCCTCAAAGTCACTTTCCATACTTTCCACCTGAAACGATAGCATGTTTAAGTTTGTCAGCTTCTCACAAATACATGTTGTATCCAGTTCATATCTCGCTACAATCTCTCCAGAACTTTCCGAGTCTAGAATTGTATCACCGCGAGAAGAAGTCTGTAAGGATACGCTGCTCTTATTGAGTTCTGACCCTCGCCCACCAGAATAAAGAGATAACGGAGGAGAAGATGCTTCACGATTAGTGGCAGCATCCATCTTAAGGGTCCAACTATAAACTCAAATTCAAAACCTGAAAGATAAGAAGAGGGGTAAGTGGCATAAGAACTCTTACACGAATATATACCATACTCCCTCCGTACCAAATTAATTGTTCACCGGACTAACACACACAGTTTAATAAAAATGCAATCAATGCAGTCGACTTTTTAATTAAATGACAACTTTACCTATTCACTAGTTTTTTTAAAAGTTCATATCCAATATAGAATAACGATAGTATGCTAACATAATGTTCAAAAATCACGAGCTACTATCTACGTTCTACAGCATACATCTAGTCACCTGCAACGAGTTTATATCACTTATCCTACTCTACTCTTTAATTTGTTTCATCTCAACAATCCATAACAAAAAAGAAAAAAAATTCCGTAATAAAGAAACGATGAACTGCAATGACCGATTTCTCACTCTCGATGTATCGCCCACAGAAACCAGATTTTGTATTTGGGCAAGCTACAGCAGAATGAACAGTCATATATATATATATATATATATTTGACACAGAAGTCCTTTTGTATATATTAAACATTCAAAACTTGCTAATTCCTAACCATCATCATAACCGATTCCATGTCACATAACATATAGATACAATATAACAATATTTGACATTATTGTGTTACTGGGAAATTTATTTATGTTTCCTAACTCCACATTAAGTATTAATAACTATTATACTCAATTATAATAAAAATATACTGTATGTATCAATAATGGTAATTAATTAATGGGAAAAACCCTATATGTACTAACTTTGCAACTCCTACTAAGTTTAAAAATATACTAAACACAAATATAACAAAACTATAAGAAGATCAAGGGAGAGAGGAATTAAATCAGAAACCTGATGGAAGAAACTTTGTCGGTTTTGGCTGCAGTTACAAATTGAATCTGATGATTCTAGTTTCACTTTCACAGTGTGATGAGTCATCTCTTCATTTGTTTCTTCACATTATTTATACTTTCTACCTTTAGCCTTTCTATTTCTACATAATGGTCCTCGAAATAAAGATACTAGGAAAAAAGGGTTTGATTGTGGAAAAAAATTCTTTTTATGAATTACGAGTATTATTGATTTTTACTTAGACTTGTCTGTTTGAAATAAAAGTTTTGACATATTATCACTTAGGCTTACTTTTTTATAATTTATAGTATCCGCTTACTAGTAACTTGGAGATTTTTTAAATCCGTATGGAATAACTAAACTGACTTTAAAAACTCGAGTCAAATTAAGACTCTTTAGTCAAATGGGTAATAATATATGTACAACTTTTACATCAAATTATACAATGTATACTTGTGGTAAATAAGTCAAATGATACTCATATCACCTCCCTAGTCAAAGAGGCTAAATGGAGAAATATGTAATTTGTTGAAGCTACAAAGCGAAAGTTAAGACTTCGGCTATATATATATACATGGCCTAAAACCATTCTTTATGTACTTCTTGAGGTTCGAACCCGGAACTTTTCTAAAACTTTCAGAAGCGAAGCTACATTGGAGATTTGGAGATGGTTACTCCTTTTCTTAAAGACATGAGACTAGATGATCCCATAACCTAGTACTAATTGGTTGTAATCATATGGGATTGTAGTCAGTAGTCACAACTAATTGTAGTATTCTAGTTGTCAAAAGAAAGAACAAAGTAAATAAACTTTCAATGAAGTAACACAAGCTATTAATATAGAGATGCATATATATGCACCACACCATCATATCTATAGAGTAAATATACATTTTAGTGAAATCTAGGAATTGCATAATAATCATCAGCAATAACTGATCCACCCACTTCCACCATCATCACCACCATCGAATCAATATCCTCCAAACTATTTCTACGACTTTTGCTAAGCTTTAGCTTATGTTTAGTATCCATCAGCTTTTTCTCAAGCATGCCCACTTTCTGTTCAGATGAACTCTTGATCTCATTACTAGCATTTGTTAAAAACTTGCATTTCGTTTCAGCATTCTCAGCCCGTCGCTCTGCCTTAACAATACGCTCTTTCAATGCAACTGTTTCTTCTCGATGTTTAGAATCTGAATGTTTGTGCTGATCAACTTGCAACGTATTGATCGTGCTTAACAATTCTTTGGAGATTCCCATTAGGGTCTCGGATGTGTGATCAGCCTCATAAAGCTTTTCCAAAGTGAGTATAGTTTCTTCTTCGGCTAAAAGAACTTCTTGTTCCGAAGAATGCAACCTCATCGTTAAAGCTTCCTCGATTTGAGTTGATTCTGATACCCTCTTCTCAAACTCTATTTCTCTTTCTAACGATTTCTCGAGCATTCTCAAAATATGTCTTTGATGTTCCACTGTCTGCACATTCATTTTGTCTTTTAGTTCAGGAAGATCATTGTTGCATGACCTTACTGAATCATCCTTGTCTGTTGTACCTGAAAAATTAACATATTATGGAAAATGAGTACACATATCATTGTTCTGAATACAGTGATCAATATAAAAAGCTGCTAAATTTAATAAATGGGTCAAGATCCGCCACTGATTAATATTACGTACGAGTTTCTCCTCCAGAAAATCTTGAAACATTCTTCTCAAACATGGCTGCACGCATTTTTAATTCTAAGAGCTGATCCATTGATTGCTTCAATGATTTTTCTGAATCACGCAACATATCTTCTTGTTCCATGGAAGTATCTCCCAAGTATTTGCTTGAAGATATAAACTCCTGCATATTACTTTCATCATTCTGAACATTAGATATTTCGGTTTCTAATACACTGACCTCGGAATTCAGAAAGCCAGATAAAAAGTCGAATTCCAATGCCTTGAACTCAAGGTCACTACTCATCTTTGGATTCATATCAGATACAAGGGACTCAAATTCACTCTCTATGGTTTCCATATGCATCAAGAGTAAGTTTAAGTTGGCCAGCTTCTCACAAACACACGCCATATCGAGCTCAAATCGTGTAACTACTTCTCCAACACTTTCTAATTCCTGAAATGTGTCTGCAACAGATGAAGACCTTCTGGACATGGTTTTGAACTCGGATTCTGGCCTACAAGAGTAGACCGATGCAGCCGCCGAAGATGGCTCATAACCAAAATGCATATCCATTTTTAGCCCTTATTAACAAATTAATTTAACCCTGAAATAAGAAAAGAAGAATAGGGCAAGAGTTGACATGTCAAGCACGCACTTATCAAATTTTTCTCATATTACAATTGTATGTAGCATATCAAATTTCCAATTAGATGTGTATTCTTTTTAATGTTATATCTTATTTTCAATTGAGAAGATGAGCATATTATTAATGTCATGTTATGCTATATATAATGCAATCACAACATAAAACATGCATAAGCATTATAAAAACCAAGATCAAAATTATTCTTTCTAGCTAGCTGCCTTTCAAAAAAAGATATATAGCGTTATTATATAAATTACAGTACATTTTTTGTGTTCGATATAAATGATCGATAAAATAACGTCGTCAATTTGGTTTTATGTATATATATACAGATGGAACACATCAAGTTAGGAAGAAAATGAATAACAAAACATGAATGAAACTAATATAGAATCGACATACCTAATGAATAATGAATCAGAAATTCATGGAATTTAAGGAAATTGGTATTTGGTAATTACAAGATTTCATTTCACGCATTTACATAATTTGTTGGCATCATTCATTCATACCCATATTGTTGACGAGGAACCATTTCTTTAGCTATATTTACATGAATGACCTTTAGATTTTGCTTAAGTGACTTTAATCTATGTTTCCAAAAAGTTATGCAAACAATATTGTTAAGTAATCACCACACAAGATTTGAACATTGAATGAACATAATGTACAATTCCACAATTGTCGAAAACACATATGACCAACGTCCAGCTAGTTGGCATCTCGTCGAGTCAACGGCACTCATAATGTAGTTAGAGTCGTACGTTGTGGGGATGTGTGATGTAGTAACTTGTTTACCCAAATAAGAACATACAAGTTAGGAAAAGTATGTTGTAGATTTTAGTTTGGATTTTGGGAATTCACAGTTTTACAGTTACGGTTGTGTTTTCGTGTAAGTTACCATGAGTTATCATTAGATCCATACTTTTGTTATAGAAAAAAATGTTTGTACTTGTATCGGCAAATATTACTTTTGTTAAAGATGTTTGTTTAACTTATATAATGCTCTGAGATTGTTCTTGAAAAATTAAAAAAGCGCATTTAACTGAAGAATTTAAAAAAAAATAATAATAATTTAAGAGAAATATTTAGGAAACGAATTAATGTTATATGTTCTCTTCGGTATCATCTTTTTCTAAGAAGAAAAAAATGGATATTTGACAAAATTACAAAACTCAATATATATATATATATATGTGTAAAAAAAAAAAAAATTGCTTTTCTCTTGCTATATTTCATTTCATTATTTCAACAATTTGGAATGGATCATATAAACACATTTCAGGCTTAGCCTGCTACTATTAAACACATTTTTGTGCTAGACAATGTAAAGACTCTAAACCCCATATAGTATAACCAAAATTGGCCTGTTATATACCCAAAAATGAACTATTCTAAATTTCTAACTTCATTTATATGCATATCCAGCTCCCAGCTTTTTCAATTTCAGCAGTTAATTGTTCAGATGCATGATGATGCATCTCTACTCACTAATTATGCAATCAATTTTTCATCCAAGTAGTTTCGTTTTCGGTCCTCATCCATCTTTATATACTGATTTATGGAAAGTAATAATGTGAAGGTTAAGAGTTACCGATGGTATTCACAAACGGTACCAGTCTCTTGTAGTCCCGTCTTCGCCCAACTACACAATTATCAAGCACACGCCCAAGGATCAAACGAGTATTCTGCAAAGCCACTTCCTTGGCCAAAGTACCAGACTCAGTTGATGGTCCACCATAAGCCATGAATGATGATGACTCGTCAATCCCATCAAGGCTGCTTTCTTTGTTTGCTGGCTTATATTTAGGTGATACAACCATAGATCCATAGTTATTGAGAAGAGCTTCTAATACACTTAATGCCTCCGCACACAAACTGCTTTCGACCAACTGGGATATTAATGCACACATATGTCGACTCTGAACAGCATCCACTGGAATGTGTTGAAGCAATTGCTTCAGTATTAAAAGAATCACACGCTGATACTCCATGGGTCCTATTTCTAGAAGGCAAAGCAAATGCCCGAAAGCCACCATTGAGTGCTTTGGTAACCACTTGTTACATAATAGTGGTGACACACAAGCAAGTAAATTGTCAATACTTTTAATTTTACCTTGCGAGTAGGCCATGAAAACGGCAGCTAGTTCATCTAACGATTTTTCCTGACACCATATTGCTAAATTAGCTGTAACTGAACAAGCCTTTTGGTATTGATGTAATAGGGTTGAAGTGGAGCCTACGCCCACAAGTACCTCCGGTTCTAATTGCAAACAGAGCCAGGGAAGCAAACCCGTGATGTGCATTAAGATTCGTGTCTCATGTTCCCCAAAGATCAAATCACAGGAGGGTATGGTAAGCCTTGAGAGAACCTCAATGGAGATATCATGGCTCACAGTTGACATGAGTCCCTTAAGTACTAGAGGCTGCACACCTTCAAAAACTGGAACCTTCCTACCAGATGGTGAGCAGTCATCAGAACAATGTGAGTCCATCCGTTGGAAGTCATGGTCAACGGCACTGTGATCGAGCTCGTCTCTTGGCATACTTGAAAGGAGAATGTGTTCTGTGGTTCTTTCCGAAAAAGTTAAGCGGTCGATAACACGAGCAAATAGTTCAAGTACCTGGCAATAAACATGAACAAAGTCCGTGTGCATCATTGCCACACATCCCCAGAAAAGATGGGGATAAAGAATCACCTTCTCAGGTGCGACATTTTCCACCATCACTTGCAATGTCAAAAGAATCTCCATAACAAAGCCTAAAACTGCTGGTACTGGGTTTGATAAGCATCTATGAAGGCATTGGAGAAGTGACACACATGCATCATGGTTGACTTGGGGTCGAAGGGCCCGATAGATCTGATGTGACCGGCATGACAGGTGTCTGGATGTGCATTCAAAGGCCCATTTGAGTGCCTCTGCTCCCCAAGTCTCTCGAAGATCACCTTGGAAAAAGATGGCATCCACCATGCTCTGAACCAGTGCAGATAGTAATGCTGCACTTTGGAGCTCGATTTCCGTGACAGTGGGGTCCTCGTTTTCCCACATCATACTCCCACGCTTCGACTGAACGTACTTAATTAGGCTCACAACCTGTTGCCGGTTTTCTCCACTACTGCTTTCAACATTATAAAGCTCAAGATGACGCCCACCAAGAGAATACAACAGATTAACAAGCAAGCATTCGCAGTGTTCTAATACGATGTCTTCTGAGCTATCCATTGAAACAAATGTGACATGAAAAAGTAAAGGCAAGTGTTCCCTGAAATCTTCATCATTTTCATAAGCAATTTCTGCAAGTAGAATCAATGCTATATCAGCATGGGTCAATGAATGCTGTTGTTGCTGATGCCCATGTAAGGCTGTGTGAAGTTCTCTATCACTGATGCCAAAAGTTCCACTACCAGTATGCTGACTTTCGACTGAACTTGGAGTGTCGATGTAATCCCCACTGTCTTGAGAAACATGCCGACTTCTTGAATTTCCTGCTGAACTTTGGATCCGGCTAGACCTTCCAGTTATTATCTCAGAAGGTACCGGAATTAATGGGCTTGACGTTGTCCGGCCTCTTAACGGGATTGTTCTCAAGGTTAAGGTTCCACTTGTATTTCTAAGTAGACCATCAACAGATCCACGAACCAAAAGGGGTGACATGTGAGGCTGTTTATCTAAGACAGATGCAAGTCGGGCTGCTGTTGGGCCCTGAGAAAACTCCAAAATAAAATTTCCAGTGAGATCAGTCTTGTTCCGTGTTGGCCTGACCGGTTCCAGGCTCTCATCAAGCATTCGTTGGGCCAATTGGTAAACCAAATGGTCAACCGTGCCTTGTGGACAAATTCGAGCTAGATATAAGCTTACGCGTTTAGCAACCGAGAAATATGTAGCAAATGCACCACTTATTTCTGCTGATGCATTTGAATCACAGTCTTCAATTCCTTTGGTAATCAAGAAATCAAGAACCGGACGGATATTACGTGGCTTACTAGCAATAGTTCTCCAAAGCTTCTCAATTTCATCAGGAAACTGATCACCATGCCTCCACGTCACATAGTAAAGGCTTTTCAGTAATCTTTCCTTCCACCCTGAGTTTTGAAGTTTCCAGAAATCGAGATTTTCAATCCATGGAGTCATACAAGTTAAAACTTGATGCTGTGCAATTATATCAACTGCATCCAGCTGCCGCTGCATGATTTCCTCACAAAGAAGCTGACTCAGCTCAGGATGATCCTTGGCAAGTTTGCAAGATAATTTGTACTGAAACTGTTGGTATGAGTCAGGAAGGTTTCCAACTACTGCAGTCTGATAACTTCCTGACCCATCCATCTTATCTTCAGCCCATTCACGAATAGAGAGTGTCTCAAGCATCTGTAGAGCATCATCACGAACCTGTCTGGACGGGTCCACCACCTTGTACAGAATCAGACTCAAGAGTCGTTGGATTTCACATTTAGGTATCTCTTGACGCATGTACACTTCGGCCAAAACACTGAAGTATCCATCTGCTACACCAGCATCAGAAGCGTAGCACTGACAAGAAAAGGGAAAATTTTACTCAAAACCATAACCAGTTACACCAATACAATAAATATATGTCTTACCTGATCAATGCAAGCAGGGAACAAGTCTAGATTGGTAAGAATAAGATTCTTTAAAGCTATTTTAGCAAGTGAAACACGAAGGTGAACAATTCTGCTCTTATCACGTCCAGTAGCTCCAATGTGTTTAACGCAAAATGGACCTCTCTGATCGGTTGGAGAATAGCCAAAAGGAGCCCGGGGTGCAGACTCGATGAGAAGACTGTTAATCCAATATATAATCCGCCCACTCATTTTTCTTGCATTATCAAAGTCAAAACATGGACCATATAACAAGGCTGCCATACAATTCATGGAAGCCCATTGTACTGCCTCAACTTGTTCAGACACTTCTTTGTCAAAGGAAATTTTGTCTATGGATTCTTTTGATCGACTGCGCTGACTAGACTTGTAGCGTTCAACTTCACGCCAATAATCACTTAGGCCATCCTGAGACAATGTATTACTTGAATCGTCACAAAAAGAGAGAAAAAGATCGAACAACCTCTTTCTGGTTTTGGGATCAAATTTTTCTGCATTTGCATCAACAAACTCAGGTGCCAGTGATCTTAGTATACACGCAAGTGTATAGCGAAGAGTTTGCATCTCTTGAAAATTCTCAAAAGATCCTGTCGAGATCAATCTACTTGTTTCATCAATATATTTCAAATAATGAAGGCGGAAAACTGGCTTACGAGCCAGCATACCAGGCCAGATGTTCTCTGCAACGGTTCTGTATACATTTGCAATATGAACACGAAGTTCCTCACGGCGAGATTTATGAATCTGTGTCAATACATATAAGATATTTAAGTATTCGCTTATTTTAAAGATAGTGAGATTCGATGAAAAACTGAACTGTACCTTCCATTTCGGTTTTCCTTCTGTCTCCAAAGAAATTTCATCCATAAAAGATGCCAGCTCACTGAACATTATTTCACACACTTCTGGATGCGAGCGCCCAAGAGCCATAGTAGCAGCAAGCTGAAATCCAATAAGAAGTATTATTAGCACGGGGGATGCGCAAAAATCCTATCGTTTCTACAGAATTTGAGCTACTAAGTTGTATAATCCGTGAAAATCTGTAATTATTTTCACTTCATCATATATGTAGCTCTCATCAAAATAAAGTTTGTGGTAAAACTCACAACATGTGTTTCAGAACCAGATTTTAGTGACGGAATAATAAGTTGAAATAGTTGTCTTGTTGCTGCTGCACCAGCTCCTTCCCTCCCAGATGGACAAGAACAAGCAAACATAGCATACATGAGCCACTGATCGAGTTTATTGTCTGCATCCTGAATTTGACTCGCCTTTCCCCCCAATTCAACAGGTGTCACGAGTGCAAGACGCTTACTAATCTCTAGCCTGAGAAGATAAATATCTGAATTTTGATTAACACAAACTAGTGAACTTAATTAATAAAGACAGCATAGAAAAATTTGATTACTTTGCTTCTTGAACAGAATGTGGGCAGAGCAGTGCACCATACTTGACAAGCTCACTAAGACACTGAGGCCATCTGTTCTTATCATGGCATTCGAAAAGCATAGTCTCAAGTGTTGCATCAGGAGGTATTACATCAGATTCCCGTCTGAGATCAAACGGACGGTTGGAATCCCAATAGCAGCTTTGAACAATGTCATCCTGTCAATACCGAGGTTTTTAATATTGAGCATTCACATGAAAAAAGGTTAAAGCAAGATATAGTAGATTATAAAGAGAACACACTCCATGCTCTTCAAACACGTCGGCCATAAGTATTGGGTCAGCTTCATCTTTAGTATCACCCAATTGAAAGTTTCGTATATCATTGCGAATGGCACGTACACATCGTAGTAATTCCAAGGCAGTAAACCTAATCTGAGAATCAGCAGAACTAAGAAAGATAAGACCAACTGCATCAATCTCTGAAGCATGGAACTCAACTGCTTCTTTGTAACTGAATTGATTTTTTCCTAATCTTTGTTTCATCTGCACGTGCTTTAAATCTGAAGTATCCTGTTCAAAATTTTCACCAGAAAGGCAAGATCTCCATAAACGTATGAGATCTAAAAGGTGTCCCAAAGATGTTTGGATAAGAAGTGGGTACTCATCCGGCAGCCGTAGAATGAAGTTCACCATACCTCTCACGACTGCAAACCGACGATCAGGTAGGTATTTCATAATACGATTCAGCACGTTTATCGCTTCCTCACGTACACCATGATCGATGCTTATCCCATGCTGAGGTATTATCTCGGTAATTCTATCATTTCGACCAACATCTTTAATCAAGCAAGGTATGCACTTCAAAACTGACTGGAAGAGACACCCTTGAGATTTTTCTTTGGTAATAGCATCTGGAAGAAATTGGCTACATTAGAAGTGAAAAAGTTTATGCAGAAATCTTGGTTTTCATAAAGAATTACCTATAATCGTTTTTGAAGAAGTGAGAAGAGCCAGATTGTAAGCTCTATGGCACGACCTTAATGTAGACTCGATTGCAATCTTCACTTTCGGGACATAGTGTCCTAAGTCCTGAGCTGCCAAAATAGAGCGTGGCAAGGTCAAAATAAATTCTCAAATCAAAATCAGATTTTATAGGGCAAAAGAATCAATTACCGTGAAAGATTTCCAAGCCAACATGCTCACTTGTGGGAGACATTGAAATTCCCAGTAAAGCACGAAGACCTATAATCTTCACCTCACTTGGACTATCTTGCTTAAGCATTTCCAATATCAAATGGTTTATACAAAAATCAAGGTTATG
The DNA here is from genome assembly GCF_010389155.1 of Erigeron canadensis. NCBI lineage: Eukaryota > Viridiplantae > Streptophyta > Magnoliopsida > Asterales > Asteraceae > Erigeron > Erigeron canadensis. The sequence continues at coordinate 32,298,651 of NC_057766.1, forward strand.
TTCTCCTATAGTTACACACAACTGAACAAGTTTATCATGATGGACATCCTGTGTAAGCATCCCTTTCCTCAGAATTGTAAGAAGTTGTGTTGTCACACTATCGAGATAGTCCCATACTCGGTTTGATGGTTGGGAGTGCGCATGAACACTCAAATAAAATTTTAAAATGCGGTGAAGACAATCCAGAGCCATCAACCGGTTATTCTTGTCCTGAAAAACAAATAATTTCAACTTCAATAAGAATATGAAGATATGAAAGTCTTGTGCATGTAAAGCTACCTTGAGATGTTTGTACAGTTGCTCTGTGTGAGGAATAAAGTTTCCCAGAAAAACAAGAGGATCGCCAAGACAGAGAAGCAAAGTTACTAAAGGGCATGCAGCCTAACACAAAGAATAAAGGACATGAGAAGCGGGTCAGTTATAAATCAAAGCAAGAGAAAACATAAAAAGCATATTACTTACAGGTATATGTTTGCTCTGTTTGTCTGCCCAGTGAACGATCTGCATTCGTACCCGTCCAATAGCTTCATACCAAGCAGTAAGTGCACGTTGTACACCAGGAGGAGGCCATTGAACTTTTTCACCATCTGCGATTTGTGCCAAAATATTTGACAGCATATTGCAAAGTGCATGGTGAAGTTCCCTTTTTCGTTTGGTGGGAGCATGACTAAGAGGATTCGCTTTTGAAACAAAGGATGCAGACACATTCAGACCACCCTCAGTTTTGACCTGGCATGTGTCAACAAACGTACGTATATATATACATTATTTAGTATGTTCTTGTCGAGAAAATAGTTCAAAGGCATAATAGTGTGTGGCACATACACCAAGCCTTAGATGGCGCATCCCGTTAATGATACTAAGGGTTTCAATTCGAGCACCACTGGTATCAATCCGACGTGTATTGAGCTCCATAAAAAACCTTCCAGTTACTGAAGTAAACCTAATGAGGAGATACAAAACATTCTCAAACTACTAAAACACAATCTAGAAAAGCATATGCAATGCATCACTGTCAATTTCAAGACTAACTTTAGAGTACCATTAACCTGATTCGTGATAAAGCACCCACAAGCTCTGCTACTAGATCTAAAAGGAGCATGCGCCTATTAGTCAACGAGGGATATTCAACCTGACTTACAACCCTGCAATTGAGAATTTTTAGCTAGGACTATGTAAAGGATGTGTGGAAAGTTCTGAAGCCACCATGGACATTACCTGTCAGCATTGATTAACCAATCAAATATAAAATGTTCAAGCCCAATCCAGAGTTTTTCTGCAATTACAGTAAGCATATCGTGGGTGTGAGCATGATAACTTAACTTACAGGGATTGATTACAATAAAACTTCCAAACCTGTGAGCCCTTCAGGTGGACAGCACCGCACAAAGCGAATACATGCCGAGCAAAAAATGCATTCCACTGCAAGCTGAGATTAAAAAAGGTGTCACTGGAAATCGTATTCACAAGAAATAACTTCCATACAGGTAGCACCAGACAAGGTAGTCACTTAAACCATAGATAGTATGACCATAAATAAAAAGCCATTCATACGTTATAATCTGCAGGTTTCTAATATCCAATGTCGAAGCAGCCTAATATACTACATCATCCGATATCTCACCTAAAGGTGCAGATCATTAAGATACCAAGAATGGTTTCTAATATGAATACTATAATACTCTTATACGGAAAAAATTTAGATGTTGAGCTAAGAAAGAATCCTACTGAGTGACAGTGTTGCATTGTCAAGTTTCTTAAAGAAGAATACCACCCAAAAATAGTAAATCAAGCAAACCTTTTTTTGGAAGGTAGATGTATCATTTGCGCCTTTGGGGGATTCACTGCAAAGCAGAAAAAAAAATAATAAAATCAGATTTTTCATAAATATACAGTGGACAGATGAACCGTGATATGCAGAAGGAAAAAAAACCACCTGTCTCTCCAGCGAAGAAGTGCCTCAAAAAGCGGTACAGGCATGTGCCGAGCCACCAAAGCTAAGGAGGCCAACACTTGGTCATATGCCGGATCTGATGGCCGAATGTATTTCCCATCCTGTAGTTTTCCCACGCATCAATTCAAGAGATAAAACATTCATGAGAAAACCATCAAAAAATTGTAAGTATTCTTATTTTTAGTATAAACAACACCATGCATGTTGAAATTCAAAGTCATTGTTAAAGAAAGTAGACACGTCGGCATCAATGTTTGCACGTTGCAATCATATGTATAGTGAAAAGTTAAATCTGGCAGAGTTCATGAGATTCCAAAAAACAGAAAGAACTTTAAAATTTTGCTATATCACACGCGTGAATGCGTGATTAAGTTCATTCACATGTAAAAAGTGACAGAGGTTCAAATGAGAGTGAAAAAAATGTCATAAAACATACCGGACTGACTCGCAAACAAACTCAATCACGTGTAAATAAAAACCTAACTTCGGTTTTCGACTATTCTTTCGTTATAGCTTAAATTTTCGTAACTTTCACATGTGAACTAAAATGACTTGAATAACATGTGATACATCTTTCTACTAGAACCTCAAACACAAATCTACAATTAAATATATATAAATAGGGGGAAGGGAATATGAGGCTGTTAGGCATCTAAGTTGGGTGCTCACATACCTTTTTTAAACCATAAAAATCATGGAGGGCCAAACATTTATTCAAAATATTAAAATATTGGTATGTGAGGGGTTTTTCACCCAAGTTAGGTGCATACAGCCTCATACTCACTTTTCTCATGTAAATAATATAATAGTAACAATAATAGTTGATCCAAATCATTAACTAAAGGGGATAAATAATGGAGTAAAAGGATTCTTACAAGTAATTGAGTAGTTTCGATTCGACGTCGAGCAAGTGGAACGAATCGTTGTAGCAATGCATCTACGATAAGTTTGGCAGCACTCTCCATCATAACTATGTAAACCTACACCAAATCCTACTTAGCGTTTCGCTCCATTATCATATATATATATATATATATATACACACACACATTATTTAGATATAAAAATATAGAAATATTGATACATGCATTCTATTCTATAATCTCAGAAAACGTAACTTAAGTAAGCGGGACAAACCCTAATTATTACCTAATAATTCAGAAATTAAGGAATAATCTGGAATTGAGGAAGAGCTTGTCCGCCATTTGTCACGAAATTAGCAGAGTAGGCCGTGCAATTCGTTTTTTATTTTGCAAAAAATGGCGAATGAATACCAGCAGAAATCCCCAAAATGCCCCTTTTTATTGTAATGATGCTCGTTATTGTTCGATGGCTAATAAGGCCTTTATGTGAGTCTTTTGGGCCTCTTTATTAGTTGGGTCGTATTCGCCAAAATTTGTGTGGGCCTCGTCGCTAGTCCGGAATCAAAAGTAGATATAAAATATTAGGGGTTTGCTAAATACAATCCTAAGGGTTGTGTTTAAGGTGCATAAATTATTTGTATATTTACTATGAAAATCACGGGGCGAGCTTTTAATATGGAAGGTAAGTTTTTTTATGCACTTTAAATACAGCCTTTAGAGTTGTATTTAGCATTTCTCAAAATATTAATATTGAAAGGAATAATTTGTATACTGTTGAATTAAGCGAAGGATATCTGTTGAATATTTGGGAAAATAAAGTATTTGACAAAAAAAATTAATAATAAATAAATAAAAATTTGTGGCTCGGCTACTTGTTATTGTATTGTAACGTGTTTTCCGGAATGAAAGAGGATGAACATTTAAAAATAAAAATTAATCTTAAGTGAATAATCACTAGACAACGTAATCATTGATAGTTAGCTATAAAAACCTTGATGTTTTATGCTTCATGATCAAGGAGACATAAAAAGTAATACTATTGACATTTGAATGGAAAAAAAATGAAGTCATCAATATTTATAAATAAAAGTCATCATCATTTTTGGCGATTAATATGATGTTTAGTTTACTTAATCTATGTCTTTTATATATATATATATATATACTAGGGTATTTAACCCGCGCGATGCACGGTCGTTTTAAAATTTATATATAATGATGTAATTTTGTAGAAACATCTTCGTCCAGCTCTATGTAAATGAGGGTAAAAAACATTAACAACTCATGTTAAATGTGGTAATCTTAACCCATAACTTATGAGCATGTGCACTTCTGCACCAAACAGGTTAACACAAGGTAAAAAGATCAACAAATATCAAATTTTAAAACACCTGAAAACAAAGTTCATGAAGTACCCACAGGATTACAATTTGATAAACACCCATCATTAATTCTAAATAGTTAAGTAATAATTCTTAAATTAACAATGAAATTAAGCAAATAGCAATATCTATATTGATTTAAACTTTTGAAAAAAAAATGCAAAAGGCACAACTTCATACACTCATATAAGGTCAGTTGTATTTACTTGCTCAAATCTGTTTTGACTATCTCAGCCATTTCAATATTGATGTGATACACATATGAACAAAAAGATACAATTGTTATTCCATAAAATCATAATATCACAATAAAAAAGGCCCCAAATTCTGTTATAAGGAACTTACAGCGTCAAAACCATTTGACTGCAATGGCTTCTAAGATTTTCTTGCTTTGTTCAAGGCTCCTAAGGGCTCGTACCCCTGGTTGGGCCTTTTCTTTCGTGATTCAATGCTTATGGAATTAAATCGAGCCAGTCACGATGAAAACGTATTATGATCCTATGGGTGAAACGCTGTCTATCCTATGTTTTTCGCATTGCAGCTGCGATCTTTGCTCTTGTCTCACAACTACACCCAAAAATAACAACACCACTAAGCAACAAATGCCACCATGTAGAAAGAAAGTAAGTTCTTAATTAATAATACTATTAAACAAACAATGTGTTACGTAAATCCATATGCTAATGATTAATGGAAAATAAACAAAACCTCGAGATAACTAATAAGAAAACTGAACCAAAAATCATATATATGTACACATGCTATGCTAATGAAAAATAACCAAAACTTCAACATAACTAAGCAAGAAAACCGAAAGGTTTTTGTACTTCCAATCAAGAAAGATTACAAACAAACATGAATCACATCTCAAAGGTTTGTTATTAGTTTTCAATACTTATTATAAGAATGGTTGATATTTAGTTAAAATGTACATAAGTTACGCCTGAACTTCATGGAAATCAACACAACTTTTTTGCCTTCAATTTTTTGTTTCGGTTGAAATTTATAAATAAAATAAAACAAATTTGTTTCAACTCGACCTGATTTGTTTTTTTGAATGGTGTTCTTTAACTCAAACCCATTTCCAACTCGACCCTACCAGCCTATTTTGCAACCTCGATCTAAAAGGATGATGATTATATTTAGTCGTTTTATAAACAAATTACTCGATGCTAAGAAAAGCATACAGATAGTTAACAACGGAATTAGAGAGCAAGAGATGAATTCGCCATGCTAACAACATACCTGAGGTGCCATCCAACGATCTTCGTACGAACGTTTTCCAAGTGAGCCACGGGAGTGACGGTTTTGCGAACTAGCCCGGAAAAGAAGCAAGCCTTTATGCGGATTCTGCACAGAGAAAGAAGAAGGAGTTGTGCCATCTCATCTCTGTAACAGTTTCTTCCCTTGCAAGACCAAAATCTTCAACCTTCACTCCTGATTTGCAATAAGCAATTAGTTATGTACATCAATATTTCAGATATTTTTTCATTACCAAAGAGAAAAGAGAAGCAACTGAAAAAAACACACACATCAAAATACTCATCAATAGATCAACCCATCCATTCAAAATATGAAGAATCATAATTTCATCCACATTCCACGCTACCAAGAGTTATGACTATTCAGTATCACAATTTTCTTTCATAATGCCAATCTGAACTCTCTGAATAATTGAACTGAAAATATTAAGAATTGAAAGCAGAAAAAGGAAATAAATAGCAACCATGAAATGTCTATGTATCATCAATAAAGAAAAAAATACATCCAAAAATTCAGCAGGAAAAAAAAAACCTAAAAAACAACTAATGCGGAAATCCTACAAATTATAATTGAATAATTGTGGTTATTATACAATCGAAGAAAAATTATGATTGAAAACTTTTTGCCATGAGAATGAGAACACTAATAATTGAATTGAAAGAATTTTAACAGGGAGATTAAGAGAAATAAGTGTTAAAAAAAGATTCAGATACCTTATTGTGTATTTGTGTATGGCGCCAGAACAAAAAAAAACAAAAAGGAGATTAGGATTTGGTTTAACACAAAAGCAGGAAATAATCGAGGGGAAAAATATGATCTGGTTTTGGAGCGGGGTTAGGTCCGCGTGTTTTAAAGTCCTTTTGGATTTAATAATTCAAATTATTTAAGAAAATGCCACCTAAGATTAAGTCTTATGTGTCAATGTTATGAGCTAGGTTTTAAATTAGAAGAGGCTTAAAATCGTTCGATTTTCTACTGTTTTAATAATTATATAGATGTGTGTGTGTGTGTATACGCGCGCGCAGAGCTGGGCCTGACTTTTTTGATGCTCAGACCGATACAGTTTAAAAATGCTCCTAAGGTTATAAACAAACAACAAACTTATTTTTAAAGGTCTAAAACAATTTTTTTTAAATTGCGTTATTTAACTGTATTTTTATGTATTTTAATATCGTAAGTATATTTTATTGGTTTTGCAATATTTTGCTAAAGAATTGACTGGTTATTCATAGTCATTTATGGATAGTTTAACAATTAGTTTGTTATATTGGTTGGTCTTCATGATATTTCATTACATTATATGAAGATTCAATTTTCATAATTAAATATTAATAGGGTTAATTTGATCAACTCAAAAATAGAAAGGGGTCAAATTAAAACTATGTGTACTTTAAAGGGTGGAAGGAAATAAAGTAGGGTGTATTTTCTATTAGTTTAATTTTTTCCTTTCTCAAATTTCATGACTTTCTCAAATGCAGAACTATGCAAAATGTCAACACTATATCAGCTTTATCCATTTCATATAGTTTAAGCAGTTATAAATGCAGAATCATGTATAAATAATACGAGTAATAATAATAAGAATAACAATGTATATGCAAAAGTATATAAAATGCCACCTAGATAAGTTTTTATGCACATTTCCTTAATATTTATAAGTTATGCACCTAGAAGTTTTCATGTACACAAAAATAATTAAAGAATAATATAAAATACAGTTATACTTTAAACATGTCATAAATTTTGGAATACCAGCAAAATGACTTAAAAATTAACACCATATTTATATGTGATCTTCATCTCCATCTTCTATATTCTTTTCAATGTAATCTATATCTCTACCCCAAAAAAACTCTTGCACTATCTACTATTGAATAAATACCCATCAATCCATCATCATTTTATAATAAATAAACATCATCTTATATAAGATATAAAATAAATAAACAAATAACCCATGTGCACTGAGATTGGGTTTCACAAAAGTCCAAAAAGAAAGTTGAACGCCAAACATCGACGTATACTTGAAGAACCCCGATCAAGAATTCGGCGCCGAATGAAAAGTTATGGAAAAGTGGATGGTGCCAACTGCCAAGTCACCATTCTTGATCGGCATCAAGACACCATGCTTTATGCTCTTATTAAAATACACATTACATATACACATATTTGACAGAACTAAAAAATAACCTGTCCCTCATCAGATGGATGCTCTGGGCTTTTTACCCTGACTGCTTGTATGCTGGACCTGGCTGTGTGTGTGCTTTTTTATTTGATTAAACATTTTATTATTGACAACGTGTATTTTTTTTCCTGAATTTGAAATAATATGAATGATGATGTGAGAAAATATATTAAAGTTTAAGTAAATGTAAGATTGAATTCTAAACATGGTTAACGGTGACAATAGTTTCTCCGTGGGTCTTTTTGGCGTGACATCATTGATGGGGTCCTTTTGGGCTTCGTCTTGAAGAAACTCCTTTTAAAAAATTAAAATAGTTTTCTTATTTAATTTTTATGATTAAATTAAAATATAAAATATAGAACACAAAATAAAGAAGTGTTAGAATAAAAAAACAAATAAATATTATGTGTCACTTATATTATAGTAGATGGTGATAAAAGCATAAAAGATTTTATAAAAAAATAAAACCTAATTGGTCCAGCTACATATGTTGGTATTTTAAGAGTATTTTGGATTGATTATTACCTTTGTAAAACACAAAAATATTTAATAAAAAATGATTTTTTGTTATAAAAATGTAGATATAAAAAGATACTAGCTAATAACCCGGTTCAACCCGGGCTTATTAATAAAAGTTTTGTGATATTAAGTTACCTCGATATCTAAGAACTATGAGATAGTTCAACCATACACAAAATCTCGAAATAGTACACATTATATATTGAATATACGAGTATGGTACCTGAGCAATGCAGCGACAGTGGTGGGAAAGACGGTCTAGTGGTGTCGGTAATAGTACTATTGGTGTTGGTGGCGGTTTCAAGTGGTGTAGGTTGATTTAATCGTGATAGTAAAAAAATTTTAGAAGATGAAATAATTTTTATAAAGGAGTTTAGATATAATTAGCTTATTAACCCGCATAATATGTGAATACTTTAAAAATCTATCATGGTTAAATTATTTAAATGATGAAAATTTAAAAGATCTTGTATAAACTGTTAGAGTTTTCAAAAGAAAATTAGAACTAATGTTTTTTTTTCTATAGAAAAGGATATCATAAATAATAAAAATGAAATAAATTTAAAGAAGGAAAGTTTAGTATCATGAGTAAAATAAATAAAAAAAAAGGAAAAATTAAATTAGATAATTACATATTAATTTACATTAATTTGGTTTATGTTAAAAAAAAGACATAAATCATAAATCAAATAAAAAATATTTTAAACTTTAAATATGATGATGTCATAAATTAAAAACGTAAAAAAGATAAAGTTGATATAAATAAATGTAATAATGACAAGTAAGCATTATTTAAAAAATAATGATATCATGGAAATATTATTTTATTTATATAAAAGAAATGATATACATATTTTCCAAAAACATTATCAAATACTCGTATAAAAACATAAAATCTTTTTTTATACCAAACACCCCTTTAGTTTATTATTCTTGCATTTGGGTGGTGTATTTTAGAAATATTTTGCTAAGGAAGAACGAAGCATATCCCTGTGTATAATACAAAAACCACTGGTCCACACCACAAGAGACAAAAATCAGCTACAGAAATTCACAGTTGTCTCAAAAACCACAGAAAATAGAGAATGGTGCTCTCCTCTTACTCCAATGACCCTTCCAACTCCAAAACCCTGAATCCATCTCACCATTAAAGTTTATTAACCAGCCAGCTTACAATCAATCACTACATCCAGAAAAACAAAAACCCATTTTTTGCAGCTAAGAATCATGGGTTTATCATATTACATTTCTAGATTCCACTAATTAGATGAAAAGGAATCAACTTTATAGATCAAGATTCATATAAGTTAAATCTTTATTGTGGGTTTTCCTCTATAGTTTAGTGTTGATTTTAAATGTTAAATTATTGATTATAAAGTTGGATTTATAGGAATTAGGGATGGTTTAGAATCTAGGTCTAGAGATTTACCTAGTGAACCTAGTTGTTTGAGAAATACAAGCCCGATTGCCCGAGGATTAGGGTTTAGGAACACTAGCCCATCTAAGCAGAAAGTGATTAAGACGAAACCGAGAGGTTTAGATGAGGAAATGGTAGCTACATTTTCTAAGGCTATACACCCTGATGTTCATATGGAAGATAATATATGGGCATTGTTACCTGAGGATTTGTTGCATGAAATATTAGCTAGGGTTCCGCCTTTTATGATATTTCGTTTGCGTTGTGTTTGTAAGAGATGGAATTCGATATTGCAGGATAACGGGTTTCTTAAGTTTCATTCACAAGTTCCATCACACGGGCCTTGTCTTCTTACGTTTTGGAAGAATTTGCAGACACCTCAGTGTTCTGTTTTTAGCTTGCCATTGAAACAATGGTATAAGATTCCTTTTACGTTTTTGCCTTATTGGGCGTTTTGGTTGGTTAGTGCTTCGGGTGGACTTGTTTGCTTTTCGGGTCATGATGGTTTGACTTTTAAAACGTTGATTTGTAATCCGCTGACACAGAGTTGGAGAACTTTACCTAGTATGCATTATAATCAGCAAAGACAGTTGATTATGGTTGTTGATAGAAAGAAACAGTCTTATAAGGTTATTGCTGCTAGTGACATATATGGGGACAAATCACTTCCTACTGAGGTATATGATTCGATACATGACAGTTGGTCACTTCACCAGACAATGCCAGCGGTTAATCTTTGCTCGTCAAAGATGGCATTTTGTGACTCAAGGTTATACTTGGAAACAATTTCGCCTATTGGATTGATGATGTATCAACTGGATGCAGGATATTGGGAACATATACCTGCAAAGTTCCCACAGTCTTTATTAGATGGGTATTTGGTTGCTGGTGCTAAAAAGCGGTTGTTTCTAGTTGGAAGAATCGGTCTTTATAGTACTCTTCAGAGTATGAGAGTTTGGGAATTGGATCATGTGAAAGTGATTTGGATTGAGATAAGTAGAATGCCTCCGAGGTACTTTAGAGCTCTCTTGAGGTTGTCAGCGGAGAGATTTGAGTGCTTTGGACAGGATAACTTGATCTGTTTTACATCTTGGAATCAAGGTAAAGGTCTGCTCTTTGATGTCGATAAAAAGGTGTGGTCTTGGATAGCTGGCTGTGCTCTGCAGTCATATAACAGTCAGGTCTGTTTCTATGAGCCACGGTTTGACGCTTCAATCTACTGAACTGGAAATTTGGCCAGTTGGTAACCTGAAGGAACTCTGTAGCTCCAATATGGTCATGGCGATTGGGTCCATGATCATCCACCTGGTCCGTCTGCCAGCATTTATCCGTGCCAAAAGAAGTGTCTTCAAACAATATTTCAATCTTCTGGGGAAGTGGCTATACACCCAATTTTGACAAGAAATGTTAGACTTAAAAAATAATTTATGAAAAAATGTTTATAAAGGTGAACTGATCCCATTAACAAAAAGAGAAGAAGAAGTGAGAAAAAATAAGTTATATCATATGGGGCCACACCTGTTTGTAAGAATCTGTTATAATTGTTCCTAGATGTAACTTTCTCTGTCTGAGATCAGTGTTCATACTTTATACAAGGTAGTCTGAGGACACAATGTTTATATTTTTTTACATTAAAACCTGTTAGTATACTTCTTGAAATTGGTTTATAGATGCAAGTTTCGTTGTTCAAACTGCTGTTCATATTTTGGGTCCTTCATATCATGTCGTTTTGGGTACTTCATTTATATGCAATTTGACTTTTTGAAGTCAACTCTAGGACCTCAAGTCTCAATCTGATATGTGAACGTTAATGCAAATATAACACACAAATGTTTTTTTGTTTCCATTCTATATCTTTTGGAATTGAATGTAGAAGCTGAATATTCTAAAGTTGAAATAATACTAATGAATATAGAAGTTGAAATATAACAGCTTTGACATCAAAAGTCATACTGTACAAAATAGAACAGTCTAACCATGATGTACAAAATAGAACAGTCTAACCATGATGTCTTCCAACTGTGCAAATAACTAAAGTTAAACTACAATTAGGGGGTCTTCTATTCTAACTCAGTAATCTATCGATCTCCGCCTTCCATTTCTTCTTGATCTTCCATCTGAGTCCCTTTTTTGCTGCTCATCATCTCTCCACCACCTCTAACACCACTACTTGCAGCATTTCTGTTAACAGAACCAGCACTTTGACCAAAAAACAAACTAAAAAGTCCAGAATCATCTTCATCAAGATCATCTGCCTATAATACAAGAAAGCAAAAATTGATTTGTAAGTGTTAAATTGTAAGGAGGTAGAAATGCAAGTAAAGTCAAAGACTTTGATGTATTTCATTGATGGAGAGTACTTTCAATACGGTATAATTGCGTATCGTAAAACCAAATGTTTGCTCATGGATTCTCATAATATGGGATACTTATATATTGTTACAAACAAGTGTTTGTTAATGGATGATACATTATCTCATATTGAAAGAAGATTATAATATAAAAATATTCAGATTAATGTATCTTTTACATCAATTAAAAATGTTAGTTTTAAAATTATAATATAAAAAAAAGTAAGACTTAGCTTTCAATCAAATATTTGTCATGTAATACAAGTGTAATTAGTTTCAAATTTTGAAGTTTTGATATTAGTGGGCCATTCTACAGCCAGAAACAAGCTACTTATACTATAATAGAGAAGAAGAAAAAAACCCAGCAGCTCAACTAAGATCATTATTCAATATAAAGGTGATGCATTGGTATACATTAAATATGCATAAGTTAAATCTCTGTAATCAAACACTGTGTAATTAAAGAAAGGGAAGTCATATCAGTACCACCTTTTTGATACATTTACCATCACGTAAAATTTATATACTACAAGTCAGTAATGCTAGATTGTGGTAATAGTATTAAAGTAAATGGTACCTATATCACTTCCCTTTGACATAACAAAACGATTAGAGCTAACCTTATTAGAGCATTCCTCTTTGCAAGCTCTCTCCTCTTCCATTGAAATAGTTGTGTCGTTAGAGCCGGATTTAGAAGTAGAATCCAATTTAACATGGGGAGATACAAGACTCCGCACATATATAGGGGCAGCAATATAGTCAAGAGTGTTGATTTCAAGACCAGGTGATGGTGTATAATAGATAGAGTGATCTTCATCGCTCATGAAGCATACAGCATCACAATTTATTACATAATTATCCGGCAACAGATCCCAAGATTGTTTTCCACTACTATTGCTTCTCAATACCCATATCTTGGTGGGTAGTTCCCAATGAGATTGTATAAGGCACGGAGATTCTTCTATGGCCCCCATGCAAGTAAGTTTCTTGAAGTCGTTATCATCGACGCCGGGTGGTGGTTGAGTCTTTGTAAATTCCTCTCGAGATAAATTAAAAGAGATAATGACTACCTCTCCAGTTTTCCAACACGACATAAGCCAGTGAAGAGCCCCATCGCATAAGATGCCACAAATATTATAGTCCAAAATTGCATAGCTGATTTCTTCAATAAACTTCCATAGGAATGTTTTCAGTGAAAGAACATAAAAATGTGTGGTTTGTCTTTCCGTCACAAGGCCAACTACAATCTTGTAGTCATTGTTGGATGGATCATAACCAAACCCCCAAACCAGATTCCACCTTCGGTCACTCTCAGGAAGAGGTTCGGGTGGGGGTTCAAGTATTTTCATGGTCTGTTTAGTATATGGATTGATAACTGAAAATTCAAAGCCTTGGGGAGCGACGCATACAAGGCCATTGGCACAACCAATGATAAATAAATAATTATCCATAAGATAATCGATATCACGTATCCCAATCAACCTTTTATCATTTTTATAATTATTATTATGTTTTAGATGGGAATCAGTAAAATAAGGAGTGGGGATGAGAGAATACCAAGACTTACACACGGCCTTCCATCTCACCAGATCTTCCGCATCCGATCGTATCAGGATCCGCTCCATCGCATCGAAAGCAATTTCCGCCATTGGTTTCACGGAACGAAAACCCACCCTAGTCGATCTGATAAAAGGAATTAAGGAAACATATGTCCCGAGGATTTTGCTATTAATATATAATGGATATATATAACTTAAGTGTGTGTATATGTATATATATAACTTAAGTGTCTGTATATATGTGTATGTATGTGTATGTATATATGTATATGTATGTATATATATAACTGGGCGGGAGGCGGGTTGTAGAGTTTGCAGAGGGTGGGTACATGCAGGCCACTAACTAATGTAGGCGCGAAATTTAAATTTTATGTGAGTGTGTCATTTGTTTGTGTTTGAATCAAATATAAAGTTAATTTAGTTAATTAATTAAAAATTAAAAAGAAATTGGATGGAGGTACGGTTTTCTGATTATGGTGGTTGTCTCTCAAGCATTAAATGTATCTATATATGCTTACATCTTCATATAGACACACATGTATATATATATAATATATATGTATATATATGTATATATGTGTATACGAAAAGGACATACAGAGCACATACAGAGCATCGTTAATCTGAAGAGGGATTTGACACCACTGTTCATAATCTTGAGATCTACAATTGACCTAATCAAGAAAGAGAAAACCATAAACTTGACCACCAAAGCAATTTCCATACACAAAAACATAATCCATATATATTTTTCTCTCTAGTTTTAAATATCACTGTCGATAGCCACCAACAAAGTAACTCTTGTGGAGCAACTAGATGCATCAAAGGATTTCATAAACATGAAAGTTAAGATAATCCGCTGATGGATTAATCAAATTCAAAGGCTTGAGATGGTGTTGGTTGATGAAAAGGTAAGTTATATTTTTTATGTTTTTTGTTAGGGTGCAAAGATTTACATGTATATCTAAGTCGTATTTTGTTGTCTCTCTGGTTAGGGTGCAAAGATTCAATGTACTGTCAAGAAGGACTTGGTTCCTATGTTTGATGAACTGATCAAGGAAGATGCTGCTGTGATTATCAAGAGATTTGGTGTTGGAAAAAACGATGACCCCTTCCCTGTCGTCCAACATAAGCTAAAGTGTAACTTTTACAAAACTACTGAAGTGCAACATGGTGTGCCTTTTACATACAGTGGCTATGGTTTCTCATTCTTGCCTTTCAATGAGATTACTGTGACTAAGGCTAGAGATAAAGATGTCCTCAACATTGGTTAGTAACCATAATTTTGTAATATATATTTATAACTGAAAGCATACAAATATAGTAGTGTGAACAATTTACTGAAAGTTTTTTTATTCGATTTCCATAGATGTCATTGGTTGTGTAAGTTGGTGTGGAAATCTTGAGGTGTTCAAGTCTGCAACTCAAACAAGCAAGAGGTTCAACATGGAGTTGAAAGATTTGGAGTAAGTTTAGTTCAATCTGGAGGGATTCTCTACCTTATAGTAGAATTCTTTTTATGGAACTGTTTATGTTAGATTTGGAGTTATTTGTCAGCTGATAAAGTTCAGTACAAGATTAGTACTACATGTGTTTTAGATGCATATACATCTGTTATTCAATGTGTCAGTTGTTATAAATGATGAAAAAATCATAACTTTATTATAATGCAACATAGGGTGTTAGTGAATGTCCCTGTACCTGTCATATACATTTATATACTATCATTGATAATATTTAATGAATTACTTAATTTAGTTAATATTTTTACAGTGGTAGAACCCAGCGTTGCACTTTGTGGAATGATTATGCAATTCAGTTTAATGCGTTTTTGGAGCAGAACAAATCTGAAGAGCATGTCATTGCCATCATGCAACATGCTCTCATTAATGAATGGAAGGGTAAGCTGAAATTATCTAAGTATATTGTTTCTAATTACATGAATGGAAAGTCATTAATTTTGATGGTGTTGGTCATTCAGAAAACTTGACAGTTCAAACTGATAAATTTGGTACAAGAATTTTTATAAATGAAGATATCCAAGAGGCTAATGACTTTAGGAGGAGGTATGACAATGTTCTTGCATAAATATTCGTATAGATGTTTAAGGAAGGAGTTAAAATACATTTGATAATTTTGTTATTTTTTTTCTTCAAACATGCATAGGTTGATACTTAAGGAAGGAGTTAATGAAGTTTCCCATACAACTTTAGCTTCACAGACTGTTTACCCAAATCGCTTAGAGTTTATCCTAAATACCGATAAGAAACAGTTGGATGAAGTGAGAGATTCTGAAGAGGTAAGAAACAGTTGGTAATAACATATAACCATATTCCATATTATTGTATAGATAATACTTTACTTCACAGACTAGAGACTTTGTGGTGGTGGCCACAATCGCTATGCTTGAGCAAGAGTTTGGATGGTTTTTTATTGGTTGCCGCAAAGATGGTAAGAAAGTGATTACCAAGATGGAGTACTTGGAAGTTGTAGATGAAAATGAACTCACTGATGAGCTGATTAGTGCTCCAGCTGACAGTCTATGGTGTCGAAAAGAAAAAGCAATTGCAACAGAAGTTGTACCTAAGTAATACTGCTCAAACACTGAGATTGTCATAATTTTGTCAAATATTTATTAACAATCTGACATGGAGTTTATATGTGAATTATACCAACTTTAGGTTCAGAGTTACCATGAGAGTCCAAGACAGCACCGGTAGTGCATCCTTTGTCATGTGGGATAGAGATGTCCAAAAATTGCTTGGGTTAAGTGCAAATGATATTCGTTAAAGGCAATTGAACAACAATGATGATGAGTCTTACCCTCATGAACTTGAAGGCCTCTTAAATGTGAAAGTGGCATGTAAGATCAAGATTGACAAATACAATCTGAAACACAAGGGCAGTGCTTATACTGTTATCAAGATGTGTGATGATCCTGATATCATTGCTGAATTAGAAGAACCAGCAGAACCAGAAAACAACAGTGACGTACTCAATATATAATATCGTAATACAAGTCACATATATAGACCTAAATTTCACTAGTATCATCTTATTAGTATCAGTATATACTAACATACCTTTTTCATGTTTAGGTCCAGGGAGAGCCTTCAATGCTTCAACTAGCAACTGTTAAACTTGGTGAGTCGCAAGGTGCACCGGATTCAAAGGTAATTTGATGTATAGTTCATTTGGTTGGGTGGTTTGTTTCCATATTTTGAATATAATAGGCTAATATGTGGATAGTTCTTATGTGGTGTGTTTGCAGGATGCATAGTTCTTATGTGGTGTGTTTGCAGGATGCATTCTCGGTTACTGGCGATTCTTTGGCCACCGAGATTGAGAAAGATAGTGAGACCAGTCCGTTGCAGAAAAGAGCTAATGAAACTCCCGGTGTTGAATCAACAAACAAAGTTGGGAAAAGGATGCGCAGACCCAAAATTTACTAGGAACAAAGAAGAATGATTTGGATGCAGGTAATTGTCTTTTGAACAAACAAGGTTGAAAGTCTTTTGAAAGTGTGAATGCAGTTAATTGTCTTTTGAAAGAAGAATCTACTACTATATCAATTTGTTGGTTTTTTATTCCAAATGTCGGATTGTGAAGTTGTGTTGGTTAAATTATGTAATGTGTTAAACTTATGTCATGTGTTAAACTTATGTTATGTCAAGTCATGATTTGTCTTATATTGTTTTGCACTTAACTTCAAACATGTATCTGTTTAACCTTTAACAGAAATGCTAAGTGTTAAATCTAAAAGAACATAAACATTTGTGTTTGGTTGTTGTTTGGCAGTGTTAAATCTAAAAGTGTTAAATCCAAATTAAAATTTAGTTTTTTCTTCTCTATATTTGTGTTCACCAAAACATATATATGTTAAAAGTTTATCAAAAAGATATACTTATAAAATACCTCATCCAAATGATTTTCTGGACCACCATTTGAATTACTTATTAACTGAGAAGAAAAAAACTAAATTCTAATTTGGATGTTGGATCATTATCTACACATACCAAGTACTACATATACAAGGATTTAACTTAGTCGATTCATCACATACCATTCATTACATCCACATACAACCTAATTAAACTGTTGCAGACTATGAAATACCACTCCCTGGTGTACACATGCTATATATATATTATACAGTACCAAAATCAGCATGGATTCATACGAAGTTTGGTAGTAACCAAAAGAAAGTCCCCCCTAGGACACTAACGACTTGGATGATACATAAACTCCCTTATCAACGGCTTCAACACACATGGAATTCCACACTGGGCCCATCAGGTTCATGCACCACATTTAATTCAAATCGAAGTTCATTACCCCCTACATACCCAGTTTTCTTGGAAACCTTGGACCAGTCTGTGATTAGAACAACATGACTTTGATCTCCATCCTTGCGACAATCATACATGATATCCAACCTAGCTTTGAACTTCAAGCTTCCCACATAAACAGTTGTCTTTGTATAGCTATCCAGTTGATGTCGACGAACAAAATGATTAGGCACCGTCTACAAACCACATTGTATATCTTAATGAGACACACATATATATACCAACAAAGTTTGGGACATATATATAATATCAATAAATGAAAATCTTATATTTTACCAGCAGGTTAGTAGTAAAAGAGTGCTCAGCCAGATTCTTGAAGAAGCATGGCCTGTCCTCCCTGTGTTGGTGCCCAACAATCTGGGAGTGGTGACGTTTACTTTCGACATCTTCGCCGTCGCTCTCAGTCATATAATCTGCTGACAAAGTTGGTTGAACACTCTGTGGTGCGACCCTGGCTGTATTAATCAAATTCTCTAAACATGTAAACCTTAAACTTTGATAAGTACCAAAAGACAATAAGTAATGTACACTTCAAATTACTTACATACTGTAGTATCTGCAGCTGATCCAACGCCAAGCTCATTAAAGTAATCAAACAAATATCTCCCTGAACCTAGATTGGTTAACATGATGTGACCATCCATGCTAACGTCATGCTCATAGAAAAGATTCATCCACTTCGAACCAGTAAATCCTACCGCACGCCAAGTTCTTTGCTCTACTACATCTTCTTCAAGCTTCACATTAGGATCAATATCAACAGGGATACCATTGATGGTATGAATAATTTCATCTTCATATATGACCTCCACGTCTTCAATTTGGTTTGATCCAAAGATTGTAGCAGTCTTGTCAGTATCCCGATGAAAGCGGACATTCAGGTTATCAAGAAAAAACAATGGTGGATACTGGACAGATCACAATTTGCAAGTCATAAACATATAAATAAATCCTATTGATACAAAAATCACAAATGATTTAAAGAATTACAAAATTTAATTTGCTTACTTCTGTATGTGTAGTTTCACCAGAGACTTCAATGATACATCTATTCACATATTCATCTTCATTGCCATCCCTTAATATCTCCTTTCCAGCAGCATCAAATACAATGACATCAAAAGTATGGTTATTCCTTAATCTCAAACAAACTTTCTCGGTGTCTGGTTGGATACAGGTATGATTGAAATCACGCCAAGCACCACCAGTCAGTATTATTTTGTTATTTGAAAACACAACGACACGCACTATGTATGAACGGTTGTTGCAATCCACCAGTCTAACTGACTTGCATCCAGGTGGCAGTTTGTTCTTAACAACTTTTGGGAGGACCTAAGTTAACAATTAACGCTTTTATACATGTACTTATATATAACTGATGATCAAAATTGAATGTCAAAAAAAAGTATTGTTTAATATGTAAAAAGTGCACTATATTTTCTAATAAAACTTACCAACAATTCTGACAAGGTATCCTTATTGGAAACATCAACTAGAACTTGGAAAATTATCTATCGACAAAGAGTTTGGTTGGGTTCCCACATTCAATAAACCAAAAATATGTTAGTTCAGAATTTCTTCAAGTCTTACTTTCAATAAACAAAAAACAGATTAGTTCATATATTTTATTCCAACCCCACTTGTGGTCCTAAACCTAAAAATTATATAGCTATCAACACATAACAAACAATATACTCATCTCGAAACTGAAATCAATAAAAACTACCCTACAAGAAAGTTAAATTTAACTTAATGCATGTGCAGTATATATACATATAAAAAACCTAACCAAAGAGCTCACCGGATCTAATTTAATATAAACAAAATCACAAACCCTAACTGATTAACTAATTTATAGTATACATATATATATATATACCTATATATATATATATACCTATATATATATATATATCTATATATATACATCTTCTGTAACATGCATAAACAGAAATCTTCTCTAAAAACAAATCAAGACAAAGATGTAACATATAGTGTAGTCTATATTACCCACAAAAATAAATGTACACAAACTGAATGAAAGTAAAATAAATCTTTGATTGAATATATGTATTAGATCTTACTTGATTCGCCATTTTTGACAGTTGTAGAAAACGTTACAAATTAGATAAGAAAATGAGAGGTGAATGTTTGTATAAGTGGTTGTGGTAAATAATTTAGTGGGTGTAGATATTTTTACATTAACTGATTTATATATAATTTAATTTTTTAATTCCTCTAACTAAATAGTAACCATACTTATACATGCAGGAACTAAATAGTGATTCAGTTTCTTCATAGGGACATGCAATTAACTTGACATCCACTTGCATCTTTAGTCAACAATTAAAACAAAAGAAGTACATAACTACTCAAGTAGAATACATACCTACTCACAAACCAAATTAAATCTGGCGGCAATTTTAAAAATTCTCAAAATTTCAAACACTTTTTATATAACTAAATTTTCCAAACTAAAGCTTTTACATATGAAAGTATGAAAATAATACCCTCATTTAACAATATACTTTCCTAAAATAACAACACCAACATTTTTGAAAATTGGAAATTAGAGATGTATGAATCTCAAGCTTCAATAAATCGAAAAAAACGGAAGAATTTATTGGATGATCGTAAAAACAATGTTGTTAAGCGTTCTTCTCCTACACAAAACCATCCACTTACAACAACTCCTTTATCTAATATAACCAATGGTATGTTTTAATTCTACACAGTCTGTTAAAATGTGTTACACCTTCTAGTATTTGAATTTTTTGAATGTCTTTTTAACCCCACTTTTTTTTGGGAATCTAACCAGTTCAAAGCAGATGTATTGCATCTACCAGGAATAAGTACTTAATCTTCGAAAATACAATGAAAGCTCTCGACAATGGTAAGCTATTTTGTTGCAAATTAAATGTCCATTGAAAATGTCATGCATCAGTATTTGAATTTTAATTGTAACTATTTTATAGGTTCAGGAATCACTTCAACTTTTGACATTGGTAGTTCCAGCAATAGCAACGTAACAAGTCGTTTCGTAAAACCCATATCATTAAGTAAAAATGGATTATCAATGTGTTATTCCAGAAGTAATTTGCAATCCACAATTGATCCTCTAGGTAAAGTTAATATAGGAACATTACCTCATTATATGTACACATGAATTGCTATTTGTGATTTACTTGACATTTTTTATTATATATTTGACATGAAAGGAACTTCAACATCAAAAAGAACAAATCTGTTGTACCTAAATCATGTAATAACAACGGAAAGCAGAATTGTCACAAATCATATAAACGACCCCAGGGAGTTGTAAGAAAAGTAGACAACAATCATAAACAAAAAGCTCAAATTTTGAATAATATTCAGATTCCAAGAATAGATTTGGAGATTAATGATGATATGGTGGATGATTCATATGTCAAAAGGAAAGGTCTTTCATTAGGTAAGTATCATTGTAGTATATCAATTAAATTAATTTTTTCATTCCAATTAATTTCCCTCTAAATAATATCGGAATTTGTCAATATTTATTTCAGCTTACAAAGATCATGGAGATCAAATATATGAATGCTCAAAGTGTCATGCACTGCTTTGGGAAGCAAAAATGATAAGGGGTAATCCGAAGGGCAAGAACACTGTGTATACTTTCTGTTGCAAAGGTGGTGATGTGGAGCTACCACCAGTTGTCAAACCTCCTCCTGTGTTGTACAATTTGTTTACGAGCAAAAATCCTATTGCCAATAATTTCATGAAACATATACGAGCATATAACATGATGTTTTCATTCACATCTATGGGGGGTAAAGTAAATCAAGGTTCTTTAAACGGAAGAGGACCTTATGTCTTTAGATTACAAGGTCAAAATTTTCACCGAATGGGTAGTCTGCTACCTGCGCAAGGTGATCAACCCAAGTTCTCACAACTTTATATATTTGACTCTGAAAATGAAGAGGCTAATAGAGAAAGAGTTGTCAGGTAAAAACACGTTTACCATTCTTATGCCTTTAACTTATAAATTATTGCACATTAAGTTTGTTAAAATAAATATTCATTTATTTACAGTTCTAGTACTAAAAGTTCAAGACCTGGCAAAAATGAACTGAAACGTGATACAATCAACATACTAAAGATAATGTTAGATGGTTGCAACCCTCTTGTGAAATCCTTCAGGATGGTAAGAGATTGTGTTAAAGAAAATGAATGGCAAGATGTAAGTCTAAAACTTATTGCCAACAGAAATAAAGATGGTCGAATTTACAACTTGCCAACAACTTCTGAAGTAGCTGGATTAATAATTGGAGACATAGATTCAGTACTTGATTCACGGGACATTATATTGAGAAAGCAGTCTGGTGGTCTTCAAAGGATAAGTGAATTACATCCTTCTTATCTGGCTCTTCAATATCCACTCATCTTTCCATTTGGAGAAGATGGTTATCGACTAGGAATCAAGCACAGAGGTATTGCACAAGATTCAAAGAAACCAAGAACAAAACTTACTATGAGGGAATTCTTTTGTTACACAATACAAGACAGACCTGGGGAGTATTCACTTTTACTTCATGCACAGAAACTTTTTCATCAGTTTGCTGTTGACGGTTACACAATGGTAAAGGCTGATCAATTGTCATACGTTAATGGTAACTAGAAAAAACTCAGAACTGATACTTTCCAGAATTTGACGACAAATGTCGAGAATGGAACCACAGATGCCTCATCAACTGGTAAACGTATATTACTTCCTTCATCTTTTACCGGTGGGAGCAGGTACATGATGCAAAAGTACTTGGATGCAATGGCTATATGCAAGTCAATGGGCTATCCAGATTTGTTCATTACTGTTACTTGTAATCCCAATTGGCCAGAGATTTACCGTTGTTTGGTTGATAAAAATCTCACTCCCGAAGACAGGCCGGATATAATTGCTAGAATGTTCAAGATAAAATTGGATGAAATCATAAACGATTTTGTGAAGGAGAAATTCTTTGGCGAAGTACAAGCAGGTATTAATATAGATATATAATTGTTTGGTATTCTAAATTTAAAGTTAATTTTTTCCAATTACCAATATAAAAGTTTATATTTAATAATGGATTTATCAAAATTTGCAGTTATTTACACAGTGGAATTTCAAAAAAGGGGTCTTCCTCATGCTCATATTTGTTTGTTTTTAGCTGCCACAAACAAGTTTCCACGTGCAACCGATGTAGATAAATACATTAGTGTTGAAATACCAAACGAAAAAGAAGACCCAGAATTGTATGCACTTGTCAAACAATTCATGATGCATGGACCTTGCGGAGATGATAATCCCAACTGTCCCTGTATGGTTAGAGGAAAATGTACAAAGAATTTCCCAAATAAATGGAACGATGAAACTTTTGTGGATTCAGAAGGGTATCCTGTATATAGACGTCGAAATACTGGGAATACCATTGAAAAAATGGGGTCCTTCTTGATAATGGCATGGTTGTCCCTTATAATGCTACACTTCTGCGAAGATACCAGTGCCACATTAATGTCGAATGGTGCAACCAATCAGGATCAATTAAGTATTTGTTCAAATATATAAACAAAGGTCCTGATCGAGTTACAGCAACTGTGTATCAAACCAATACAGATGGAACAACAACTGATAACAACAAACCCAAAGATGAGGTTAAGAATTACTTGGATTGCAGGTAATTCTCATCATTTTTATTATGTTTGCCTAACCAAATTCTACATAATTGACATTAGTTTCACATAATGTAAATTAAGGTACGTTTCTGCTTTTGAAGCATGTTGGCGAATATTCGCCTTTGATATTCATTATAGACATCCTCCAGTGGAAATCTTGCCATTTCACAAAGAAAATGAACAAAGCATAGTTTATGATGATCAAGCACAATTATGTGATGTGGTTTTCAATCCAACAGTGAAACGTTCAATGTTCCTGGAATGGATGAAATTAAATGCGGAGGATAGCTTTCCCAGTTTATTGAAATATGTGCAAATACCTGAGTTTTATGTTTGGATACGTAAAACTAGGAAATGGCAACGAAGAACTGTGGAAGGACATGGTTCTATAGGGAGGATATCATATGTCCCTCCGTCCCTTGGTGATGTATAATATTTGAGAATCTTGCTGAATCATGTTGTTGGCCCCAAATCTTTTGAGCAACTACTTACAGTGAATGGACGTAAATGTAAAAGTTACAAAGAAGCATGTTTCGAGATGGGCCTTTTAGATAATGATAAAGAATATGTTGATGCAATTTTGGAAGCATCTCATTGGGCAACTGCATCGTATCTTAGAACTTTCTTTGTCCAATTACTACTTTCAACCTCTGTAGCCCGGCCCGATGATTTATGGAACAAAACATGCAAAGTTCTAAGTGAAGATATTTTACACATGCAAAGGAGAATCTTAAACTGCCCAGGTAATTACATTAACTCTTTACATACGTGTTTCAATATATGCATTTCCATTTAATTAAGCATAAATAAATGTATTTCTAATACACATTTCAAAATGAAAGGTTTGGAGCTTCCAGAAGAAGTTATTCTAAATTTGTGCCTTTCATGTATAGAACAATTGTTAACTAACAATGGCAGTTCACTCAGAAACTTCCCAGATATACCTTTCCCGAATACTAATTATATTTCATCACTCAATAACCGTTTAATTGCCAATGAGATGCTGTATGATAAAAGGGCTCTGACTATGGAACATCAGAAGTTATTATCATGCTTAACTGTTGAACAAAAAACCCTTTATGATACAGTTATTAATGCGGTTAGTAAAAACGAAGAAGGAGTTTACTTTGTTTATGGATATGGAGGTACGGGCAAAACTTATCTTTGGAAGACTTTGACAGCTGCCTTACGGTCAAAAGGTCAAATTGTGTTGAATGTTGCTTCAAGTGGAATAGCATCACTATTACTAACTGGTGGACGAACTGCACACTCAAGGTTTGTTATTCCAATTAACATCACTGAAAGCTCAATTTGTTCCATAGATCCAGGCAGTGAGTTGGCAGCATTAATCAAGATCACTAAATTGATCATTTGGGATGAAGCTCCTATGATACATAAACATTGTTTTGAAGCCCTTAATAGAACAATGAGGGATATTCTAAGATCAACCCAACCCAATAGCGAAGATCAAGTTTTTGGAGGCAAAGTAGTAGTTTTTGGCGGTGACTTTCGACAAATCTTGCCAGTTATACCAAAAGGAACCAGAAGTATGATTGTCAATGCAAGTCTAAATTCCTCATATATATGGCACCACTGTCAAGTTCTTAAATTGACAGTGAATATTAGGTTAAAAGTTGGAACACAAAAAACCGACTTACAAGAGGTTCAAGAATTTGCTGAATGGATTTTAAAAGTCGGAGATGGGGTTCTTGGTGCTAACAATGATGGCGAAGCAGAAATTGAAATACCTAAGGATTTATTAATCACTGATTCAAATGATCCCCTTCAGTCACTGATTAATTTTACATATCCAAATATGCTTAACAATTTGCAGGATCCCATGTTTTTTCAACAACGGGCTATTCTTGCACCAACTCATGATGTTGTTGGAACCATAAATGAAAAGGTATTAGATTTGATGCCAGGTAAGGAGATGACATACTTAAGTTCTGATAGCCTATGTGAATCTGAAGATGCTAATGCAATTAATGCCGCTTTGTTCTCACCAGAAGTCATGAACCAACTTAGATTAGCCGGATTACCAAATCATAAGTTGGTGCTGAAAATTGAAGTCCCAATTATGTTACTGCGGAACCTCGATCAACAAAATGGTTTGTGTAATAGCACACGTCTACAAGTGGTCAGATTGGGAAAACATGTAATTGAAGCCAAAATCATAACTGGAACAAACATAGGTACTCACACTTTAACCCCAAGGTTAAAGATGACACCATATGATAAAAGGATTCCAGTTAAGATTTGTCGAAAACAATTTCCTATTTCAGTGTGTTTTGCTATGACAATAAACAAGAGCCAAGGACAATCACTCGATCGTGTTGGTTTGTATCTGCCCCGACCAGTTTTTAGTCATGGTAAATTGTATGTTGTAGTGTCAAGAGTGAAAAGCAAAAAAGGATTGAAAATTCTAATATAAGATGAAGATTTAAAAGTGAAGAACACAACAATAAATGTTGTGTACAAAGAAGTCCTTCAATGTTTGTGAAGATCAAAATTTGGATATGAAATATTGTAGGTTGTTAATTGATGTAAACATGTCATTGCAGAGTCGTGCATGACACCATTTGGCAACATAAATGTAGATTTGGCTGTATAACTTGGTAATGGTAAGTGATTTCTTTTGTTAATTCCTATTCAATCACTGTTACTATTGATAGTTGTTATTGTGATTTCAAAGACAATGAGAAGGACAATTTAGTTTTGTAAAGAAATGATTATCAAATTCACATGAACTCGAAAATACATAATTAGAGTACTCAAAATACAAAGATCAACTCATTACAGAATACTAACAAAAGCTTAAACAATTCATCATCCTAGACTTAATAAACACTTGAAAGTTAAGAAAACATCATTCTACAATACATGTTTAACAAACATCAAGAACTATAACTTCTCCAGATACACATTTGTCAACATTGACTGCAAACCTCATCAACTCACATGACTTTAACTTGGTTCTTTCTATAAAAGAACGCCAATCCATCACCACAAACAGGTAGCTTTCATCACCATAGAGCTGCCTATCAATACACAATTCCAACGACGCACTGAACACCATTTCACGATAATGCAGAATAACCTGTGGCTAAGTGAACAACTTGTGTGTCCTAACAAAGTTTTTGGGCACAACCTGCAAAAAGAAACCTTATAATTTAATTCACCACCACCGAAATTTTTTTGAGACAATCACAACTATGCAAACAGGAGTCACTTTAATTATCAAAAAATGAGGGAGAAGCATATAGTGTTTGTACCAGAATGGGTATTTGCACACCATGATATTGAAGCTTTTGGAAAAAATAAGGCTTACAGTCTTCATGATTCAAATGATAAGCCCTACAATGATGGTTACTTATTTCCTTAATAAATTGATCTTTAGACACCAAAGACAGGTGATCATCTGCACCCTCTTCAGTACCTCCATTAAGAAATCAAGTAAAATAACATAACTCATAAGTCGGTTTATGATAAGGGTAAGAAATGATAAAGAAAATGGAAAACTTACTTAAAACAAGCGCATCTACACCAATCCCATCATTATTGAATACATCAACCTTGAAACTCAGATTTTTTAACTTTGTCAACCTCATAAAGTAACCAACTTTAACATTGTTTTTACAACAAAAGTTTGTCCAAGAAAAACCTTCAAAACCACCTGCGACTCTTTCTTCTTCACCCACACCATGAAAAAATATTTTTACATTATCTTCAAACCTTTTGCCAATAACCTTGGTAAAGGTTTCATCATAATTTGAAACACTTGCATTTAAATCCCACAACAACAATGGATAAAATGCCTAGATGGAAAAAGGGATTGTTAACTAAATACGCCATACAATCACATAAAAACACAAACATAAACATAGACTTAATTTCAATATACCTGCTTTAAATATGTAGAATCAGTAACTTCAATAATACAACTTCGAATCCTAGAAGAATCAGGAATTTCCCAGTATTCCCGACCTTCTAGACTGAAAGTATCAATTGAAATGTTTGCTTATGTATCCAAGTGAAACATAAGCGACAGAAATCTTGGTATGGTCGGGATTCCAAAAAGAAAGCCCACTGACCACCATGAATCTTTACACACTCATCTTCAACGTATTCAACTGAAACATAGTACCTACGCTTAAGGTAATCGACCAATTTCAATTTCTTGCAGTCTGACGGTATGAACCTTGTGAACTCTTTAGGTAAAATCTATATTAAATAATTAAAGACATCAAAAATTATAAACAACTAAAGAATCATACAATGTTCTTAATATTAAAATCAATCATAATCACAATATCTACTTACCAAACCTTCAACAAACTTCTTATCATCACCCAACCAAATTAGAAATTGGAAATCCAAATGCTGGTATTTAAATACAGAATCATTAGGAAGACAAACTATTTATCATCAAAGCAAACTAATACGAACATCCATATGAATCTGAATCTAAAAAGTAACTAAAATTAAGGTTACAGATTTTCCTGCTCCAATTGATATCAATTAGTGCAAATACAAATACTAATAAAAGAAGAATAAAATAGTAAATTCTTACCTCAATTGACATCTTCAATCACAAATTAATTAGGCGAAATGTGAATGGATAGGAGTTTTAGGGGGATTGGGGGAGAGGGTGGGCGTTTTCTTTAAAAAAAAAAGTTAAACAACAGTAGTTTTAGTGTATTTAAAGGATAGGAGTTTTAGGGGTGTTTGATACAGTGGAATGAAAAAGAGTGGAAATGGAATGAAAAACACTTCTCATGTTTGGTTGTACCAAACACCCCCATGTGTAGTTAAAGGATTGATGTAGGGGAAATGATATTAGTACCATCTAATTTGACAGTACGATAACTTAATCAAAATCCATGGTACGAATATCAATTCTCTTTATGAAGGAGTGGTAGTATATTTAATAAAAATCATTTTTTTTTATCTAAATAAATATATAAGAGCTATTTAATAATACAAAACTTAAAATACATTTGTATTATTCGTATGTCTTATTAATTGGTTTTTATTTAATATATTTAACTTCTAAACTAATTATTTTGTTTTCTCAATTATATTTTGGTATCAACTTACTAAAATCGATTTTTAAAAACATACCCGCGTTTTCCGCGGGATAAAACTCTAGTTATTATTATTACTTTACTATATTTATCACTTATATATAGTATTTACCCTTATTATAATTTAGTAACTAGATTTTAGACCCGTTTCCGATACTGGACACGGGGTTTACGATATTATCAATATTAGATCTTCATACATTTAATTTATAAAAGCTTATAATTTTGAAGATATCCAGTTTTAAGTGTTTACTTTGCAAGTCATAGTACAATAACCACAGGTTCGTCACTGTCATTATTAGTTGAAACATATTGATGAAATTGTTTGTCGTATTCATTCCACAAGACACATGTTACAATAATTTCTCTATTATATAATTTTTTGAAACCAACTATACTCATAATGTGATATTACTATGAATGATTATTAAGAATTAAAATATAATCATACTTGTGATCCTGTACTGCCATTCAAATATGTGTTTGATCATGATTCGACCCATAACATGAATATGTTTATCTTCAATCACTGTTCTATGATAATTAGATAACAATTAGGATTGTTTTTATATTATTTGATAACGATTAGAACTCTTGATTTGAGTGACAATTGTAACTTTAAAAAATTAAATATAAATATTTTTTGTAATTAAAAACAAAAAAATCTTCTCAAGTTGATGACAAAAAATAAATATAAATTAAGTATTTAGGGTTAAAAAATGTAAATTATTGATGGAAAACAAAAAAATGTAAATTAATGAGATTTTTTTAACAAATTAATATATATACTAATATAATAATATATATAGATAATTATTATTAGGATTTTTAATTTAAGGTTAATCTAAATGATGTCAATTTAATGAAATTAAGCGATTTGATTGATTAATAAGTCATTAGTTCAACTGTCTTATAAGACAGTTTATATTAAGATTAAGATTAAGATTTACCCTCGTTTTGATTATTCGTAAATGTACCTTTCTCTGTTTTGAAAACATTCTTTTACAAGGACACGATGTTTATGTTCTTTTCATTGAAAGCTGTTTGTAGCTTCTTGAAATTGGTTTATAGATGCAAATCTCGTTGTACAAACTGCCTTTTATATTTTTTGGTCCTTCATATCTTCTTATCATGTCGTTTTGGGTAGTTTATGTGCAATTTGACTTTTTGAGGTCAACTCTAAGGCCTCAATTCTCAAACAGATATGAACGTTGATGCAAATTGCAAGTATAACACACCAATGTTAAAAAAAAATTCCATTTTATATCTGTGAAAATGAATGTAGACAAAGAATATTCTAAAGTTCAAATAATACTAATGAATATAGGAGTTAAAATACAACAGCCTTGACATCAAAAGTTATACTGTACTTACAAAATAGAACAGTTTAACCATGATGTGTTCCAACTGTACAGATAACTAAAGTTAGACTACAATTAGGGGGCCTTCTGATTCAGTAATCTATCAATCTCCGCCCTCCATTTCTTCTTGATCTTCCATCTGAGTCTCTTCTTTGCTGCTCATCATCTCTCCACCACCTCTAACACCACTACTTGCAGTATTTCTGTTACTAGAACCTGCACTTTGACGGAAAAACAAACTAAAAGGTCCAGAATCATCTTCATCTAGATCATCATCATTTTCCTTCTCCCCTGGACGTGAAGATGCATCTTTACCCATCCAAGCAGGACATGACCGAGCAGTTTTAACCGCAGCTGGTAGTTGGGAAGCTGAAGCATAAGATGATGCTCCATTTGACTCGGATCTCAAACAAGAACATTCAGGAACCGGAAAAGAAAGAAAAGATAAAGACTTTGATACTTTTGATTCCTCAGTTAATCCATCAAGCAAGCTTTTTTTCAAGTGACTTCTCACCGATTTGATCCACGTCTGGTTGACTTCGTATAAATGGTCACTGATTTCTTCCATATGCTTTGCGACTTCTTTCCTGATTGAAGCAAAGCAAGATATAAGCAAGCAGCTAACTAAGTCGAATTTGATGGATGGTCAACCTTATCTATACTATATTATAAAAAGAATAACCCTTTTTATTTTTGGTAATGTTGAAAATATGTAATATTTTCACTTCGCACCTCTTAAAATATTTTCACATACACTACCTTCTTAACATTAATGATTAAATTACACTATCAATCCTTTATGTTTTAAAATATGTCCTTTAACCTGTTACATCAATTATATAAACAACTCAACCTCGCTCCATCACCAATCGTCGCCCAACTATCACACTGTCGCCGCCATGACTACCGCCGCATAGCGCGGGTACTGTGCTATTTATAAAAGCAAAAAAACCTTGATTTATCTTGTATGAAAAAATACTAGAGAATTTGATCAAGAGCATCCATTTTATGCAATTACATGCAAATGCAAATGTTGCTTTTTTTTATGAACAGCAGATGTTGCATTCTAAATTAACAAAAGAATAGTCAATATTAGCACAGACCCCTTACGCAACAATTCATATATCTATTTATTTAGAGACCATAACTGCATACTATCATGTCATTAATCGGAAAGGACATCAGGTATTTTACAGCACTTGTAGTCAAACATGGCAATACAAGTGGAGCAGATAAACTGGTCAATATTACCAGAACCATATCATTTACTTGTTGCACTTATTTACCCATAATCTTTGTCACAAGATTACTCGATTTTCTAATTAAAGATTGGAAATAGACATTTAATTAATAGTCAAATAAGTTGATCAAACTACAAGCCAACATTGCAACTTTTTCACAAAATTGATTCATAGACTTTCCTAATAGTCACAAAAATACTACAAAGAACACCAGATCCCCAACATATAAAGATCAACAAGTTCTTGAATAGATAATTACCTGTCTAGCCTGAAAGATTTAGCTGTAGCAGATTGATAGAGTCTGTGCCCCATCACCAAACTAGCAAAACTAGGCCTTCCTTTACCATCACGGTCAAAACCAGGAACAAATACATCAGCTTCAACACACACCAAGTAATCAATTGCTTCCCACAGCAGCTTATGAGCATTAGTTCTCAACTCAATCACAGTACTCTCGGGCTCATTATCACTCTCAGCCACCCAACCCCACCATCCTTCAATGTTATATGACTTCGGCCTGGCAGGAGGTGGCGGGAGTGGACGTGGACGTTGACCCGATGTTTTCCATGATTCATATTTCATTTCCTTCTCTGCAGAAGGTGGGGTTTTTGTATATTTGTCAACGAGGTTGGCTTCGCGACCATATATTTTGTTTAACTCCCAAGGTGTAGTAAGAGATGTTCTGTCAACCACATTCTCAAACATTGCATGAAATGGAATCAATTTCTTTTGCCCACCGAAGACTTCTCCTCCGGATATGTAGATTATTGTGTCCCAAGAATATCCGTATGCACGAAGGATGATGCCAATCTAGATAATATAATGTCACTTAAATGTCAGACCTTGAAAAGAAAAACCGGCGTTTGATGTCAAACTGATTCGGAACTAATATAGTCCACAAATAGTCATTAATTGCAACAATTTACATTAACAATAAACGTTTTTTCTTGCCATGTAATATACAAGAACTGTTTTTTTTATCAACTATTATTGTAATTATATGTCTAACAAGATAGTCCAAACACGAAATCACCCAAGAAAGTTTACCTCTTCTGGCATAAGGGGACAAGAACCATTTAGACGTCGTGCATTCGAGTCCACAGTAAGATTTCCCTTCACAATTCCACGTTTCAACATCCACAATCGTCTGTGCTGAATAAGTTCGGTATGTACATCCTTCATATGCATACAAAATGCATTAGAACCTTAGAAATCACACAATTCCACAGAGTGTGAATTGTTTAGGAGAAAGAAGCCAATATTATAATTATACATTTAGAATGATTCAAATCAAGTACCTGGAAGAGCTCAGCACAACCATAATATGCTAAAGCATCTCTTGTCATCCCTGGATCATACGCTATAAATGGCCTTCCGGGTGCCCTTAACCTGAAGACCATATATTAATAATTATCATAAAATAATGGATGATATACAGTACTACAGTCTAGAGTAGACTGTAGAGGTGGCAATTTGTAGAAATTACAAAAAGGTGTATAGCACAACAGATCTGGGAGGTTGAATTGTTGAAAGGCATCTCTAAATGCATAAAATTCCTAAACTATGTTGTTGAAGAACATTTGAATGTTTTGTAGTAATATAGAATTTGTTAACAAATTTAGCACGTTAATTAGATCTGAATTCAAAGATATGGATGAATGAGTGTCTACACGTTAGCCCAACCTGTTTAAACTATTATCCAACTCAACATGCCCACTTTTCCACCACTATGCAGAATTAGGACAAGGCTTTGTTTCCTGTTTGACAGGAGAACCCAGGGCATTGCAAAAACGAGTCTTGAGGAAAAATTAGAAACATTTGCTGATGACTGACCTATGTAAAATCTTGGTTGCCAATTCCTGGACCTCTTGTCGGAAGCTTAAAGCATGAAATACAACACGACATCTCAGCCGTTGATATTCCTCAAGATCTGGAGGAAGTATAGCCTTTGAAATACGCACCAGTCACAAAAAAAGTGAATACAAATTTTCCTTGAAAATAATATTGTAAGATATGCTTAAAACTCAAAAACATTGTGATTCGCTACCTGCAAGCATCCACCATCGGAAACAACAAGCTCCACCACAGAGTGCCGTTTCAAAACTGGGAGAACGTGGTGTAAATAATAATAGGGAGACTGTGAGTTAAACACTTTAAACGAAGGGATTTCCTTCTTTCTTCTAGCTCCTTTAAGGCTTTTGGGGAGGGTTTTTACTACAGGGATATCATTCGCTAAGGCAGCCATGAATTGATCCTCATTGTAAAGGTAAGCAAAACTCTTAAATTGAGCACTGCATGTAACATATAAAGCCATGTTCAATATTCATGAATACAATTTCTTGAACCTATTTAATCTATTAAAGCATACAATTAACCTTATTCCTTTGCTGCTTGTGGTCGATTGGATTTCAGGAATAACAAGTGTAGCATTGAGAAGCCGAGCAATAACAACAGCATCACATATCTACAAAAGCAGGGCCGCTTACAGAACAACCAAATACACGTATAATGTCTTGAATTTGATGTTTCTGAAAAATGTACTCACCGAGCTCCTAATCTCATGAAATCCACCACGTATCCGTACAAAAATAAATCTATCTGACTCTGAAACCGGAACTGATACAGGAATTGAATTTGAAATTAGGGTTGCATTGGCAGTTAGAGGATATATGAGTGACCTACATAACATTACAGAATAGTCGTACCCCTGTAATCATGTGATTCACCAATGTTTGATATCAAAAGTAAACTCCAGTAGTTCAACATATACACTATTATACTAGCTTCATATTCAGTTTTGACTTTTTTTTAAGATATCTATGCTCCATAAAACCGTTGACCGTGTTGGTTATAAGACCTTATCATAATAATCAAATTCTGCATCCCAAAACACTACTTAAAATTACAAACTTCAATCTTCAAATCATTTGTCACAACAGAAAAGGTCAAACAATACTAAATGCCTTTCTATTCACATGAGCCAATAATCTACAAATATTTTACATCATGAATTGTGCAAAATTCATGATTTCTTTCATAATTTAGAGTAATTACAAAGAAACACTATTCTTGTGATAAAAGTATATATATATACACACAAAACAGAACAAAAAAAAAAGGTCAAGAAATAAACAAACCTGCATATTGTTCTCTAGGTTTAGCATGTGGCTGCAAAGATTCAAAACGCCTAACAGGCCCCCATAATCTTCTATACAATTTACTCTGCACAACAATTAAATCAAAAATTTAACCAAATTACATCCTTAATTATCAAAAAACCCATATGAAAATGCAAATTTTGACTTTAAAAAAAAAAAGCCAAAAAATTTCTCCTTTTTACCCTTTTGAGTGCACAAAAAGACAGAAAAAGGTAAAACAATCCCTAACCTAATGTTTACCATCAAGATACAAACTTTAATACAAAAACATATGAATGAAGCAATAGATTCATAAAGATACAAACTTTATACAAAAAAACACAAAATTGAGGCAAAAAGATGAGATCTTGGAAGATGGGTAATGTACATTTGGGGAAAGATCTGCTTCAAAAATGGGTCTCCAAGAAAAGATGGTAATAGCTTGATATTCAGTACTAGTAACACTTTCTACATCTGTATAAGAAGAATATCTAGCTAGAAGAAAGTGAGTAAAAAGAGATAAAGCAGATAGTACTAATCCTACTAAGCCAACCCACTTCAGTTTTGACTTAATTACCATCTTTCCCCCAACATCCCCTTTCATTTAGATCACACACACACACACTATTTTTATTATCTATTTCTTTGTTTCTCTCACACACACAGTTGAGACTTGGTCTCTGTAAAAAGTGTGGGAGAGTGGAGGGGAGAGAGATAATATTTATTTGAGATTAGTGAGTTGGAAGGTGGCAGAGAGACATACTTTCATTACAGGGGATATAAGTTAAAGATTATATTAATGTGATGGCGAATCTTGATATTTGGTTTGGTTTTGATGATCAAATTACTTGACCGTGTGTTGGTTGTAAGATGTTTTTGTTGATTTTTTTTAATTATTAACCCCTATCTGTTTTTTATTTTTAATTTAACTTTTAGACATTTTTAATGATAGTAGATGAAAAACTCATATACTCGTAAAAAGTTTTGTTGATATAATTGGGTTAAATGACATATATTAAATCAATTAGTTAGAAAAATCTCAAACTTTTGAGTAAAATTTGAATCTTTCCTAAAAGTTTTATCATTGAAATAAAGTTTTTAATAAATTAAAACTAATGCAATAATTATGTACTCCGTAGTAAATAAGATAAGTCATTCCAATTATAACTTTTTTTAATCAAATATACCACTAATAATAATATACTTTTAATGTGTTAACATATTTATGATTCTTTATTTTTATACTCGGTGGTAGCTATTAGCATTTGATCTTTCAATTTTTATCTTAAGTAATTATACAATTAACAAAACTTATCTTATCTGAAATACAATTTGTTATCCCCAATCAATGGTCATACATAACGTTAGTTATTTTCGGTTAACCAACCTAGCAACCAACTAGAAAAACCACATTACAAAGACAAAACTGTTCAAACGTCAAAACTACCTCATTGCAACCAATCTATGCTTTTGAACTTAAATTTTCTTGTAATCCAAATTTTTTTTTTTTAAAGGTGAATTTCGCTTGAGAACTTCCTGTCGCGATTCGACAGTTGGAGGTCTAACATACGTTGTCTTAACCGGGTCCGCATTAGAGAGCCCCCTCGAAGTATAAATGCCTATTTCAAATACCCGATGGGAGAAAAACCCCTACTAATCCGCCCGAAGGCACGATGATCAATAGGGGTAAACCCTGTCTGCTCAGAGTTGAACCTGGGTATACCCAAGTCAAGCCTTCATAGAAAGACTTCCTATATACTTCCCAAGTCTTGAACCTAAAACCCCCTACTTGTAAGACAGGTGCTCAACCAATTGAGATAACTAGGAAGTACATCTTGTAATCCAATTAAACACGAATACTTTAATGTCCCTACATAATCGTTGAGAAAATCATTTCGAGCTTTCCAAACAATCAATATATCAATTGAACTATCTATATTTTACTCTTTTATAACAATTATCTTTATGTTGAAAGTTACACGGATTGCGATATGCGAAAAGTCTAGGTAGCCTTTTTGCCACCAACACGTTTTTTTGCCAACAAACAACTTACTTAATTCCTCAAATTTGATAAAATTCAATTCATTTCAAAGTAACTCCCAATGTCATCT
Source organism: Erigeron canadensis (assembly GCF_010389155.1). Classification (NCBI taxonomy): domain Eukaryota; kingdom Viridiplantae; phylum Streptophyta; class Magnoliopsida; order Asterales; family Asteraceae; genus Erigeron; species Erigeron canadensis. The sequence continues at coordinate 32,335,118 of NC_057766.1, forward strand.
TTCATGGGTTTTGGGTCCCAATAGCGTCTTCGACAGTGTATGGGGAGATTGATATGTAGACAGTCTTATCCCTACCAAAGGTACAGAGGTTGCTTTCAGGTTCGACCAAAGATAAAAAATAAAAAAAAGAACCTCCCACCTTGCTGGGCATGAGGATCGAACTCATAACCTTTGTTCCAAAAGTAAGGGCTCAAACTACTAATCCAACCAAGTTGGTTATAACAAAATTCAATCCATTTAGTTACCATCGATGAATTTTCAAAATATTAACATATTATCAATATGTTATACAGTATCTAACAACATATCTACATTATTATTGCCATCAACATTATATAATAACACTCATATACGTATGATTTCCCATTAATCACAACATGAGACGTCATGTCAATAGTATTCGTCACAACGTGCAGGTACCATGTTAGTCATGTAGAATAGTTAGGCGTATTTATTGAAAGGTAATACTATTGTTAAAAAAAATGCCATAAATTATGAACCAACGAATGGCATATTCTCGGGAACCTTTAACCACGACTCAAAATCGTACGAGTTAATAATACCACAATCCATGAATTAGTGAGCTTAAACTTGAAGGCATAAATGCGAACAATGCGATGACAATAGAATGACAACACCATTAAAGTTAAAACTCAAAAGATCCAATCGATAGTCAAACTCACCAAATGTATACCTATATAAATCGCAAGTAATTGGACCACATCATTAATGGAGAAGACGGGGAAAAAGATATTGGACCACAAAAAAACTCAACCTTAAACATATGTGAAATTGAAACTCAACTACAAAAAGTCTACAAAATTATGGGCAAAGCAAGATGTATGAATAATAATTTCATTAATTTGAGGTACCAAACGTTGGAGGTTTGCCAATTCTCATTATTGTGGCAAAACAAAAACCCACAAAACAACTAATTAATCGCCCAAAGACCATAGCTTTAGAGTTTAGAGTGATAATGCCCGAAACATGACTCATGAACCATAAACTATTGGATTATATAACTATTATCAAATCAAATCACAAAGCATGCAGCGGAATATAAAATCTATGTAGTTAATTAATTAACCAAGATAGAAAACGTGTACCTTAAATTGGAGAGAATAAAGCAAGAAACCTTTATTAGAAGGTTTGAATTAAACCTCTCTACGATTGCACACACAACGTTGGAATGTATGTATGCTAGTACTTGATCACGAACCAAACAACCCTTTGTCACTACCCCTATTACTCGAACCAAACAAAAACCCCCAACCCTTTGGTGTTGGTGGAGTCGGCCAAAGCCAAGAGAGAGGGAGAAAGAAGAGATTTTTAGGGTTTTAGAAAACCTTATGATTTGTGTGTAGAAAACAATATGTTTAGGTCTCTATTTATAGGATTAGGTAACTTGTTTACAAAGTTTAGGGTTTTCAAAACCCCCCCTTTTCCTTGAGATCGACCCCCCCTAGAACATTCTAGAGGGGTTTTCCTAATTGTTTCCTAATTACAACTCTCCTTCGTTAAGTCCGTTAATTAAGTGTCATTAATTTTTTACTCTTTTAACGGACCATCGTTAGTTTTTCGTGATCAAATTAATTAATATACTACATTTAATATATTAATTAATTTTAATTACATTCATGTTGAGGTGTGACCCCGTAAACTTAAATACTTTTCGGACATACATTCACTTTACGTAATCATATTCTAACATAAACCCCAAACTGCATCTAGCAAAAAGATAAACCGAAGCCATCAAGTGATCACACTAGCTGAAAATTTAACAATAAGCAACAAAAGTTGTAGATATGATATGAGATATCTTCAAGTCTTGAATTAAGTGTTTCCAGCCAAATGGTTTATTAAAAAACTCTTGATCAATCGTAGTGGGTTTAAAAAAAGATAGGTGAAGTTTTTCCCCCTACTATAAAAAATTAAAAAACATATTATCATAACTTAGGGTTTGTTTGTTGTTTTAATCATTAAGTGATAAGTGTATTAAAAGAATGAATGTATAAGACTATTTTGTATCCATTAAATAAATAATAGATAATTGATAATTATTTTTATTTATTAAATAAAATAACATAAAATTTAACTAAATGTATATAGTTTTTAACTAGCTAAAAAGAAACATGGCCTTACTTATGTTTTTGATTTGATGAAGCAATTTTCTACAAAGTAAATACACACTAGCAAAAAAGAAACATGGCCTTACTTATGTTTTTGATTTGATGAAGCAATTTTCTACAAGTAAATGACGACAACGACAACGACAACGGTATCCAATCCCAGCTATGCCGAGGTATGGGGGAGGTATGATGTAGACAGACTGTACCCCTACTCAAAGGTAGAGAGGCTGCTTCCAGATCCACCGAGGTGGAAGGGACCTCTGGCCCGGGGTGGAAAAATAGGGTTAGATCCACCGGAGTGGAAAACTTAACCGAGAATAATCTCAATCTCAAACTGTCAATCTCAAGCTCGATCCCAGTCTCCAAAAACCAAACTCAGATTGGATCTGAAAGTTTGTTACCGTTAGAGGAGAAGAGATAGCAAAGAGAGAACATAGCAAATAAACTTTAAGGGAATAGAGTAATTTTCTACAAGTAAATACACAGTCCCCGAGATATGGTTGGGTCTACATCAAAAACACCACGAGGTGAAAACCGGTGGCTCGGCCCTCGTCTGGTGAGAGTTTTTCTCGTGTCTCCTTTGGGTAAATGGCACGAGTTTTTTTCACTCATTTTATAAACCTCGCAGTTAATGTCTTGGGAAGAGTCTAGAAATAGTGTCAATAGTTTATTTTCTAGATTACAATTCTCTTTGTACTTTTGGCGACTAGCGTCTTGCTAGTTCTCCCTTTATAGTAATATAATCATATGTTGTTCTAAAAAAAAAAAAAAACACGGTCAAAATAAAAATATGAGAAATAATATAACTATAAACAAAGTCTTATAGGTAATGTTAATTCAAGATAAACCAACTACATTAAAGTTATTTGGCTCCTTTGTCTTCAAAGATATAATAAATATCATAATAAATATAAGTCCGTGGTGTTGTCATAACTTACAAGTATTTACTATTCGATGCAACAACTTTTTTACAACTTATAAACACAATGTAGAAAAAACATAAATAAAACTTGAAAAATGTATTAGTGATAAAGATGTTAGAAAGTGATATGACACCATTAACATGAAGAGATTAATAAAAAAACGTATTAGTTTGACTTTTGTTCAGTTTAGTCGATCTCATCTTGCAATATTAGTTTATAAGTTTTAATCGGTATTCGACATCAGGGAACACCTCACCGTTTAATGGTGAAGCCCTGCACGTACTCTAGACTACAAGATGTAGACCGTAAGTCGTTACAGATGATTCGGGAAAAAAATCCACAGACTTGTCACTAGTTGATGGTAGCTTTTAGGCATCAAAACTGTTATAATATGTGTATATTGTAATACCAGAGCAAGTACCCGTACGTTGCGGCGGTGAGATGGTGGGGGTGATAAATCATAAAGTGTGATAGGTCATAGAGTGTGATAGCCAAATGTCTTAACCATACGGGCTCCGACCTCGATTTAAATATTCGTCGAAAGTATATCGAATGACGTCTCTAATGAAAGAACATGAAATTTTAAGAACACCCATATAATTTTTATAATTTATCGATGTACGGTTTTTGAGATAAAAGATTTTGAATGAATTGGAGGAATAAATGATTTATGCAGGAGAGATAAAAAAAATGGTTGGTTGAGATTTGAAGAAAAAAAAAAGGTAATATAAGTATTTTAGATAAATATTGAATAGATGAGAGACATTTTAAAAATATAAATATTGAAACTTAAAATTTAAACATGTTGAATTTGTTTAACAATATAGTATAGATAATTGTGACGTAAACAAACAAACATAACAATATCAAAATTATAATTTATAGATCAAAAATTAAGATTAAAAAAATGAAATGAGTGAAAGCATTTGTTAACACCAAAAGTTTAAATATACTTATCAATAATGATAAATCCTTTTAATAAAACTTTCTAATATCATAGATATATGTAAAATGTAATTCACTGATTTTTTAAAAAAAATTTTTAGCAAGTATAATAATCACATTACAGCCAAAAAAAAACTGATTGAAAATTTATCTTTATATTTATACTTTAGATCTATCTAGCTAATCATCATATGCTCGTACTGTCGTACATTATTTACTCGAATGGAATTATGCAAGTTGATTGATATTTAAAAATATATAAATCGTTGTATGTGTCTCGATCATCATGGCAGCCTTTGAGCATGTGAATATGTGATGGGCTATTTTTGATGGGGTCACTTGATGTGCTATTTATTTACGTGCGATGTGATGTACTCGTTTTGGTGGTTCATGTTTTCTCGCATATATGTAGTGGGATTTGCCACATGTTGATGTGGAGTTTTTAGCTATTGCGAAAAGACGTTGCTTTCAAACATATTTAGGCCCCGTTTAATTCAAACTTAAAAAATCTAATAGTTAATAACTTAATAATTAAGTCAAATTTCATTTTTTTTTAACTTAATAAATAAAAAAATCATTAATAACATATTTTATATTTAATGTATACAAACATTATTTATACATTTATCCACTTAATACACTCAACATTTAATAGCTAAAAAAACTGACCTTTAGTTATTTACCATTAGCCAATTCTCACTTTTCATTTTAAAGTGCAAGATAACAAACTACTCCACCCACTTCCCATTTTGTTACATAATTTTTATCCCATTTTTCATGTTTTCTTCATCTATTATAGTATGGTTTTCACTACTTTAGCCAATCTAAATCTTTTTCACTGTATAAATATATCAAGCTCTTTTTCATTTTATATTTTAAAAAATATCACTATTAACTATACTTTTCTATATTCTTACTTACTCCTCAAATAAATTATATTATATCTCAAAAATTTTATTATTATTATTATTAATTATTATTAGATGAAATATCACATGTCCCCACACAACCCATCTCATGTTATCTGTACTTGAGCATTAACTCAATGATTGAATGATCATCCTTTTATTCATAATGTTTTGTGTTCAAATCTTTGGGAGCATAGGAAGTCCCTTTTCAAGGGTTAGTTTGGTTATACCCACGTGCAAGTCTAAGGGGGCAAGGTTTACCCTTATTAATCCTCGTGCCTTTGGGTCCCCATCGGATAATTGAAATAGGCATTTTTATTTCGAGGGAGGTTTCTATCACGGACCCGGTTAAGACAACACATGCTAAACCTCCCCTGTCAAATCACGACACGAAATTTACCTTTAAAAAAAAAAAACATCTCATGTTTTCTCCCGTTTTCTCCAAAAATTACACTTCCAAAATATGCTTTGAAAATTTTTCATGTCAATAGTGTCATCCAAAAAATGTTCAAATGTCTAAAAAGTATAATCAACATATATACGGAGTTATTAACTACCAGAACCCATTATTATAGTTGTATTTTACTAATGAAAACTCAAAAAAAAAAATTAACTATCAAAGAAGATACGACGTTAACAAAGACCTTCATATATGTTGGTAACTTTATTTGCATTTGGAGAGAGTTAATCTTGTAAAAAAGTCCATTAGGGGATCTAAAAAAATAGATAACAATTACCATTTACCAACCAAACTTTTGTTTTTAACAACGAGTTAGTAGTTAACATTCAAAACAACACAATGACATCCACTAAAATGTATGAGAGTTCGAACCACACATGTCTAACATTTAACAAATTATTGAGTAGAAGTTCTAATAACGTATAACTAGATAATTACCCGCGTAATATGTGGGACACATATATAATCAATGACATGTTAAATTTTTATAATATTATAAGTTGACAAATATTTTATCAAGTAAGAATTATACCACTAAAAGACATGAATTTACATTAGTATTCATTTAGATTTCGTTTAACAGTGACCGGACGGTTAAAAAAAATAGATACATCATCTATTAGAGGTATCGCTAAGTAAGGTTTTCGTTTCTTTGCATGTCTTTCATTCATCCAGATATATCCGCGTTGTCATTGTACTTGTGTTTTAACGTTTGCTCAAATTATTTAGTTATACACTACAATTACTAAGCAACTGATTATCAATCTATATATCGCATGTTGTCTTAATTTAATTTAAAAATATGCCTAATATCATTGCAATGTTCATACTATTATTTTTCTGATATATAATTGTGATAACTTACTATAGACTCTATATTTATTTTGTAGTTCTTTTATTAAGAAGGTCGGTTTGACATACGGTTTCAAAACATTGATTTAGTAAAAACGTCATATAATAGAAATCCTATACAAAATCCTTATAACCAAATTATACTCATTATTGATAAAAATCTTATACAAAAATATAATTTAATAAACACGTATCATATTAAAAAAAATTATTGTAAAAAAATTAAAAATTAATTTTAAAGATAATAAATGATGTAAAATATAAAAATCTTAGTTTCCATAATTATATAATTAAAAACATTATTTATTAATGTCTACAAACTTAAATAAGGATATAATAATAGTTTAAATTTATTAAAATAAAGTTAAATTTAAAAAAGTTAAATAAGATATATGACATCATTATTTAATTTAAAAACTTTGATTAAAAGTTAAACTTTATCTAAAAATACATACTTCTCTAATTATAAATTAAAGTTTCTTTTTTATATATATTTAAAGATGGACACGAGTGTTATTTGTCTAGAGGCCCACTCCCTCCCTACGCACGCAAGTACGCAACACAAAAAATGGTAAAAGAAAAATAACACTTGAAACTGAAGTCCAACCCCAATAACCAAAGACCCGATACTAGAAGTCTAGAAATAGTTCAAAACACAAAGACAAGGCAGCTTTGTTGTGAATGTTGAATTGTGCGTTTAATTTTACTAAAGATAAATTACAAAAATCATATCTGATGTTTATTGAAACTACACTGGTCATATTTACAATTTAAAAATTACGTGAGACATACCAATCGTTGTCAAAAACTTACACTGACCATACCTATCATTGACGGTCGTCTATTTGACCGTTAAGTCAAGTCACGTGTGGTGCATGTGAGGTATCAAAATCGTAATTTCGTGTATACTTCAGGTATCATCTTTGTAATGTATCCTAATAAAAATATTATAATATTTATAATTATTTCATTTATTCAAGTGGGTAGATATTCTATATTGATATTCACACACACATATATAACTATTTAAAATTTAAAAAATAAAAAATTTATAAAAAGATGTCATCAAAACGTAAATAATAATAATAATAATAATAATAATAATAATAATAATAATAATAATGATATAATTGAAAACTTTAGTGGTTTTCATGGTTTTCATCCATGTTATATATATTATACACATATAAAAATAATAATGGCATATGTATTCTTGTATCAATTATATTTCTCAATACATTTCTCTTAAAAAAAATTATTTTTTCATAATAAATCTTAGCTTTTTTTTTTTTAATATCTACCCAACTTAATAATTGAAGTGTAAATAAATCTCTAAAATTCTTAATATTTTTTTATTATGGTAAATTACACAAATGATACCTGAAGTATACACGAAATTACAATTTTGATACCTCACATGGACGGCATGTGGCTTGACTTAACGACCAAATAGACGACCGTCAACGATAGGTATGATCAGTGTAAGTTTTTGACAACGATAGGTATGTCTCACGTAATTTTTAAATTGTAGGTATGACAAATGTAGTTTCGAATAAACCTCAGGTATGATTATTGTAATTTACCCTTTTACTAAACTAGACTTGGGTAAACCGGCCGATCATTTGGGTACTAGATTTTTTATTTTTTTTAACAATGAGTTAGTAGTTAGCATTTGAAACACCACAGTAACATTCAATTGGGCAGTATGCGGTGCTCGAACTACGCTTGGCTGGGAATCTGGGATGAAAACCAAGACTCTCGAAAACCCCCATAATAATCCACTACTATAAATGTAGGAAGTGAGATTCGAACCCGGCTGGTGGATTTCTCAAGGTCAAACAAATTTTCAAAGCATTAACAAAAACGGATCAGTCCTCTAGCTAGTGTGGTCAAGTCAAATTGGTCGGTCTGATATCCAAATCGTGTAAATACGTTAATTTTATGTTAACTTGTTTACAATCCATCCATATAAAATTTATAACTACACAAAGAAAGTTACACATTAAGGCATATTAAAAGGATGCATGCTGGATTGCTGGGTGACATGTTATATTGATATACGTGATTTCTACCAAAACGCGTATTCTTCAAATTGTTTAGAAGGCAACTTGCGTTCCAAAAAATGAATTGGATTTTGTCATTCACACTAATCTCATTTTGCTGTGATCTTTATCAATGTGTGAAAATTATTAAGTGTCTAAAATTCGCTATAAACACATGTAAAGCATATTGTCATATTGGAGATGGAGATAGGCATAAAATATTAATTAAGGAAATATACAAGAAAACATATGTTACTTTTTCTATAAGAGCATCAGGTATGGAAGAAATATCCCGACCCCGATTGATTACTTGACAGTCGGCACCGAACATGTTCCCATTCCCTCCCATTTCGGAGCCGGACATTTCATCAAGATTCTTGATGTCCTTGCCGATGGTCGGCGTTTTTACTTTTCTTTATTTAATCATTATTTTATCTATTAAAACAAAAGTTTATCTTTTACGGTTTGCCATGACTTGCTTTTGTTCATGTCATCCATTTCTTTCAACTTTCCAAGTTTATAGCAGAAAAGGATCACAAGATGATATGTTGATTGATAATAAATTAAAAAAAGAAAGAGTTTCTTCTAACCATCGAACTCTATTGCTTCTAGACGTGCTTCAAATATTATTGCAGTAACATCATCTAAGATCAATGACCATAAAAAAAAAACCACTAGGCGGCACCACCCTACTCTTGCAAAAAGGTCATCTTCTTCATCCAAAATATATCGGCGTTCGAACTCCATGTCTCCATGGTTTTGCAGCCAGAGAAGGAAATGGTTATGCGATGATCAGGAACGGAGCCAGAACTTTCACTGTGAGGGGGTAAATTTAAAAGTCGTATGTCATACTTAGGATCTTAAGCTTTTTGATGTCTTAAACTAGTCACTCGCAAATACATCTACTAAATTATGTAAAAGTAGAAACTCACTTCAACTTTGTATTTTTAAAAAAACAATTGATATTTAAAAAATGAGGCTAGTAAATGTTAATATTAACTAAGAAATCCTTTAAAAATAAATGTTTAGCTTCATTTAACAAATTTAAGATTATGTTTATTCTAAAAATAACAGAAAGGTTAAATGTTTTGAAAATTTCTATTACTTTAATATTTGTCCATAAATTAAAAACCTATATATAAAATATAAGGGTTAAAAGGGTTTTCTTTAAAGTAAAAGGGTTAACATAACAATCTCAATAAAGTTTTGAGTTTTAAAAGGAAAAAATCTAAAAAGCAAGGTAACTTTTGCATATATGTTGTCTTCCTCCCTTGGTCTCTGCAACAACAAAGTTACAGCACCATTAAAACACAAAATGCTTTACCTATTGATTTATCCATTGTTACTACAATAATAAGCTCTTAATCGTATAAAGCCTGGTTCCGTTATCACCTATTTAGTTTTTTCATTCTTTTTTAGATATAAGATCCAAGTATACTTTAAAATTAAAAAAAATAATAATTAGATTTTAGCAAAATTGGACTGGGGCCCCCATTGCCCCCATGCTAAATCCGTCCCTGGCGATGATGATGATGAATAAAAAAAGATCAATTTTTTTACTATGTTTATTACTTTTGAGTTGTGGGTGGATGGTTTTAAAAGTACGATGATGGTGATATGACAAGACATATTTATTATAAGTATAATTATCTACGAGCATAATACCCGTGCAATGCGGCGGTGGTGGTGGAAAAGACGGTTTAGTGGTGTCGGTGATGGTACTATTGGTGGTGGTGGTAGTGTCAAGTGGTGTAGGTGGAAATTTTTAGAAGATAAGGGCTTAAAGTGTTAAGTATTAAAATAAAGGGTTTATGGTGTAAATTAATTCATTAAGAGCAAAGTTGATAATTTATAAAACTCTTTCCATAGTGGGTTTTTATTAAGGGGCAATTTAGTAATTTCGTATGTGACATATGAGTAACTATTTCTATTTTGAGGGAGGTGCATAATCTTTATAAAGGAGTATAAATATTTTAAAATATTTATGTTATGTTAACTTCAACTTGTTACTAAAAATCAAGAAACAGATATATAGGACTGCTAAAACTGAAAATATATATATAGATAAAACAAAAATATAAAGGGGTTACAACAGAGCATGAATGGACACTAAGAAATATGTAGATTAAAAATAAAAGGAGTTTAAAAAATATTTGGTGTTGTTTATAAAAATAAGATAATAGTGTTATGCGTTCTGCATGGTTCTGCGTCCATAACGCCCTAAAACTGATAAAACGGTGTAAGCTGATGTGGCGTTGAAGTGACATTCTGAACGGTTCTGTATCCTTGAACCATATTTGATGCTCTAATCCTTTAAAAGATGATTGAGTTTAATAAATTCAGCATAATTTTTGTTCCCAACAAAATACCTCCACTTTATTTCTAAAGTTTCAAACTTACATTTCCACAAAAAAAACCCACACTTCCTAGAAATACATATCCACACAAACAAAAAATCCACCGGTGTCTTTCTTTATTTTTCTTCTGATGCCTCCGGCGTCGGAATCAGATCCCCACCGGTGTCCTTTTTTTGTTTTTCTTGAATGTTTCGTATGTGATCACCGTAAAGCCGCCGCAACGCGCGGGCACCGGGCTAGTAAAAATATTCTTTTCTTAGTATTCCTTGAAAACTTTTTGTTAAAAAAATATTCTATCTTTCGATGGACAGATGAGGTAACAACAATTCAAGAAGTTTGGAAGCAGATTTAAATGCAACTCTATTGGGATGTTCGTAAGTTCGTTTAACTGAAAATCAACATTGGATTCTCATTATCTCACCCATAACAGTTATGATGTCGGTAAAATACATTCACTTAATAACCATATGATTTGGACATCCTTAAGAAATTTATCACCTTCACATGTGAGTCCAAGTTGTATTGGTAATGAGTACCACTCTATCTATATATTGATGACTTGATATATATATATGTCTGAAATTATGAGAATATTTTTATGATAATTGAAATGATAAGTGTGTGAAGTTTTTTACTAAATTAAGCGTTTAAACAAAATCAACCTCTTATCATGTCTTGTCAAATATATCATCACTTTTAATATGGGTATAACATCAACTATTTGCCTAAGTAATAGTTACTTATATATTTTATTAATACATAATTAGTATTAATCAAATATAATTATATAATACTTTGAACTAGATGAATTTAAGATCAAATCAAAAAATTTTAGCTCGAATTAACTGGTCACTAAATAGTTACATAAAGTAAAAATATAAATACAGTAATCAATGACTATAAAATGGTCGCAAGCATAGTTATCGACTCGTAAGTTTTGACTCGATTGAAAACATGACTTTTTGACCCGTAATTAGACTCTTAGGAGTTGTAAAAGCTTGAACATATTTAAATATTACATAATATAGTATAGTTATATATATGTGACATTTTGATAAACAAAATATAAGTTCATTATGTGAGTAGACATGAGTCATAATCTTGCAATTTGTCTCCATTTCGTAATAAAAGGATCAAAACTACATAGATAACACAAAACAATGTAACAATAAGTACAATATATAATCATATTATCAAACCATAATAATTATAAGTTTATAACTCATGAGTCATGACTCAGTCCAAATTCACACAACAATTCATAAAAGGATTGGACAAAAACGAGTTACTTAACGAGTCGAATCATTTAACCGTAAATTGACTCAACTCGTGCTTGGTAAAAGTTTAAGAAAGCAGATTTACCATACTCAGAAGTCAGAACTCATATAAATTTATGAGATTCCGAAGTTAAAAAAACGCCTCTATGCAAAAGCGGGGGAAAAGGAAATAGACATTCCCCCAGCCACACTATCAATAGAACCGCCAATCAGATCCGCCGTACTAGTATCATTTCACTGATATTCATCTGCCGGAGGCGGTGGTGACCGTCGGTTCCAATCCTATTCGTCTCCGGCTTTCTTTTACGATCGATCATTTGGTAATTAATCTCAATTCTAATATATATATATATATATATAGGGAAAAATGAGTATGTGGTTGTCCCCCATCTAAGCTTAGATGGGGAACCCCTCACAATTTGGTTTTTGAATCCATAAATATCATGGGGGGCCCATCATTTGTTTAAAATACGAATATTATTAAAGTATTTGTGTGTGAGGGGTTCCCCATTTAAGCTTAGATGGGGGACAACCCCATACTCACTTTTCCAATATATTTAATCATAAGTATAGATTAATTGTAATGTTTATATGAGAAATCGATAATTCGAACAACCGAAACTTATAACAAGGCCATTTAAAGTCTTTTACTGCTTAATGATTCTTTTGTGGGAGATAATGATTTTTAAAAATTTGGCATCAGTTTAAAGAGAGAGAGAGAGAGATGCTGAGATGGTCTGCCTTCATATCGCCAATTTTCTGGAAATAGATGGCATAAATTTGGTTCCTTTCTCGACTTGTTAAATTTCTGATAAAATCTTCTTTGTCCCAATTTAGTGTCCCCTTTTTTATTCACGACGGCCAAATAGATTTTTTAATTTTAATCTTATGAATCTTGTTTCAGTTCTGATGGTAGAAATTGTTATACTACCGTGTATGATAATAAGTGAAGATAAAAAAGCAGAGTGTTTGATAAGAAAGAAATGGAGGTTTAGCAATAAAATGTCAAATCTGATTGTATAAATGGAATGAAGGAGGATTTGGTAGAATCCAAGTTGGGTAGGCATCTTTATTTTCTTCCTTAATAAAATGCTCAAACCCGCTGCTGATCAATGATCGCGCTGATCTTTTTCTACTGTCGTTCTTTCTTTAAAATGATGGTTGTATAGGAGTACTGATTTCAGTCCCTGCAGGTGTAACAATGTGATATTATTTGCCGGCTGTATTTACTGACAATGTATTATGATGTGAGATCTACAAAGAGAATCTGAACGTCTCCAGGGTCTGATATGTTTGTTCGGGGAAAAAAGCTTTTTTTCTTTCAATTGGTACAGGTGTTTGAGTTTGGTGTCTGCTTGAGAGAAATCCTCTCTGTTGACGCTGCTGTTACACAATTCCTGACCTTCACCCAGTATGTGGAATCAGATGGCAGCTGCTCCTTACAGAATACCCGTTTGTAAGGACAACCACGGAGAAAGGATTGATTGTAATGCTTCTAGAAAAAGACGTATTTTTGTGCAGACCGAGACTGGATGTGCATTGGGTATAGAGTTGGACCGGACTGATGATGCCTACACGGTAAAAAAGAGATTGCAGATTGCTCTTAATGTACCTACAGAGGAGTGGTTGCTGGTATATGGAGATAACGTCTTGAATAATGATCTCAGCACCGTGAGAAATGGCTCTCCTGTGCTTCTTACAAGAAATTTTCTTCACAGAAGCTCATCTACGCCATGTCTCTCTCCAGTCGGTAAAGACATTCAGTGTGATGATTATGGTGAACCTGTGGAGATTCTAGTGTCATCAATACAATCTAGAACTCAACAATTGGTGCAAGATATCGTAAAGGCAATAGAGAGTGGCATGGAACCCATCCCGATTTCAAGTGGATTTGGGGGTGCTTACTATTTTAGAAATTGTGAAGGTAATAATGTGGCTATTGTAAAACCAACAGATGAGGAACCGTTTGCGCCTAACAATCCAAAAGGGTTTGTCGGCAAAGTGCTTGGGCAACCAGGTTTGAAACCGTCGGTTCGTGTTGGCAAGACGGGGTTCTGAGAAGTTGCTGCCTTCCTTCTTAACCATGACCAGTCAGCTAAGGTGCCACCTACCACCCTTGTGAAGATCAGACACTCAATTTTTAATCTCAATGATCAGGGGTGTGAACACACGCTTCAAAATATGATGCAGGTCTGTAAGATTGCATCACTGCAACAGTATGTCCATCATGATGTTGATGCTGGTGATTACGGGACATCAAGCTTTCCTGTGTCCGCAGTCCATAGGATTGGGATATTAGATATCCGTATCTTGAACACTGACAGACATGCAGGAAATATTTTGGTGAAGAAACCTGAAGATTCACGAAAATTTGGCCAAGTAGAGCTTGTCCCAATCGGCCATGGCTTATGTCTTCCTGAGAGCTTGGAGGACCCTTATTTTGAATGGATCCACTGGCCACAGGCATTGGTTCCCTTCTCTGATGATGAACTCAAATATATCTCCAATCTTGACCCTGTTCGTGACTCTGACTTATTACGCATGGAACTTCCTATGATTCGTGAGGCCTGTCTTCGTGTCCTGGTCCTTTGCACACTATTTCTTAAAGAAGCTGCTACTTTTGGTTTATGTTTGTCTGAGATTGGTGAGATGATGACTAGGGATTTTCGTGGTCATGAAGAGGAACCAAGTGAATTTGAGTTGATATGCATCCAAGCAAGAAAGTTATTGGAGGGAAGTGAGACGTGGTCCCCTTCATCGAAGACAACAAATAATAAGGACATATTCCAGTTTGACATAGACTATGAGGAAGTTTCTAGTGATTATGGAAACATACTTTCGGATTCTGTGGAGAGTATCGTGACAGAGGAAGAAGACTACTTAAAGCCAAACGATCATGGTGGTGGTAAGATGCTGGGGCATTCTGTTTTGAAGCTATCAGATTCATTTAAAGCTTGTGGCATCGAAGAACAGAACTGGAAGCATCATGTGAGATCGGTTAATGGTAGTTACACTCCATCTAGGAATAGGAATATGATGGGACATCTGCCTACAAGTGTGAGCTTTGTAAGAGTTTCAGATATGACTGAAGAGGAGTGGGCTGTTTTCCTTGGTCATTTTGAGGGTCTCTTGCACTCGGCTTTTTATTACTGCAAGTGGAAGAATTTAGGTTTGAAGCAAAAGCAGAGGCTTGGAACTTCATGCTAGTTTTAAGATACCAGGATATCAAGAAGGAATCATAAGAACAATAAATAAAATAAGCTTCACAAATTTGCAAAGAGGTTTATCTTTCTAAACACTTGCCAATTATATTCTGTGTTTTCATGGTAACGTTTGTTTATGGTCATGTTTCTTATTTGCTGTATACTGCGACAATTACTCAAATAAATGTTTTGAGTACACCTTAGATGGTATCTGAACATGCTTACTGCCTGAAAATCCTTTCATATCGTGTTAATTAGGGTTGACTTGTATATCTGTGTTTAGATATAAAGACACCCGATATACATTACACATGTCTATACACGACACACATAATACATGTCTATATTTTACAAAATCTGTTTGTGTTTATCATTTTATGTTTATATTTCATAACATCATACATATTTATAAAGATTATATTAATATTGGCTAAATCGTGGGGTAGTATATAACGAATTCGGCCCGGCTAATATGCTTTTGCACGTCTTCTTGCTGAATTCTCAGGAATTGATATATAACAATGAGCTGTATATTAGAAATTATTACATCTGTATTCAATTTGATTTGCTTGCTACTAGAAAAGTTGGCATATACTTCCCATCAGGTGAATCCTGAACATGTGTGTATACAGTATATACATGTATCCGTGGTGCACATTTCCATGTCATAACTACAATGACTTCTGAACCTCAACCATCCAATTAGATTCTTTCAAAATCCTAAATGTCACCCTAAACTCTGATGGATCTTTGACCTGTCACCCCTTCATCGCCTTATTATTTCCATTGCCGCAAACCAGTATCAAATCCATGGATATTCTACTCAACCCATCTCACCATCAACTCAAAAACTCCGATCATCATTTACTTCCACGGCAGTGGTTTCATGCACCTTATCTTCCGTGACATATCAGCCAAGTCTGCAGTCTTTGTCATTTCCTTTTAATATCGTCTTTCACGGAATACCATCCCCTGCAACATATGATGTCGCGGTGGAAGCTATCCGATGGGTTTGTGACAAGGCATTGGGAACTGAACACCATTGTTTGTTGGAGATGGCTGACTTTTAATAAGTGTACTTAATGAGTTGATGGGAAGCAGTTCTAGTGGAAATCTAACATACAACTCGGGTTTATGTACACTTGATCAGGATCTTAATCCTATTACGATAGTAGGGGTTATAATAATTAATAAATCAACCTTTTTTCATTATTCAATTCCCATTTCAACCTGTTTTGTTCTTTGAGGCTCATTGGGTGTATGAATAGGTTAGTAGGACGTTGATGTAAAAGAGACTACATTTCTTGATATGGATCTTTAAACTGTAGCTTACAGTCAGGTTTACTATGTCTCATTGGTGGCTGCTTGCTTGGATGTATGCGTGATACTATTCATCCCATGTTGCAGCTTTGTTCTTTTGTGGATTTTGCCTACTAGTTTAGGTCTTTTGAGTTTAGTTTTCATTTTGGTAACAGATGATTGTTTCTTGTTTCCGTTTTTTGACATTTGCAAATGAATTTTTTTTGATAAACTAGTTCAACACTGACATGGTCTTTGACAAGTGGCACCTCCCTTATGAGGACCTCAAGAATTTAGTTCAACACTTCAACACCCGTTATAACCTGTTTTGTGCTTTGAGATTTGTCGGGTGCATAGAATTTGTCAATTTAACTGGAATTGATTTCTTAAGGGTAACGGGGGAACCTAGCCCCGGTACCACAATTGGATACCCATCGACCGACCCACTGGAATTGATTTCTTGATATAGGCATATGGGTATTTCCTTTGCGACTTACATGGCTTTCATCATCTGCACATGGCTGTTTTGTATTTTGAGTTATTGTTTATTTTATTTATGTTTCTTGGTTCTTGCTCAATTTCATTGCTATTTTGAATTTGGTTATCAGTTCTTGTAGCCAAAGGAAAGAGGAAAACCAAACAAAGTCGCGGTCAAAGCCAGATGCCAATCCCTATCGATAGTAGGCCGGAATGGTGGGGAAGGAAGCCTAGAAAAGTTCATTAACATCAGTAATAAGGTCTCATCCATTTGCATTGTCATCAGTAGGGTAATTGCATCTTTAAGGAGTATCAATTTAACTGGTTTATTGTTTCTGACATATTATATTAATTTAAAATAATAAAAGTATAACTATCGTTTTTGGAGATCCCTGTTTCTCAAATCCCCTCCCCGCACCCACTTCCCATTTCATACCCTTTTTTTCATTTTTTTTTATAAAATATAAATAAATACAACAGAGAAAGTAGGTAAAGGAGAGAGGATGGCTGTCATTCCCTCCCGCGTGGTACCTCCCTTCCTCCCTTTGCACTCCCCACACCCTAATATATACACACTGACTAGCATAGAATACTCTTATATAATAGCCTTGTAAGTGATGGATTTCTCGGTTTTGTTTCTGTTTCTAGTTATTTATAGGTGTTATCATATGTGCAATTCAGTTATTTCCGATGGTTTTTGAGTTTTTTTTGAGAATGTCTTTTTTGGTAATGGGATACCCCGATGATTTATACCAATATAAAGAAAAAAAACTTAAGTACAAGTAATGTGACTGCATGTCACATTCAATATGACAACCCATATATATGAAGCAAAGCTAAACTAGTAAATAAGGGTTGTGACACACTTCACATCATAGCAAAGCAAGACTACAATAAACAACAAATCTAACAAGTAGAGTAATGCAATCCATCTACAGTCGCCCAAATCAATCAGCCAACCAACTTTAGGCCACTTCCATTTCTCCAGCATCCTAGCTACGCGTACATTGTCCTTGAATCGGATGGTAGCGAGCCTGTAACGAACAGTGTTAAGTATGATGTCTCCCAACTGATTGTAATTCCGACCATCATTTGAGAACATCCTATTATTTCTTTCTTGCCATAAGAAGTATGTAGTTGCTGCAACACATAATCTGCTAACAATGCTTTGCACCGATTTCTTCTTAGAAAGGGTAAATATCATTCCATTTAGCAGAAAGATGGTGCATATCTGCTAAGCCTTTCACATGAGACCATACAAGTTCCGAGTACTTGCACTCAAAAAAGAGGTGTTCGTGCGAGTCTAATTGAGAATGTCTTTAGTTGTGTGTGGGTGGAAAATAGATGGTCACACAGTGATGTATGCTATTGTTCTATGTGTTTGTATCATATGTCACAGTCCTACTTAGTAATATGGAAAATCATGTCCCTCGTAAGTTTGGTACAGTGAAAGATAAGAGAACATGTTTGCTAGAAAAATGATTAAGCTTAAAAGTTATTGCCTGAAAGTTGTACAAGATAACAAGAATACTTGATATTACGTTGATATACACTTGCGTGCTTAATCAAGGAGAAGATGTTTTCTTTATATTAGTGGAAAAGGTTGCGGGTGGCCTTCCTGACCCTGGCAGAAAAGGGAATGGTGGAAGGAATACCAATGGGGTTGATGGAGTGGAATTAGGTTGCGGATCTAGTGGTGAAAATGGCCCTGATGGTGGTGGTGTAGACACCTGAGGAGCCGATGTCGGTGATAATGTTTGGAATGGGCCAATTGTAGAATTTGGTGGCGGTTGTAATAGTGTAGGATCTAACATGGGATCCGGTGGCGGCTGGAAATCCGGATTAAAGATGGAATCGGGTGGTGGCTGTTGGAGACCAGGATTGGACATGGACAAATCTGGTGATGACTGTAGACCGGGATTAGACATGAAATCTGGTGATGGTTGGAAGCCTGGGTTGAGCATGGAATCTGCTGGTGGCTGGAAAACAGGGTTAGCCATGGAATTCCGTGGTGGCTGGAAACCTGTACCGGACATGGAATCTGGAGGTGGCAAGAAACCGGGATTCAACATGGCATGTGGTGGTGGCTGCCAACCGAGATTGGACATGGAATTTGGTGGTGGTTGGAAACCTGTATTGGACATGGAACCTGGTGGTGGCAGGAAACCGGGATTCAACATGGTATCTGGTGGTGGCTGCAAACCGAGATTGAACATGGAATCCGGTGGTGACTGCAAACCGAGATTGAACATGGAATCTGGTGGTGGCTGGAAACCACGATTTGACATGGACCCCGGTGGTGACTGGAAATTTAATGATGGCTCTTGTAGTTGTGGCGGAAACTGATGTTGAAGGTATGGGAATCCGAAATTGTCTTCATTTTCTAAATGATATGATTCCGTTGTAATTTGTCTGTTTGTAACAGGTGGAGTTGGGATTGTGCTGGGACTAGGATCCATTGGAGGAATGTGCATTCCATCAACAGGTGATGGTGATGGTGTTACAGTGCTAAATTCATCATTGGAATTCTGGTTTCTTGTTCTTGTATGACATTGTCTTGGCTTTACAAGAGGCTGAAATGTAAAGAATCCAGCCGAAAAAACATGATATGCGGGGGTTTTCATCTTGAGACGAATAGGTGTTGAAGCTTTGGTGACAGCCATTGCACATTCAGACTCGCCGCTTCTTATCAAGTTAACAGAACACCCCTTGATTACATTAACATGTTTGATAGGTGAAAACGGAAGTTTAACTTTGAACTCGCCTTTTCCATTTGTTTTCACTTCCTCTCGGAATCTTGGGTTCCAGACACTTGACGTACTCCCATCACCACCACATTCAACCGCCACCAATGCACCTAGATAAGAAAAAAAAAGCCCAAGACGCCATTAAACAACATATCCTACCAGCACTTTGACATCAGTTTACGAGTACACAGTACTACCTGAAATGAAGTGGATAGACCCGGATAACTCTCGATTGAAACAAGTGTCACAGTAGACAGTACCAACGAGAGCGGCCTGACTAGCATTGGATACATGATATAATGTCGAACATATGATCAATGCTATAGTTAAACAAACACATGACCTCATTCTTAAAATAAACATCACTCTATGCTTTAGATTGAATTGAAGAACAAAACGTTGTTTTTCGAGGGGAAATTAACTCATGAAACGCCTTGCTCTATTATTATCAATGATAGAAAAAGGGAATAATAAGTTCATGAACTACAGTTCTTACTGATTTTGGTGCTACTCGACCGCAAGTGTACTGATTTAAAGACACTTAGATGAAGCTATAAGAAAACTCAAACGAGTATGAGTGTTTTAGTAAGCATTTGTGTCGAGAGAGATGCAAATGCTGCTGAATCATGCAACATGAAGGAATTGAGAACGTAAGGCAGCTGTGACCTAGTTGGTTCACAGGATTGTGATGGTAGCCACAATTTACATGAGGGGAGTAGCTTGGGGGCACATTTTATTCATGATGTTATGAATCCATCTTAATGTGCATCTTTTCTTTTTCTTCTAATACCCAAATGTTTGAAACATCATGTTACAACATGAGTTAATTGCACAAGTCATCCTTCTAGTTTTACACATTTTCATAGTTTTCATCCCTCCAAGTTATTTAAAATGGATTTCGTCATTCATCTTAACTTTTTTTAGTGAACTACATTCCTTTGAGGGATATAATATGTTAAAAAAGTTTGCACACTTTTCGTGATTTTCATCTCTCAAAAGATGTAGATTGCTTAAAAAGGTAAAAATGCATGACGAAATTCACTAAAAATGATTTCGATGGATGAAAACCACAAAAATGCACAAACCACAAGGATGGTTTGTGCAATTAAAATTATCATTACCTTTTTTATATACAAAACAAAAATATTTTATATTACAAAAAAAAACACTAAAAGCATCTGGTTTGGTTCAAGTATTATTGGTGCATTTCTGGGTGACAACATCATTATAGAAGTTTGTCTTGAGTCTATTGAATATGTACTTGTAATGAACGTTAAGTTTTCACATGTAATAAGTTGAACTCGTGTCAGTCAAACTCGTGTTGACCCGGTCAACTTGTGTTGACTGGTCGAGCTCGACATACACGAGCTCGAATTGGTCAAACTTGTGTTGACTTGGTCGAGCTCGACCTACACGAGGTCGACTGATCAAACGTCGGTCCGGTCCATGTTTAAACCTATATATATAGATGTAAGGTTTAGGTTTCGAAAGAGAGAGAGAGAGAGAGAGAGAGAGAGATTGGTTGCAACTCGTGAATCTTCCAGTCGTTTTGTTTCGCATAATTTCATATTTGAATTTGGTGTATTACTTGTAATTGCATTTACTGAAGTAATATACAGTTCCAGTTTATTCATTCGTGTTCTTATTCATATGTTTGTGTTGATTGCTAGTATATAAGAGTTTCCGCACTTATACATTAGATACTTAATCTCGTTGATCCGGTGGCAAAGGGACTTTCAAGTATAAAGAATCATTCAGAACGTCACTTAAGTACCACATCATTTTTCACAATTTTAACCGTTTAAAGTGGTTCCAGATACATAATGACGCACAATATTTTTTTAATTTTTATTTACTTTTATAAGTTACCTAAATTATTTATTTATACTACTAAAAATATAATTTAACTCGGTTTATAAAATTTTACTAGTTTTTAAAGATGTGATGAACTATGTGGTAACTATGATGGTCACACCTAGTCGCCTACAAATGTTTTTTTTTTTTTTTTTCAAAAGACTAAATTTCATTAAATATAAGTACTAGCAAATAGCTACCACATCACAAAGTCATTACAAAATACAAAGTAACTAGAGTGAAGGCCCGTGCGATGCACGGCCTAGCTTATTCACTCGTTAAATGTCTGTCATTCCTATAAAAATTGTAGAACTACATGTAGCATAAATTTTAACAATGCACCAGGTATAAAAAAGGAGTCATTTAATTATTGGGTATATAAAGTTATGATAAAATATCATCAATCAAAACCATTGTAAAGGCGAGCAAAATTGATTTATGATTATATAATTCATAGGAAAACAGTGATGAGAAAACAACCTGCTGCATTGTTTTTCCAAACCATATTGGAGGTGCTAGCATGAGGGTCACCACATTGCTGAAAGCAGCAGATTAAGTAAGCCAAGTAGCATAGTACCTGATACCCTAAATACCGCAGAAGATCCTGTAGACAATGTTGAATTAAATTCAGGACTATGCCCAATCAGCAAATTTTAATTACATCACTTTTATATATTTTCATGTGTAAGCATGCATATATACAAAACCCTTAAATGAACAGATTGGCATATCTGTTAAAGGATCTTAACAAGTCGGTTCAGATTGACCCCAAAATGCATTTCTGTCCATTTTTTAAAATTAATAACTAACACAAGTATAGTCTCTGAAAAAAATTTATGGGAGACTTCGAACCACCTTCCTTTCGTAAGATCGGTTGGTAGCAACAAGCGAGAGTTTTACAGCTTCTTACACAAGATAACAAAACATCCAAGCTGTAACAGCTTCTGAAATGCACAATAAGCATAAGAATCGTTACCAATGTCATCACAAAAGTTTAAACAAGCTCATATATAGATCTAGAATACAAAGTGTGGCTTTACTCAATTGTTTTGTGTTCCAGCCACCCAAGTCTGCAACAGAGTCTGCAATGTACTCCCAAGTCGTCACAGCCACCCATTTGAATCCTATTGGTTGGAGGGAGGAGAGAAATACATTTTAGATGCAAAAGAGTAAAGGATACATACAGAACATAATCTTTTGCCATTGTACTATATAATCACTCCAAGTAGCATTTGTATTATATTTGACACGCTAATTAATTTTTTAGAGTATAGATTCTGGACAAAAAGTGGTGCACGCCAACACCACCCGCAACAACAATTACGTGTCTCGACACATACCAGAAATCTAAAATTCACAAGCTTACAATACTTGAAAGTTCACTCTCTGATTGTTGATGGTATTGATGTGGTCTCACATACACACCTACACATTTTTAATACAATTAGTTTGTATTCACCTTTAGTACCCAAGTCAATCATATTAAACAAACAATATAGATGAGGAATACGATTAGGAAACTAAGAAAAAGCTAATTTCGACCAGTTTACGATGAATGGGTTAACATGGGTTGTATTTTATTTGATACACGTCAGATGGGTCAAATGAAAGTAAAAGGAAAATGTCAAAATGGTCTAAATGCTTTTGGAAGTCTCCCAAATGTATGGTTTAACTACATACAACCTCATATTGTTTTATTAAATATGTCACCACTGGTTTCCTAATCATAGTTTATGCATTGATCATTTATAGAGAAACTAAAAATAGAGCAAAAAATTGTTTATGAGCAAGCCGAACTTCTGATCAAATGGGTCAAAAAATATATCAGATTATCATATAAGTTCACCACACCAATCTTTAATAAAAACTTATAGTGGACATTATTAAGTTTTTTTTTAATCTAAATTTTCCATTATTAAGTTTTCAATTGCCTTGTTGTAATAGATGCGTCGTTCAGAGTCTCAAGAATAAGCTGAATAAGTAGAAGACCAAGACTAATCAAGTTCAAGCAGCTGCTTCACTTGCTGTCGCTAAGGCAATGAATAAAAAGAAGTGTTATGGTCACAAGAAGGAACAAGCCTCTAAGCTTCGTGCCTAATGGCTCTGCTGGATGAAGAGCTGAATGAAGAGCGTGGCCAGTTCAGGTATGGAGCGTCGGTTCTTGTAGCAAATCTCTCATAGTCAGAGTCAGGCCGGTAGGATTTCTATCTCTCTCTCTCTCTCTCTCTTATTTATTTATTAATTATTATTATTATTCTATAAAAACTTATTTGTAATTTTATTTTAAATTTACTTTTTGCAGCAACTCCCAGATCTTCCGATAATCACACTTGATGGACAAGGGCTTAGAAGGGTTTGAAGGATGGATCTGGATATCCAATTTATATAATGATGATGATGAGTTATTATTTATTATTGTGTTACGGAGTATTTGCTTTTATTTTTAGGTTTTTTTTACTTTGTTTTTTGTGTGTGTCTATGACGTATTGTAAACCAGACGGTATGTCTAGCCAAACGCATCTAATGATATCTGGTTTTATTTTGAAGTGAAATTCTGTATTGTTAAGTTTGTTTGTTCATTCGAAACGCAGCATCACAAGAACAAAGTAACATTAACCTTGTTAGTAAAGTTAAGCAAATTATTAGCTTAAATCATAGTTTTTATTTTACTATGATTTCACAAAGCAAACACAAAAGCAACATGTATCTGCAAATTCGATTTCAAGTATGGCTATAACATGAGTGTTCTCCATATCTATGTTTTTGTTCTTGGTTACTTGATTGATCAGACACTTGAGACATACAGAAAATGACATTATCATACCAAAATAAAAATAATAAAAAAAAACAAAAGATTAAGAACTTTCCCGAAGCTCCTTGTCATAATATGTAAGAAGTTGCTTCACATGATTATGCCAAGCCGCAACATTTTGTCCATCTACAGTTACCCAATCAACAATTGTTGATCCTGGTTGCTCCCACCATTCATCAAGCTGCATTAGAATGACATTACCTATATGAGTTTTAAGCAAAGATAGTTTAGGCATTGAGCGTTTACAAATCTACAGATTACCAAAGCATCGACGTATTTGCAATCATTCAAAGATTTCCGAGTATTCGCAATTCCACTCTTGATCTCAGGCAACCACTTGTCCATTATTATCCGTTCTTGTTCAGAAGCTTGGTTTAGTAAGTGACTCGTGGTGCTGAAAGATATAACCACTCTATTAATAACATAAAGCGTGTGTAGTTAAAGAAACCATAGAAGAAGAAAATTTTATTACCTTTTATGTGCATTTTGAGCATCATAAGCATGAGTTAATAATGCATGACCACTATTAACAAGATCCCTTCTTATATGAACCAAATTCACAGCCTTCAATAACTCCTCCAATACGCAAGCCTCGGAACCACGCAACTTCAGACAAAATTCCATGGACCCCAACACTGATGCTAAGCTATCTTCCGAACCTTCAAATCCTACATGCACACCAAACATTAAGTTAGATCCACATAATTAAAGTTTTAGTTTACCTTTTATGATACTTGGTTTTTCATAACACAGGCTCAAGTAACCTGCAGGATACTGGAGGGTGGCAGAAATACGACATATGGAAGGAATCGCAGACGGGTCTCCAGCTCCGGCTCTCGCAGTCAGTAGGGCGGCATTCCTTTCTGCATCAGCAATTGCTTCAGATCCAGTAGAACAGCTGGGACCCATAGACTTCAATAGTCCCTAACGGAGATAAAAAAAAAATCATACATCAGTTGGAACAAGATACACTAGATAGGTTCAGAACTATTACATGGTCCCCACTTTCTTACAAAATAATATTAAAATAGTTTCCGCGAAAAGCATAGATAATTTAGGACCTGCAGTGTTGATGGAAGCACGTAAAGGCTATTGTCAGGACAGCGAGTAAAGGTCGACACTTCTTCGTCAATAAGATCTTTTACACTATTTGTTTTGTTGATAACCACTGTACATGCTGGAATGATGGTGTTTGATGCATGCTCCATTGCCGCTAATGGTTGATGACTCCAGAATGATGCAGCATCCTACAATCCCAAATAGGATGAGCCATCACAACTTTAGAACATAGATTACTAGTCACTGCATAATAATAAAATCACTACGTAAAGACTTTCCATCTGAGATCAAGGAGAATAAATGTGAAACCAAGAGCAAATTATAGAATGCCACCCGTCTACAAATATCCTTTACCGTGTTTGCTCTCATTAGAGCATCAGAAATGGACTTAAGCTCCAATCTTCGAGCATCAAATTCTTCAATTTTCTTCCGCTTCTTATTCAAAGAACTTTCAACTTCCTTCCTCTCATCACGCAACAAGTTCAAACGCTGAACTTCAGAAGTCAATATGGTCAAGCTAGCCTTTCGTCCAGCAGCTTCTCTTTCCATTGCCCAAACATCCAGCTAAGCAAACAGACAGGCATTAGTAACAGACATTGGCGAGGTTTATTGGTGTATCATAAAGCAGTTGACTTTGCTAGCTAGTGGATAACATAGTGCAAGGTTTTCTTTGGTGTATGTGATCATGAAATATGTTTAGGAGTTCTCTGAACTTGTACACATTGAATCATATGGGTAGGGGGCAATCCAAATTTGTTATACATCTGGATGAGTCAATTTGCTTGTGTCTTATCTTAAACAGTCTTACTGTATAAGAAAGAAGTTAGCAACCTCCCACACCCTGACATGGAGGATTTGAGTTTTGTTGTTGGAACACGTGAGAGACGGGTTAAGGAGGATGAAAGTGATCCAGAACCTACTTCTAACTATATAACCTCCATTATTATTCATGCATTTAGGTTATAAGAATTAAAATAATATCTTTTGTAATCATAGTTAACATGTTATAGTCATAAAAATGATCCAACGTTGACAAAAAAAAAAAAAAAAAAGGGGAATGCAGGTTAACTAAATGAGTGAATGCAACCACATCCGTCTTAATCAGCACTATGAATGACCTGTTTTGACTTGTTACCTTACCTTCCAACCCACCCATCTTGCGAACTCTACCAGTGAGTATAGTAAGTATGTAATTTATGTTACCTCCAACTGTCTGAGACTACTCATGCTCTGTGAAGTCCTTCCAAAACTGAATGACAATGAAGGATCAGCATCACTACTTCCATATAAACGCTTTAAAAGCTTTTGACATGCACTTCTAGCCTCTGCAGCTTTGTTGAGTTGATCTTCGGTAGCCACGAATTGCTGAACATGTGCTTTCTGTAAACAGAAAGATGCCTACTATTTATGTTCCCAGAATACGAAACAGGGAAAAACTGTAGTTGTACAGAACTAGGATGTGATGCAAATTTATAACATCATAAAGATAGAAAAGATAGATGAAATAGTGTAATCAAATAAGCATACACATAATAGCTAATGAGCACATATTGTGAGGGCTATAATACCTGTCTTTGAAATTGTAGGTATCGGGTTCCTTTAGATGACATGTCAATCCCATTATTACCATTACCATACAGCTGAAGCTGTAATGGTGAGCCTAAATCAGGAGAAGCATCCATTAATCTGTTATTCTCATACTTGTACCTGGACGAGTTTTAAACTAATCAACAGATTGTAATTACGATCATAGCCAGAGAGATAGATCAACTCAAAACAGAAACCCCTAATTATAACCCATATCTTCTCTAATGCCACAATAACATAAATAAGTGATTGACCATTATCACTTGCTTTAACCTAATTATAGATTTTTAGCTAAGGATGATATGAACAGACTAGCTTTATGTTATAACTTTTAGACTGACCATTATCACTTGCTTTAAATTGTATTGATAATGAGAAGTTGCTAATCACTACATAGTTTCAAGCTTACCAAATTGATCATAATCTAGCACTTTACCAAAATAAAATATAGCAAGTCAGATCCATGGGGACTTTGACCTAGCGGTATCAAGGTGGCCCAGAAACTGAAAGTTTGTAGGTTGAAGTTCCATTAGGGATAAAAGAATAATAAAGGAGCATGAGTCTTTGCCGTTTAAAGATGAAATAATGCAAAGTAACAAGAAATTAAGAAGCAAGGTGACAAAAAAGAATTGAATATAAAAATATTCCTGGTAAAGAAGATATTTAACCTTAATGTTTCTGCATCAGTTATAGCATCATTTTTCTCTGTTTCTTTAGCAATTAGATATTTCAACCGTTGAGTGTAAGCGGTTATGTCCAGAAGCAACTGATGGGGACTTTTAAGACAACTGAGAATCACATCACGAACCTCATTAGGTATATCCCCCTCAACATCAATACCTAAGTTGCCAATTTCTAGTTGCGGGTTCAAATGAATACCAACTCCTTCATATGCAGGAAATAAATTGTGAACCTTTTCAATCATTTGTACTGCAAGTGATTCACATGCCATACGAATATCCCTTTCTTTGCTCGTCTCGGAATGAAATACATCATTAGCAGCTTTCCAACCTTTCTCATTCTCCGCTTGAAAACCATTTACTGGATAATCAATCTCCAGCCCCTGAGCATCCTTTGCTTGATTAACATAGTAACAAAGATGCTTTTGATATTGCGCAAATATCCTTGCTGTTTCATCACAATGTGAATCATAAGCTTCCAGAATTACCTGCTTATGCCTACACTAGCAATAATAATACACCATTACATCCTGTATTGTAACACACATATGACATATGTATTATACTAAAAGTACAAAATTTTCCATTCGACAACACTTCTTCTAAACAACCCGAATAGCAATTAGCAAAAAAATTGACAACACTTCTTCTAAACAACCCGAATAGCAATAGCAAAAAAATTCACCAAGACACAACCTTTATCGCCTTACTAAACTAAATACCTACGATGTTTGGCCCAATAGTGAATATTATACATTATATGTTAAATACTAATCTTGAAACTAAAAGATTAAGCAACAAATCACAAAAACAGAACTTGACAGCAACAAACCTATAATTTGACCGTTCATCAAGCATCCGTTTGCGATCAGCCTCTTCACGAGAAACCTCCAACATTTTCGACTTCAGCTCCTTCCTTTTCCGTCTCACAACGTGCCTCAACCTCTCGACGTCCTTTTGCGCCGTTTCCCTCTCCTGCAAAGCCGTCTCTTTATCATTCTCATTCACAATCTCACTAATCTTTGCTTTCCTCTTCCCTCCTCTGCTCATTTTTCGACTCTCCACACTTTTCGTACCCTCTACACCACCAGCATTGTCTTTTTTTCCATGAACAAGGATATTACGGCGAATGATATCGACCGTTTTCTTGGATTTAACCCTTTTTGTTAAGAATTCAAAAACAGGAACCATGTTTCCTCTACAAACCCTACGAATTGAATCGGGTGATGGCATTGATGAGTTAATGTAGAGACCTGATGGTCTATATTCCATTTCATTTTGTAGCCAATCTATTATTGATTCTGGATGTATCACAGAGCTCTGCATTTTTGCCAGGAAAACATAAAATGAAATATGGGTTTTGAAAATGAAATAATAAAAGTTGATGTGTTTGATTTCAATTAAATAAGTACACCGGTCGTTGGTTGATACATGTATGTTTGGTTGGTTGGTTGGTATGTGAGTGTGAGTGTGACTGGGGGAAACTTTTTTATATTTTTAATTGGGAAAAAAATGAAAACTTATATATCTATTTTATCTCTTTCATCTATTACGAGTACTATGTTATTATCCAAATTGTTTAAAATGTTTGCATTTTTATTTTCAATATCATCACTTAAAATGTAAATCTGCAGACACTTTTGTTATCATATTTTTTCACTACCAAAATACTATTTAGAAGGAGAATTAAGTCGTTCTTTGATATGCAAAATAAAGATTTTTGATATGCAAAATAAAGATTGTACCATTACGCGAGTATCCTCGGATATTTGGTTTGGGCTTTGGATTGACAAACTATTTTCAATAATAATATAATTTAATAGACATGCAAAATGAGATTTTCATGGATAGATTGGAAAGGTGTAAAATATCGCTCGTAATACTTGATTCAATATGGAATTTGAATTAAAAAATGAAGTTAAGATTGTGTGTTTTTAATCAATAAATTTTATTTTTTTTACGTGGGTTCGAGTTGTTGAAGCGTTGGGTGCATCCCTGGTAAGATCTATGGCTTCTGCTATTCTACTTCTTTATTCTATCAAACCTGAAAACGAGGCCTCCGGTAAACAGACTTTTAAATCGGACAAGTCAACCTACTAACATTATATCTTTTTAAATAAAATCTTTTTTATAAGTTAAAAATAGATATACATTTCAACTTATTTATACTACTTTGTAAAACATTTGATCTTTCCCATCTTATTAAAAAAAACTTGATCTATTCAAACTACTCATTTCTTTTATTCGTTAATTTGAATATCTATACATAATGTACTTATAATAACCTTAATGAAATTAATTATAACATATTTCTCTCAACCTTTAAAATAACTATATTATTCCATTTTACGTTAATCACACTATTATCATCACTATCCGTCATCGTCACCACTGGCCGTCGCTGCCACCAACGTCACTACTATCATACTGTCGCATCGTGTGAGTACGTGACTAATCAATGTATAATATCATTCATATTCATAACACTAATTAAAACAATTGACCTTTTCCCCTTAATTTTATTAGGAATAAAAAAAAGTAAATCTACCTATTTTGAGAAATCGCTACGGGGATTCAATTATCACTGATTTGGTGGTGGTCATCGGTCATTACTGACCATGGTGACTTTTTTGTTTTATAAATTCCATTAGGTATTAGGTATCAATAAGAATAGAAAGTTTGAAAAATACAATATAAATAAAGGTAGGGTCTAATTTGATAGTTATAAAATATAATAGAATGTGATAATAAAAAATGATGCTAACATGAGTACATGATAATACTTTATCGGAAAATGATATACCTTTTTAAAAATTAGGCTAAAATTCTTTTTAAAAACATAAGACGGTGATATGTGAGTTATATTAATTAATTTTTCTTTTAAATTATATCCCTTGATTTTATCATTTGTCATCATCTTATGATTAGGAAGGTTTTTAATCTATATAGTTAAGATATTAATGTTCTGGATAGTCATATATTTACAAGGGTGATACAAAAATATGACAGCCAAATAGTTTATCGAAAAATCAACAATTAACAATTTATTTTTAATGAATGTCCTTGAGAAAACTCCGACTCGTGACTTTCATCCACTTGAATTTCATTAGCTCCATATATCGCTATATAATCTGATGTATAATTTGTCAGAAATGTTTAATACGAGTATTAGGCCCCTCCTTATACAGCGTCGGGCCGGCGTCGGATGCGCGGCGGCGAGGAGCCGCTATTAGCACGGTCGCGGCTTCGGCTACGTCTTCTCCGTTCCTTCCAATTCCAGACGCGCGGCGTTAAACGTTTTGTGGGGCCATGTGAACATTGGAGCGGATTTTAAAAAAAAAAAAAAAATTTCAAAGATTTTTTTTAAAACTAACGGCTAGTAGCCATTTTTAAATTATTTTTTTTTCTATTAATACCCCTTCCACACTACCATTTATTTTTTTAAGTGTGTTTTGTTTGTTTGAAGTGTGGACTGTCTTTTACTATTGTAATGTTCTTAAGTATTTTAATAACACAAGTCTACTTTAATAAAAATAAGTTTATTCATAATTAAAATAACATTACAAACGAAAATAAAGAAAAACGTACAACACAACATTAAAACAACTTACTTATTTCTTTTGGGCATAAACTGCTCTGGCCATGCTGATGGACTCATTCAGAGTGATGACCGCACAAGCAATTTCTTCCACAGCCTCTTGAATCTTGTCAAATTTCCCCTGCAAATAAGTAAAGTATTGACACTCAAGCTCAGTACAATGGCCCGTTTGTATATATTTGATTTACTCTTCGCACCATTTCTGTTTCGCTTGAAGTTTTTTACCAATTTGAACATGGTTGTCTTTGCACATTTGGTGGTCGAGGATATCAGTCATGATACTGTCATTCACTTGATCGACAGTCATTTGTGGTTTTAGGTTAGGGGCATCTGATGAAGAAGCCATTGCAGATGTATAAAAGTGTGAGTTTTGAAATGAGATATCTGGTAATGAGACAATATTTATAGCTGAAGTCACAGACGCTCCTCCAACGTTCAAAATTCAAAATATTTACATTTACAGTCCCTACAACGTTCAGTACAAAATATTTACAATTAAAGTCCCTCAAAAATTCAAAACTTTTCATTTAAAGTCCCTTAACGGCTGCCTACTTGTTTCATGTATAAATACCAACCCATAGCATATAACCTGTTTCATCACATTATCAATCTTCAAACTTGTTTCATCTGCTAACTCACTTACCATTCCAAATGGCTTCTTCATCATCATCATCATCAAAAAAGAACATTCACCGACCTCGTTTCACCGAAGAGGAGATGAAAGCACAAATCTTGGAACATGTCAAAGAGGACACACTCCTTCAAAATGAACTTTCTGGGGAACTGCTTTACCTACGGAAGAAGAGACACCTATGCGACCAACACGTTCAGGAAATAGAAGCGCCAGGTCGCACGGTCTCGAAACACAAAGAGACATATTCTTATTATATGCAGGCTGAGAGCAAAACGATGAAGAGGGCGATCAATCATGTTTTTAAGGCCGGTCACACATTGACCGACCAATGCACTTGGGCAGAATCGTTCCACGACAACTGCGGAGAAGGCAAATCAACGTGGGAAGTGAAATGCCCAGAACACGACCTGCGGTGGGCCAATGAAACGACTCACCGTGGAATCGGAAAAATGTCAATCAAAGACGACGAAGAGTAACCGTATCATTATTATGTATTTCTTGTTTTTTTCCAGTACTGTCTTTTTTATTATTATAATATCTTTTATTTTTAAGTAATGTAATGTGTTTTTGTTGGAACCACGTTAGTGTGACCGTCACTGATCATGTGTCATTCCTGATATGATAATTGACGATAATGAAATCCCTATGTCTAAGTAAATATTCGATGGACGTATTTACTCTTAAAGACATATTTTAGGGTTTCCCATTAGGTGATTGGACTTGAGAGGACTAATGAGGCACGAATTAAACACCAGAGGGACTTAATATGAAAATACTCTCCTTATATATAGAGAGAGTAATTAACCCTAATTTAGGGTTAATCACAACGAAATACACAGCCCCCATATCAAATAATTCGTCCATCTTCTCTGTTGAATTCATGAGATCAGAATTCATCACTCCATCCTAAATTAATCATCTTATTTTGGGAACCCGAAATCAATGGCAAATATGTTTAATGCCTTTACAGGTTCCTCTGGATCTCACGGTACGTGTATATTACGAATTGAATCATGTTATATTTTAACATCTGGTATCAGAGCAGGTTTCGAAGCTATCACTTGATTTGATTCGTTTTCGTACCCTAATTCGCGAACTGAAGAAAGCAGAAGCTTAAATTCGTATGCTTCTTACGAACTTAAAGTTCGTTAGAACTCTAACTTCGTGAGAACTTCCTTACGAACTCTAAGTTCGTAAACAAAATCACTAAGTTCGTAAGAACACTCTAAGTTCGTAAGGCTTATATGTGTACAGAACAGAACTTCTGCTCATCTTCGCACTTACTTCCTCACGAACTTACCTTATTTTCGTAAGCTATCTTCGTTGCTTATGTTCGTAAGCTATCTTCGTTGCTTATGTTCGTGAGCTATCTTCGTTGCTTATGTTCGTGAGCTATCTTCGTTGCTTATGTTCGTAAGCTATCTTCGTTTGTTACTTACGAAGATAGTTAACTACTTACGAAGTTAATCACTATTTACGAAGATAGTTAACAACTTACGAAGATAGTCAACTACTTACGAATTTAATCACTACTTACGAAGTTAATCCTTACTATGAACTTAGCTATCTTCGTACCGTGCTTATTTTCATGGATTACTGATTAACTTAGTTGATTATCATGTTTATGCTTACTAGTTTTACCTTATAATTTCGATGGCTAAATTTGTCTCTTATTTTCGAAAATAATTTTTTCTGAGGCATTTTTACCATAGCACTTCAAGGGTAAAAATTTTTGGGCAGGGGCTCTGCCCCTTGGACCCCGCTCCCAGGGGCGCTGCCCCCGGACCCCCGTAGTGTGTGGGGGCTTCACACAAATGTACATGGTTTCAACATCTGTGCCCAAAGGTCAGATGTGATTCTCATGGTGTGTTCTTTTCCTTTTAGATAATGAACACTAAGTATATTGATTCTGCCCAAAGGTGATTTAATATACTCTATGTGCTGAAAGGAACATTTTTCATGCATAAGATACACGATTCTTATTTTTGTGCCCAAAGGTCAAAAGATAAGCGTTGTGACGCATGAACCTAATGCTCATGTGTACTTAGATATTAGTTACTTCTACCCAAAGGTGATGTAAATCTAAGTAGAGCCTTATGTTAACTTATTGTTTTGGTGTTTACAATAGGTTACTTATCACTAGCTTCATTAGTGTAATGGTCTTAGTCTCATTACTTCAGGAACATTACTTTAGCCTCTTACGTAAGGAACATTATTGTTAGCCCTTAGTTAAGTTTAGGCATTACTTTAGTTCCATTAGTTTTATAGATATTACTTAGTCTGCCTTAGACAGCTAATTATGTCACTATAATCTCATTGCCCTTAGTTTTAGGCATTACATTATTAATCTTCTATAACTTGTATCCTAAATCTATATCCTCTTTATTTCCACTATAGTGCCTCCCATTGGCATTCAGCCACTTACCGGTGAAAACTATGCTTCATGGAAAGATTAGTTAGATCTTACTCTGGGGTACTATGACCTGGACTACGCCATTCGTCATGATGAACCCGCTGCCATTACTGCAACCTCTACTGCAGAGCAGATAGCGGCATTTGAGAAGTGGGACAAGGCGAATCGCTTGTCACTTATGACGGTCAAGAGCTCTATTCCTCTTGGTCTCCGAGGAGCTATTCCCGAGTCTGATAAAGTGAAAGATTACCTCAAATCTGTTGAGGATTACTTCAAGGGATCGTCTAAAGCACATGCAAGCAGCTTAATGCTAAAGATGCTTACTCTGAAATACGATGGAAAAAGCGGTGTCCGTGAACACATAATAAAATGAGCGACATGGCGAACAAGCTTAAGACTCTCGAAATGGAAGTCTCTGACAACTTTCTTGTGCATTTCATAATGACATCATTGCCTGCTCAATTTGATGCCTTCAAGATTAACTATAATGCTCAGAAGGACAAATGGAAGATGAGTGAACTGATTGCAATGTGTCAACAAGAAGAAGATCGCCTTAAGCTCGAGCAACCTGAAGCTGTTCACCTTACTACCACTGCTAATTCCAAGAAGAGGAAGGGTAACAACAGTAACAAGAATGGAAAGAAAGCTTCAAAAATAAGCCCTGGTGCAGTTGCCTCTAGCTCTAATGCCTTGAACATCAAGTGTAAGTTCTGTCGTACTCAAGGGCACATTCAGAAAGAGTGTCCTAAGTTCAAGGAATGGCTAGCTAAGAAAGGTAACGTACTTTATGTAATATTTGATTCTTTTACTACTGATGTTCCTGTTAATACATGGTGGCGTGACTCTGGTTCTATGGTCCATGTGACTAACTCAATGCAGGGATTCCATACAATCCAGAAGCTACGAAAGGGCCAAAGAAAACTTAGAGTTGGAAGTGGTGATCTTTTAGATGTCGAAGCCATGGGAACTTATGTTTTACATATGAGTACTGGAAAATGTATTAGACTATTAGATACCTTATATGTACCGAGAATTACTCGGAACCTCGTATCTATTTCTAAACTAGACATTGAAGGTTTTGTAATAATTCATGGTTTCGGCAAGATTACTATTACTCTTAATAATGAATTGCTTGGTCGTGGTTTCTTGGATGGAATGCTGTATAAATTAGAACTAGATCATAATTTCTCACAATCTTTGTTGTCTTTTAATGTTGACGATATAGCTAAGACAAAGACAAAATCACTTAAGCAACAAGAGAATTCCTCCATGTTGTGGCATAAACGTCTTGGCCACATCTCACGAGATCGCATGACACGACTCGTAAAGGATGGAATCTTACCATCTCTTGACTTTAGTGATTTTGAAACATGTATTCAATGTCTCAAAGGCAAAATGGCTAAAGGGAATAAAAAGGAGCCACAAGAAGTTCCAACTTGTTGGAAATAATTCATACTGATATTAGTGGCCCCTATCCCGCTTCCATTACAGGACATACTTCATTTATTACATTTATTGATGATTATTCACGTTATATGCACCTTTATTTGATTAAGGAAAAGTCTGAATCCTTACAAACTTTTACTGATTTTAAAACTTTGGTTGAAAACCAACTTGAACGAAAAATAAAAGTTGTAAGATCAGATAGAGGAGGTGAGTATTATGGTAGACATACTGATGTTGGTCAAGCCGCTGGTCCTTTCCATGACTTTTGTAAGGAACATGGCATAATTAACCAATACACCATGCCTGGTTCTCCTCAACAAAATGGTGTTGCTGAAAGGAGAAATAGAACCCTAATGGACATGGTGAGAAGTATGCTTGCCAACACTAACTTACCTACTTTCCTTTGGACTGAGGCCTTAAAAACAGCCGTTCATATACTCAATAGAGTTCCTTCTAAATCTGTCCCTAAAACTCCTCATGAGATCTGGACAGGGAAGAAACCGAGTCTTAGATATATGAAAGTATGGGGTTGTCCTGCCGAAGCTAAATTCTATAACCCTAACTTAAAGAAACTTGATCCTAAGACTGTTACATGTTTCTTTGTTGGTTATCCGGATAACTCAAAAGGTTATCGGTTTTACTGTCCTTCCCATATTACTCGCATCAGTGATACACAGCATGCCACTTTCCTAGAGAACTCAGAGATCAGTGGGAGCACGACAAATCATAACTTCGATTTACAAGAAGTACAAGAAGCGGGGGGAAACGATTCGTCGGTTAGTATTATTCCTCCGATAATTCCTCTTGTACAGAACGCTACTCCGAATGTCACTGATCCAACTCCTCCTAATGTTAATCATGAGACCACTAATGCTGAAAGATCTTCCGAAAATCCCGAAAATCAACTCAGGAGATCATCGAGGTCACGTAGGGCCACCAATTTTGATGACTTCATTACTTATCTCACTGAAGTTGAAGATGTTGGAAAGCTTATTGATCCTACCTCCTATAAAGAAGCCATTAATAGTGATCAGGCCACTCAGTGGAATGAAGCCATGATTGAAGAGCTTAATTCCATGCAACATAATGACGTTTGGGAATTGGTTGAACTTCCTGAAGGATCCAAAACTGTTGGTTGCAAATGGGTCTTCAAAACCAAATTAGACCCGAAAGGAAACGTCGAACGATATAAGGCCAGATTGGTTGCGAAAGGCTATACTCAGAAGGCTGGAGTCGATTATCAAGAGACCTTTTCTCCCGTGTCTCGTAAAGACTCTTTAAGGATCGTTATGACACTAGTAGCTCACTTTGATCTCGAGTTACATCAGATGGATGTCAAAACAGCTTTCTTAAATAGAGACTTGGAAGAAGACGTATATATGTGGCAACCTGAAGGATTCATTCCAAAAGGTAAAGAGCACATGGTCTGCAAGTTAAAGAAATCCATATATGGGTTGAAGCAAGCATCAAGACAATGGTACCTTAAGTTTGATGAAGTCATTAAAGAACAAGACTTCATAAAGAATCAAGTGGATCAATGCACCTATCTCAAGATCAATGGGAGTAATTTTATAATCCTTGTTTTGTATGTAGACGACATTCTACTAGCAAGTAATAACTTGGATATGTTGCATGAGTCGAAGCGGATGCTTTCGCAGAAATTCGACATGAAAGATCTTGGTGATGCCTCTTATGTTATAGGTATCGAAATACATCGAGATAGGCATAATGGTATTTTAGGTCTTTCTCAAAGGGCCTATATTGAGCGGGTTTTAGAACGCTATAGCATGCAACATTGCGCACCCACTGTAGCTCCAGTAGTTAAAGGAGATGTATTCGGCACTTTCCAAAGTCCGAACACTGAGATTGAAAAGGAGCAAATGAGGGTGATACCTTACTCATCAGTAGTTGGGAGCATTATGTACGCTCAGGTCTGTACTCGTCCAGATATCGCTTATATCGCCGGTATGCTAGGACGTTACTTATCTAATCCTGGATTAGCACACTGGAAAGCGGCTAAGAAAGTTCTACGATATCTGCAAGGGACCAAAGACTACAAACTAACGCATAGAAGAAGTGACAATCTAGAAGTAGTAGGCTATTCCGATTCTGATTTTGCCAAAAGCAAGGAAGATAAGAAATCTACTTCTGGGTATATTTTCATGTTCGCTGGCGGACCTATCTCTTGGCGGAGTCATAAGCAGAAACTGACTGCAACATCCACCATGATGGCTGAATACATTGCCGTTTATAATGCTACTTGCCATGGGATGTTAATTAGGAATCTGGTTAGTGGACTCAAAGTCGTCAACTCCATTTCTAGACCATTGAAGCTTTACTGTGATAACTCAGCTGCCGTAACTTTCTCGAACAGTAACAGTTCAACTAGCGCTGGGCTGTATCTCGATACAAAGTATCTGTTTGTACGCGAACGGGTTGAGGAAAATGTTCTTTGTATTGAGTACATAAGTACAAATGACATGCTAGCGGATCCGATGACCAAAGGTCTTCCTCCTAATGTCTTCGTAGGACACGTGTCGAAGATGGGGCTTACTAAAGACTTAGTTTAATTCAATAGCATATTGTACTTATTTGGTCATTAGTATTACTGTTTAAAATTTTCCTCCTTATTCAGATTTTGTTTGTCTATTAATCGCACTTTGAGTACTCGTATTAGTGTGTTGACATTATCGTGACAAAATTTGTCTTAGTCAATTGATCATTGCTTATTAGTTTTAAATTTGAGTCATAGTTTGACTAGTGGGGGTCCTGAGTTGATGTTCTTCTCTACGACTGTACTTATTGGCTATGATTTCAGTTTAAAACAAAATGAGTATTATTCCGGAACTTATTTGAATACTCATAGATAAATGGTCGCTCGGTCAAGTGGGAGAATGTTGGAACCACGTTAGTGTGACCGTCACTGATCATGTGTCATTCCTGATATGATAATTGACGATAATGAAATCCCTATGTCTAAGTAAATATTCGATGGACGTATTTACTCTTAAAGACATATTATAGGGTTTCCCATTAGGTGATTGGACTTGAGAGGACTAATAAGGCACGAATTAAACACCAGAGGGACTTAATATGAAAATACTCTCCTTATATATAGAGAGAGTAATTAACCCTAATTTAGGGTTAATCACAACGAAATACACAGCCCCCATATCAAATAATTCGTCCATCTTCTCTGTTGAATTCATGAGATCAGAATTCATCACTCCATCCTAAATTAATCATCTTATTTTGGGAACCCGAAATCAATGGCAAATATGTTTAATGCCTTTACAGGTTCCTCTGGATCTCAGGGTACGTGTATATTACGAATTGAATCATGTTATATTTTAACAGTTTTAATTATAATAAAATGTGTTTTAATTATAATTTTGTGTAAAAAAAAAAAGAAATAATAAAATAGTGAATGAATAGTGAAAAAGTAGGGAAGAAGTGGGTAGTATAAGGAGGGGGTGTTCTTGGGGTGTTCTTGGGGTGTTCTTTGAGAAAGAAAACTGAAGAATAGTGGAAGAAATAAGAAAGAAACAACTCCTATAACGAGAGGCCTTATACAATTTGTACGTGTGAGCAAATATTATCTTTTCATTTGAACATTCAAACATTATCTAATACAACTTACAAGTACATCTTTTTATATACATTAATTCGTCATGTATGTATTATAGTAACTACAACTATATTAAATAAATGTAATAAAATGTAATAAAATATATATTATTGGAGAGTTGTACGAGTATTATTTAAAAAGATTCTGAAAATGATTGAAAGCAACCACATTTGTTAATTACAGAAAAAGGAAATGTACCACTAAAATGAGTGCAATGTAGTCGGTGAAACTTTTAAATAAACAAACTCATTAATATTCAATTTGGCTACTAAGACCCTTTGTGTGCATTCGGTATCCTATATATGATCGTCTAACTTCTTTTATAAGATGCTTCATATTGATATTCAGTTTTTAGGTGGGTTGAAGTTGTAAAAAGCTTGGTACGTCGGATCCATAACCAATGACTCATTTGTTCGTCGGGTCATATTGAGATTAGTGAGTTAGATGAACGAGTTAAATTGTTAGCCTAAGATTAATTTTAATGTTTGGTCAACATCTTCTTTTCAAAAGTAAAATGTCTTCTCTTGGTACGTTTTGGCTGGTCTTGGGATAGTAAAAATGATACCATATATATATATAATTAAGATACATTAATAAATATTATATGAACACTGTGAAATTTTATTAACATTTTGTACCCTTAGAAGTTTAAAATTGTAGTATGAATCATGGAACACATACATGGTTAAATAATATCTGAGCAAAAAGTTATCACTTTAGCTGAAATATAACCAAAATATAAGATACCGATAGCTGAATAATTTAATGTTCTGCACACCATAACCTCATCGGGAAAAGGGGGGGTCGTTTTTCGGACATGTTGTGGTGGTCGGAATTTATTATGTTGGTAGCCGAAACATTTAACGACCTCGTAATTTGAAGAGAACAATGTGTTTTGGACGTGTTTAAATAGTCGAAAAAGAGGTCTTAGGAAAAAAAGACCCTAGTAAAAACAAAGATATAGACGAACACAAATAATAATTCAAATAATAATTCATGAAAGAAAAATGTCAGGGCTTCATTTGTCTTGCATAAAAGTGTTGTACATTTTCATATTAAAAGTCTACTTCTGAATTTTATGATAAGTGTAAAACTTATTAATGCACTCGTTTTTAAAATATAATTATTGTTAAAAAAAATATATATTTGCCATTTAATTGGCTTGATTTGAGTAATAACTTTCTTTATTAACGCAAAATTTGGCTATCCATTTATCTAATGAAAATTTTAAAATTCTTTTCTTATTTATTTTAAAGTTTTAAAAACCATACATGCACAAATTTAACACAAAGGACCCATATACTTTATTAAATACAACTTGCCACCCACCATTGACATGAACAATAATGAATGAAATGAAATGGAAGAATATTGATTGATTACCGCGTAGTCTTCTTTCTCGCCGAAAAATCCAACACAAAATTACTCTTTTAACAATTTGCCGTATTATCAAATTATATATACGCATATACAAACAATACATATACAATTCCATCACATCAAAATTTTCCAATTTTGTGGTTTTCTGTTCATAATCATTAAAACCCCTCACTCTCTTTAAGGTATCACCATAAATTCATAGTCTTTTTACGTGTTCATATCATTTATGTTGCTTTTAATTGCTTCTAATTGATTGATTCCTAAATGGGTTTTATGGTTTCTTCAAGATTTGGCAATCTGGGTAAGGGTTTGTTTTTGAATTTAAGTTGAGTTGAATTTCTTGAAATTTGGAATTGACCCTTTTGGTAGAAGATAAAAAGTTCCCAACTTTTTATGTTTTAAAATTTTTCTTTTATTTGTCAATGTTAACAATACACAGGCTAGTGAGACGTAGACAGTCTTAACCCTACCCGCAGTCTAATAGACTGTTTTCATACTGTGTGGGAGTAATCAATTTTGTTTCTTATTGGAAGTAGTATTTTTTAAAGCTATTTATATCATTTTTGAATTTCTTGACTTGGTCATTTTAGGGTTTTATGATTGAATACTATATAGATTTTGATTATTTTTATGGAATATTGAGATGGGATTATTAACATTTTAACTTATGGTTGCAGTACTAATTTTGTAACTAATATGTTATGTTCCTTGATTCTGTAATGTGGGAACCTGTTTGCTAAAAAGAAACAGTCTTTGATCAACTGCAGGTGTATAGGTGATTTGATTTAGTACCCATTTGAGTAATTCGAGTGTAGGTAGAGAGGGTGTATTTGGTTCGCAGAGCCATATCAACGTCTGCGAGCCTTGAGTACTCTCTTAGTTGATAGTAGTTGAGCTACATTAAAGTTATCATCATGGGTGGTGTTTGCTGCTGCTTGCATTATGACTGTGAAGATTATGTTAATCCCAATAGTTCGGTGTACAGGAACTGCATTTGTCTTAGATGCTTTCTTCAGAATTTCTTATATATGGTATGTAATTAGTAGTTATTCGGTGTCTCATGATATTCGTTTAGATAAGTTTAACTTATTCTATGTTTGTAATTGAATAGTACACGTCGTTATTCCAAAGAGGGGAAGAACAAACTCGGCTTCCAAGCCCTTCATCCATTCAAGGGACAGCGTCTTTTAGCTCATCAGCATCACTTGATAACTCGTTATCTGGAGTGTACCGGTCTCCTCCAAGACCATTGCCGTATGATGTTGACCCTAGGTATATTCGTCTGCAAAGAGATGGTCTGGTTTTAAGAAGGGAGAAAGGGTCAAGCCGTTCACAGGAGGAAGGTGAATCTTTAAGAGGAAGTGATAGTGATACGGAGACAGATCTGTTATGTGCTGGAAGCAAATGGAATAGCTCAACATGTGAAGACGGAACAAAAGGGTTACAAACGAAGTATTCTACCAAGCTTTCGACCCCGAAAGAGACATCTGGATTTGCACATATTTTTGCTTCATCGGAAGATGAAGATGTTTGTCCAACATGTCTTGAAGGTATTTACTAAATTATTGCTATTTGTCGAGGTGTGCTTGATACCCAAAATGACTCTTAACAATTAAGCAAAAAGATATCATTCAAGTCTTTCCTTGTTATCAGTATGCTATATCTAATCTTTTATGTGTCATTTTATCTTGTGATTTGGACCAATAATATAATCTAATATGCTTCATCAGTCTCTCACCTTGTCCTCTGAAAATTGTAACATATCTATGAATTATGACCTGTAAGTTAGGACTTAGGACTATCTATGTACGACACATGCGATAAAAATTATGTATTCGTTCTATAAGATTTCCATCACTTGTCATTACTTAAGGGTTTATATATATATATATATTTTTTTTGTTCTCACTGGTCATTATGTTTAACTATACTGTCTGCGTTTCCATGACAAGTATAAATCCTAAAAATGGGATTCTTTAACATTGGTGTACGATTACTAGATCACTATCCTGTACTAGTCAAGATTCCCAATCGTTGTTTATTAAGTATCCCATATGTATAGGGCATTGATACTCATTGCTTTTCTATTTACTATTGTTGCAGAGTATACTGTAGAAAACCCTAAGATAATTACAAAGTGCTTGCATCATTATCACCTTGGTTGTATATATGAGTGGATGGAAAGAAGTGAACGCTGCCCTGTTTGTGGCAAGGTATGGTTTCAGTATATGTTCTAATCTGCTTGATTAGGAAAGGAACATGAAATATCATTTTTTTATATGGGTTCTCTTCATCATTTACTACTGTATATGTCAAGTTAATGGATCCCATGACCAAATTACCCGCTTTGTATAATTGGGGACCCATAATATTAAAATGACTTATAGTTCACTTTTAGTTAAATTTTCTTTAGTTTTATTCCTGGAGTGCAACTTTATCTATGTGAAATGGAAGAATGCTTTTTTAGTGTTCTAGGGCATAGGGTCTTCGGGGCTTTTTGTGCTAATTAGCTGGATAGGGGACAAGATCTGGTTGATATTTTAATCAACAATTTACTAGTAAATAAACCATGACCACCGAATACTTGTAATCTCACTTATCTAGGATCTCTCTCTGATGGTTTATGGAAATGTCAAAATTTCTATATGTGGCTTTATAGATGACTCACATTGTTGATAACTTGATAAGTTTGAAAGTAGCGTAGCACATAAATCCTAATGTTAGTATAAAACGTGAAAGTTGATGTGTGCCTAGTGCATAAAATTGTCAAGAAAGTAACACTCCTTCCTAACCAGAATGTCATGGTATCTAGAATTCAATGGACGACTTTTAAAAATTTAAGAAAATACCATGTACAAGACTTTTTTCTCAGCCCTAACAAAGTCAATGAAACATGGAGTCTTAGAAAGTC
Source organism: Erigeron canadensis (assembly GCF_010389155.1). Lineage (NCBI taxonomy): Eukaryota > Viridiplantae > Streptophyta > Magnoliopsida > Asterales > Asteraceae > Erigeron > Erigeron canadensis. The sequence continues at coordinate 32,378,739 of NC_057766.1, forward strand.
AAAGATCTGTGGCTTCATGATTCCTAGTATCACATTAGATTTCAACCCTTTGGACTATAAAAATCTCTCTTGGCCTAGTTTTGCTTTACCATGTTGGTGATCTCATGGTGATTTTTTGGATGTTTGGCATAGGTGATGGCATTTGATGAGGAGACTGTTTAGGCCTAACGTGAAGTGTTCTTGCTGAAATGAGAACCGGAAAGAAATGAATACGGTAAAGAAACAAAGAAAACACATTGTAAATTCATTGTGAATACCCGCATGTTACAAGTGTTCTATCGTGTAATGGATAAGTGTTCAATATAAGCTGTCACATGCTTCATTTTTCTTATCATGAATATTGCTTCCCCCCCCCCCCCCCCCCCCCCCCCCCCCCCCCCATTGTAATATCTAATGTTTACTTCAAAGATGTTCCAAGCTACACTTATACCCGATTAATGAAGAAACTTCCTGGAGTTTTTCCGACATAGTGTGCCCATTATAGGGGGATGATCTTATACTCTTTTAGTTGTATGAATTTTGTTGTTGCATAGTGTTCCAAAAGAAAAAGGCTCTGTTTGTGATGCAGATGACTAATTTAGAACTCTTGTTAGCTAGTCCATTTTCATTCAATGTCAATCTAGGTATCTTCGTAATTTTTCATTGTGCAGTTTTATCAAAACAGATCTTGTGTAATTGTGTTAACATTGAGGTTCAATGGAGTCTACCACTTCTATTATCAGGATTGACATGGGTTCTGTAGATATCCAAGAAAAAAGATTGTTCGCTATGATGAACTTTCCAGTCAGTTTTGAAAAAAGTCGTGCCAATTTGGATATGGAAAGCACTCTGTCCCATAGGCCATAGGTCAAATGGTATTTTTCTAGATATGTTTCACACTGCACAGATCTGAAATAAGAGTAGCCAGAACAAGAGAAATTAATTCAAATGAAGTTGCCGAATTCGAAAAGATACAATGTGCCAAGTTACTACAGAGAACATTTAAGGAGCGTTATTTATTACATATGTGTATGTATGTAGGTATGAACTTTTAAGAATTAAGACAGGCTTGAGTTCACTTTTCACTTAGCAGCCACTTGAAAAGCTCTTAGAAATACTTCAGAGGGTTGCCCACCACTTAGCTGATGCTTTCCATTAATCTGCAACAAAACCATCAACTTAGCCCTGAATTCAAACAAGAACTTGCAGTAAATGTCGTCCCAAATACTTACCACATAGTGAGGGACCCCTGAAATGTTTGCAGAGTACTTCCCAAGTTCTTCATTAACCTATAAACATTAACAAACAAACCAATTCATAATCCGGCGATAGAAATGCAGTATTTTCCTTTGTAATTATTATAAAGTTGAGGGTGCATACCTCCTGAAGTCCGTTGTTTGGGTTGTCAAGATACTCAGCAGCTCCTTCTAATCCAACTTTGTTTGCACATTCCAGCAGAAAGTCCCTGGATTCAAGTTGGAATGTCACTCACTCGGTTCCAGAAAATAGTAAATACAAATCCTTCTCACTGTTTAAATCTACTATAACAAACATCTGAAATTACCTGTCACCTATAAACTTTCCCTGCGTGAAATACCCAGTAAACAACTCCTCAACAAGATTGTGCTGAATATCAGACCCTTGTTTCCCAGCAAAAAGTATGAGCCTATGGCTGTCCAGGGTACTTCCCCTGTTTGCCATGAACATCGTTAGCAAGTTTTTGAAGTAAGTTCTATCTATGTAGTGTTTGACATAAGTACCAAACTGCTTAATTTTAGAGGGTATTTGGGAGTGCATATATTCAAGTGTTTATGGGGTAAGAGCTTTATCTACTACTCCTTTATAATGATTATTCACCCTCTATTTTAGGAAAGGGTTAGAAAATAGTTAGATGTAAAATTACTAGATTGCCTTTAATAAACACCCCTTAAGGAAAGGGTTATTAGATATTACCAAAATTACCCTTAATGAATTAATTTACACTTTAAACCTTCATCTTCTAAAATATCACTATCACCATTGTATCAACTTACACGGTTAGACCACTCGACACCAATTGTCGATGTCATCGATCACCACCCGTCACCGACACCACTAAACCACCATCGCCGTCACCGCCGCCGCCTTGCGCGGGTACAATGCTAGTTCATAATAAGCAGTATTCGCCTCAGTAAAAGTAAGTGTGTTCGCTTTAAATAAGCTTTACACACCTTCTATTAGCCAAACAGTTAAAACTGCAATTTGGATTTCAAAAAGCACAAGAAGATATATGCACTCCCAAATGCCCTTATACAGTTTCACCCAAATAATCAAAACTGCTATAAAACAATCTCAAACACCCTCTTAAACTAACAAACAATCTTAAACACCCTCCTAAACTAAGATTATCGCTTAACAAAGGTAACATGTAAAAAAACAAATGGACTGAAAGCACAAAATATATGACAAAAATCGACTTACGTGAGGCCAGACATGTTATATTCCAACCCAACTCCTTTAAAAACCTGCAAATATTTATAGTGTCAATATAGTAGCTGAAAAGCAAAAGCAAATAGACGAAACTAAAGCCAGATACAGATACCTCAGTCATACGAGCAATTATTTGATTCGCTCTAGCAGTACCAAACTTTCTCTTATAAGTATCTTCCTTGCTAACCCCTTCTTTAGGTAAAGAAGGATCTAGGAAAAATGGGTGCCACTTAATCTGCCCAAAAAAAAATAAAAATACAAACTTAAAAAAAACACACAAGAAAACAATTGGAAGTGAGTAAACTTGAAAAATAGGGAGTGAATAATAAAAACCTCAAAATCATATTGATCTTTAGATTGAGCTAAAGCTTTGTCTAGATTCTTTTTGCCCACAAAACACCATGGGCAAATACTGTCTGAACTCACATCAATTGTTATAAGTTTTTTGGCAGTTGATTGAGCCATTGATTTTGTGTATCTGCAGTATATCTATACATGATCCATATATGTATTTTAAGTTGACATAAACCTATAAAAACAAAAAGTTCAAGAAAAGATGGTTAATAATATGATAACGAGACTGACCTCAAAACTTTTGGGCTTGAAAGTTGTTGAACGAAGAATGAACATTAAAACGGATATAGATATAGATATATATACATGGGTCTATATAGATTTATAGATACGTACCAAACATTTTGGTTGTTACTGTATTTGTTTTTCCAGAAGATGTTTGTTTGACTAAAGATTTGTCAACGGTTAACCTACCCCCATTTAATGATGTCATAGATGAAGTCATGTTAAAGGAGGCTTCTATTCTATTTAGAAATGCAAAAAGTAGAAGTTTCTGCGGATTCTGCCTGATCAAATATATTCATAACAAAACATTTGGGAAATATAGAATTTCTGCCTGACCAAATATATACATAACAATCTTAGCATCATAGTTCATAGGTTGAGGGCATATAACCATTAGTTTCTAGTTTCTACTCACTAATTCATAGTATTTTGATAGTTATCTTAACAACGTAAATGTTCATATAATCATATTAAATATTGATTTCTTGATAACTAATACTGTGTTTTTATAGTTTTTAACCGTACCCATAAGTATACCACCAAAGATGCATAATATGATTATACTATGCAACATGTTAAAGCATATTTGGTGTGTTTAAAAATTTTTAGTACACATATCATCCTCCTTTTACAATGAGTGATTAAGTTTTTATTGATATTAATCTTTAAAAAAATTCACTAGCTTGTTAAGATTTAATTGACCCCGCCCTATCTAAAATATTATGTTAAGTTGCTAACCTCGTTTAACAATATGAATGTTATGTACTTATGTTACATCTTTAAGAATCACCTGGACCGAAAATTTGATCAAAATTTGAAACAAATAACTGAATATCACCACGTATAACTTTTTTCTCTTTTTAAAGGTGAATTTACCTTGAAATTTCGTGTCGCGATTCGACAACAAGAGGTGTAACATACGTTATCTTAAACAGGTTCACTCTATGTAGCCCTATCAAAGTAAAAATGTCTATTTTAAATACCCGAGTGGAGAAAAACCCCTACTAATTCGTCTGAAGACACAACGATTAATAAGGGTAAACTCTTGCATTATCCAAGATTCAAACCTGAAGTTACCAGACCCAATCCTCTTCAATGGGAGACTGCTTTGTCACCGAGGTTTCACTTCAACGACATTAATCTACAGTAACTAAGTAACTTCAAAAAACGTTTTGCATACATGTCAAAAAACAAACCCATTTGAAAGTTGATAAATGCGTATTTGAATCATCGTGAATATCATCGATTGACCAAGCTAGTAATGTAAGATGATAAACTTGGCCCACAATTTAATTAAGTTATTGTGCATGATATGGGTTCTGTAAAATTTGTATATTATCGTTTATTTATCATACGGTTTAGTAGGTTCATCCAATTTTTCATGTAGTTAATTAACATTGTAGTTTGTACTTTGTACGAATACAAAGGGCTTAAATTAGTAATTTCTTTCGAGGGGTAAATTTAAATACTACACGAAACAAAAAGGGTCTAGAAGAATCTTTATATTCGAACGGCACACATTTTTTCCGATCAGTGTCAACACCACCATCCACCGAATCTATTACACCCACCATTTATCCCCCCCAAATTCCTCGGACCTTGAACAATTCTTCAAATATAATAACTCCCATTTTATTTATATTTGTTGATAATTTGATATCATATCTTATCCTTAATTGATCTTCTTCACCGGTCAAAGGTAATTTCTTCCTTGCTTACATTTTACTCATTTCTTTGATTTTATTCAATAATAAAAAGTCAAGATTCTTTATGGGTCAATATCTAATCAAAAATCCCAGATGGAAAGTTTGCAACTTTCTCAAAAAAAAAAAAAAAACTTGATTAGTTTTGGTAAAAATTTGATCATGGATTAAGAAAAGTTAAGAAATTTAAGGTGAAAACATTGAAAAGTCGTTAAATTTACCATCTTTTGGGGGATTTTTGGATGATGTTTTGATCTTTTACAAATGTTGTATTTGGGTTTTAGATCTTTATATATGTTATTGGATTTGGTTCAATAGCAATTGGTAAATAATCTTCTGTGTACATCCCATTCCCATCTAGCAGGATTTGGTATTGTTGTTATTGTAGATTTAGTAAGTTAATTTGAATACATAAATATTGAGAATGTGACTAAAAGTGAAATTATTGTGAAATGAAAGTGTATAATGGTTAATGGTTTCCTTTTATGATTAGGATAATTAGGGGTTGGGACAAAATGGCCATTGATGAGATATTTGGGGAAACTCGACCGGTGCTCTTCCCAACCAAAAGTGCACTTTACGTTTGGGGTTATAATCAGTCTGGTCAAACGGGTCGAAAGTGTAAGGAACAGAGTTTGAGGATTCCGAAACAGCTTCCGCCTGACCTTTTTGGTTGTCCAGCCGGAGCCAATTCACGGTGGTTAGACATGGCTTGTGGTCGTGAGCATACTGCAGCGGTAGCTTCTGATGGATCGCTATTTACTTGGGGTTAGATTCTTGTTTCCTCTTTCGTCTTTGGTTTGTGGTATTGGTAGCATATTTGTATTCTGTAAATATCAACCTTTACTTAACTGCTGTTTGATGGTCGGTCAGGGGCAAATGAGTTTGGTCAGTTAGGGGATGGGACTGAAACGAGTCGAAAACATCCTAAAAAGGTGAAGCTATTGCAAGATGAACTTGTGATATCCGTCTCTTGTGGAGCACATTGCACTGCTGCTATTGCTGAGCCACGCGAAAACGATGGAACAATATCTACTAGAAGACTTTGGGTTTGGGGACAAAATCAGGTTTATGTTCATTATCTGCTAGACAATTTACATGGCTTTATAACGACAAACAAACCACTTTTTTTATTTTTTGCAAAACATTTATTATGAAATTGTGTATGGGTATTCTGTGTGTAAAATCTTTTATGCTTGCTAGCTATAATGTCTTATAATAGGCGATGATGATGTTCGATAATTGAATAAGCCAAATGAGATATCTTAATAACTTGGTCTGTTTTACTTATAAATCATTCTCTTTGGTATGCTCATAATTTGGGTTCCTTTAATATTTTCAGGGATCTAACCATCCTCGAGTATTCTGGGGAGCGTTTTCTCCTAACACGGTAAGAATATACAGTATCTACTTAAGCTATAGGAGGATGTTTAACATAATACTCTTCGTGTTTTAAAAATCTTGACAAACATAATTGCTAATCAGGTTGTTCGTCAAGTATCCTGTGGGGCTGCGCATACGATAGCACTATCAGAGGATGGTCTACTGCAAGCTTGGGGTATATATGCATTATATTTTGAACTTTTAAGTATGAAATTTTTTTAATTTCCGAAATGCTCTTATTTATGAAAGTAGTTACATGATAACCTAGGCTACAATGAATACGGTCAACTTGGGAGAGGTGTTACATGTCAAGGGCTTCAGAAGGCTCGTGTTATTAGTTCATATGCTAAGTTCCTTGATGAAGCCCCTGAGCTTGTGAAGATTACTCAAGTATCATGTGGCGAGTACCACTCAGCAGCCGTATCAGAGGATGGAGAGGTGTAAGTTTAATAGAAATGGACCTTATGTTGATGAAGATAGGTTCTAGACACAAGCGGATTTTGCTTGGAGGTCACAGCCTGTATCAAGGCAACCTCACATCTAGTCATATTTTGATCGAAGCCTCCCATTTTCTTCATCAATACTATCTGCTAGTTGATTCTTAGGTGTTTGGTCTTGCGTTTTGAAAGTGATTATTGTGATATGGGAATATGGAATAATCAGAATAAGATAAACAGTAACAACTTAGGCTACCAAAGATAGTGTTTTGACTATTTAGGTATTTCAGTGTCATCGATACCCAAATTCTCCATGAGCTTGCCCCTATGGGGGAGGTGGGATGTTAACGGCCTTGCCCCTACAAGCTGGTCAGTGATCCATTGAATATCTACATATAATGTAAAATGCCTCTGTATAATCAGATGACCAGAATCAAAATTAGATACTTCTAAACTTGGTACATGGTCCCTAAGTATTCAGATAATCAAAATTAGTTACATTAACCCAGAACACTAAAACTGAACATTTGCCACTTGAAACACAATAATCTCATAGTCACTCTTATGCCACAATGCCAAACGCCCACACAGTTTCATGGTATATCACTCAGGAAATTCTCATTTTGCAGATACACTTGGGGATTAGGAAACATGGGCCAACTTGGGCACTATTCTGTTCAATCAGATGACAAAGAGTTGATACCACGGCGTGTTGTTGCTCTTAATGGGATATTGGTGAAGGATGTAGCATCAGGTGGAATGCATACATGTGCTGTGACTACAAAAGGAGCTCTATATACATGGGGTGGGGGTCAACATGGTCAACTAGGACTTGGCCCGCAGAATTTTTCCTTTTCATGTGTTGCTAGTGACGCTGGAACCATGGTTCGTAACCTGCCGGTTTTGGTCCTGCCATATGGCGTGAAACAGGTTGCTTGTGGGCATTCTCACACTCTGGTCTCCACTCAAGATGGTAGAATCCATGGATGGGGTTATAACAACTATGGTCAAGCGGCTAATCAGAAATGCACTTATGCTTGGTACCCATCCCCAGTTGACTGGTATAACTACCCCACTCCCTCCTTTGACATAAGTTTGACTTTGAAATAGTATTCTAACATGTCTTCTGTGAACAGGTGTATTGGCGAAGTAAGGAAACTGGCAGCCGGTGGAGGTCATTCTGCTGTACTTACAGATGCGTGTTCCTTGAAGGAGTTGTGCGAGTTTAGGCTTGCTGACTGCGTGACCCCAGGGAATGCTTCTATGATTGAAGATGTTGCTTATCGAACTGGCTCAGATGCTTTGGCACGCCTTTGTGAGAGGTTAAGGTATACATGTTATATTTGTCTTTAGGTTTTGTCAGGCCTGCTTGACCATAGTAGTCTTCTACCTGAGAAGAAGCTTTTTTTTTTTTTTTTTCTGAACATTTTTTCTTTTCATTAATGTAGGGAATATCCCCATGATAATGGAATCTGTGAGTGCTAAACCAACCACAAAAGGACTCATTGGCAAGCTCCAACTATTGATGAAGTCAAAAATGATGTTGTATAGCTGGCTGATGTCTTGCTGTTATATTTAGTCCATAAATGTTGTATGTTAACATTTGTAGAACATTTGTGTCTCAACTTGTACAAACATCTGTTATATGTACTTGCTAATATAGACTTGTGCAGCATGCATTATAGTTATATTCATACTATAAGCTGATTTACAGATTGATACAACATCCATATTCAATATAATTTCTTATATGATAGATAAGATCAATTGCGTCACCATTTGAAATTTCGACTTATAACACCACTATAGTTTTGTGACAAACACAAGTCGTCTAGTGATGTTGCTATATATATGGCCTTGTAGGCTGTACTTTTCAGAATGGGGTTACAAAATGGCTCAACAAGTCTTACGTAATTATGCTACAGCAATGCAAAATATATAATCATTCAAAGGCACCCAAACCTGGACAAATACATACTTTTATATCATTCTATAAATACAATCAACAGATTGAGATCAATTGCCATAAGCTCTTTATTGGTTAAGGTGGCGGATCATCCACGGTGGCATCATTGTTCCAGAAACTGGATGAGCTCGAGATAATTCCTCCTCTCTCATGGCTGATCCAATTAACACTCCACTGCAAAAAGTCACAAATCAATACAATGGTTTATGCACATACACACACACACAGACAAACAGAAAGGCAGAGAAGGAGAACCTGCTGGTTGCATATGAAGGATCCACATGTGGTTGCTGTGGTGGTGGCCGAGGTAATTGTGGCGGCTGAGATAGCTGTGGTGGCTGAGGTAACTGTAACCTTTCATTTTGTTGCTCACTACTCTTCTCATTCTCTTTCAACTGTGCCCAGCTCGAATATGTAGTTCACAAAATGTTATTCTTATACATGTTACAGTTATAATGTCTATAGACTCTACAATTTTATTAGTAAAAGTACCTTCTTTAAGAGTGTGTTGTTTCGCTCTTGCAAAGTCCTCTCCTGTCATCAAACATGGTGCATTGAATTATGTTTAGAATTGAAGTTACATCTTTCATTAGTTTAACTCTTGCTAAGAATTTGGGAACTTAAGGGTGTATAGGTTACCTTCTTATGGAGCTGGGAGATGGACTCATGCATGAGTTGGTTCTGCATAAATTAAGCGAAGTATAGTGACAAAATAATCATTTGTATACTATGAGAAAACATATTCTAAATCTAGTAATTACCTTCTTCGTACGCACTCGTTTAAGAGCTGTTTCGAGTTGTTGATCCACATTTTGAAGCTCTCGTAGGTTTAATTGCTCCAGGTCTTCCCCAACATAATGCCTGAACTTATCAAGTTCATTTATCAGCCAAAGATGAAATAACATCAACATTTAAATCCTAAATAAGTGAATTGTACCAACTTATATGCATACTTGATATTGTTGTAGAAGTTCATACAAAGATTCTACCTTATGTTCTTTTCAAGAACTTCAATCTTTGTCTTGAGTTTTGAGGATTCAAGAGTCCAACTTGCCTGTGCACATACTATTTGTAAATCACCGGTTCAACCTGATAAATCTTATCCCAATTTTGTAGCATATGGAAGTTAACATATAAACCGGATCAAAACTAGCCAGCCTACTACATTTTGTAAGAGAAAACCTCGGAGAATAGAAAATTTCCCAGTTTTCCATCTTTTTTCATTTAGTTACTAGTTATCGTCTCATAGTAGCGGGGCAGTCTTCCTAATGTGAATGTTTTAGCATATAAATACAAATTTCTTGATATAAAAGATATTTATAACAGAAATGTTTCATATTTATGATTATGCATACCTGTGTCTCAATCTCAGGAGCAGTAAGCGATTTTTCGGCATAAGAATACCTTTCATACCTCTCAAGAATAGACTCCATACTGCATGTTTCAATTTAACAGTTGTAATTAAGATTCTTTTTCTTTTCTTTTTTTTTTTTTCACTTGTGCTGTTTGTATAAATATAAAACTTTAGCAATGCTAGAAAAAGTACTACAAGGTACAAATAAACATAATAGGGGGATTCTCCAATCAATCAGACTAAATTTACTATTTTTTGTTCAATTGGTGAATAATGGTGACCCAATTGAACGAAAGTAACATATTTTGTCAAAGAGAGCCTCAGTTGTAGGACAAGTAATGGAAGGTGCCATGCTAATGCTTGTGAAAACATTTACAAACAGTTGTAAGATTCTGTATTCAACTCCTTGAAAAATAATCTTCTTCTTGAACAGTTTTACTTTAGATTAATTAAATCTTTTAAGAATTAGAATGTAACATTCAGAATAAGACAGATTAAATGCTGTTAAATTTGATAATCTGAACATTTATCGAAAAAACGATTTAGCTTATAGCAGCTTCTATGATCTTAATAAAATAAAAGTACTTGACTAAACAAAATCCTTTAACTTTTAACAGCGAAAGATGAGTTCGTTACGTATGAAACTATGGAGCACAAATTACATATATATGTTGTGCTTGTGCATTGGTGATACAGACTTGAAGGATTTGCAGGTGACCTAGGAATTATAGGAGGGTCTAGTCAACTATAATATCATTTATTTCATGATACTACAACAAACATGGGTTTTAATTAGTGTACTGGGAACATACATTTCAAAGCTGAGGTTGGTTTAGTGGATGCATTTCACAAATTTTCTTTTCGAGATTGATACGGACTAATTCTTCATATTGCAATTTCGGGCGAGTAACTAAAAAAACTACTTTCAACGCTAGGCGCAATAACATTAACTGTAAGTTGATTTTTTAATTTCCTGTATATATCTTCGTCTTAGATTTCAAGGTTAATCTGTATACTATTAGTCTGTTATATTATTGATCAATTGAGAGAGTGTATATATACTTAGATTGATTTTTAGTGTGCCTTCTGGACACCAACAAACCATTTTTAAGGACCGGTTCGTAGCATTATTGTTAACCCTTAATTAATGAGGGTATACAATACTATTTGAATAACGTACTAGTTAATTTATGTGTAGGACTCATTTTCTTTGTCTCTTCAAAGTTAGACACACGAACTTTCTCTTGATGAACTTTTATAAACTTGGCCAAACAATGGAGAGATTCATAGTGACTGATCACATATGAAGACCATGTCATCATGGACTTGTCTTGTGAACTTCCATTGGCAGTGTAGCATAAAAACTAACCTATCAATAATTTGTTTTTTATTATTGCATCATGATAGTCAAGAAGGTGACCATCTTTTTTCTTTTTCTTTTCCAGAAAAGCTGATAAAGAAACATCTTATCACGAAAGAGATATGACGAATTGGAGTAAAGCTTGATTTAACACAGAAAATCTTAACGACGCTGAACACTTACATTGCTGCAAACTGCCCTTTGAAACGATACCAAAATAATATGGCATGCACCCCCTATTTTAGATAAGATATAATCTTTAAATTGGTGCCATTTGTTTGTTGGATTTTGATGCTTATTTATCTCTGATCACTTGTTGCTAATTAACAAACGTTAAGTTGTGAGCTTACTAATTAACACATAATATCACAACATTATTTGTGGTAGCAGTTTCTTGGTAAATATGTCTTCAATAATTCAATGATAACATGTGTTTTCATTGTTTAGTGTATATAATGATCTACCATAATGATCTACCATCTTTGTATTAATTCATTAATAATTAAGATATGAACCTTGCTAAAACAGCCCAACACTTCCTAGCTCAGTTATGTACCGGCTCAGGAATTAGATCGCACGTGCACGATGGGAAGCCAGCCCAGACAGTCAGTCCTATCTATGTATACAGTCAAATTAATGTTAATGTTGCTGCAAACTAAATCATACATTGAAGGATATATAAAAGAAGCAATTATATAAACTAATTAACGCGCAACTCATGACTGGCCTTCAATGGATGAATTCATTGAATTGAACTTATGTGTTAGACATCTAGATGGCGGTTTTACTAACTAGTACCAGAGATCTAATTAAACCTCTGGAGTCATTAAGATTAATGAGGTTTAGTTAAGTTTCATTCATGATCGACTTGCCATGGCATTTTAAATAATCAAAGACCGGTCACTTAAACTTGATAACTATTAATCTATGAACTCAAAGATTAAGCTATAAATGAAGAGAAAGCTTATGAAACCAATTAGGAATTCTCAAATCAAAGACATATTAATGATTTTTGTTCAATTAATTACACATATTGTGATTATAATTATCTCAATAGTTGCAAAAACATTTTTCAAATATTACATGACACTTTTAAAATTTGTTCAATTGAAGGTTTCTTCTTAGAACGATAAGTATTAAATGTTAATGATTCAAACGCAATAGTAAGCAGTATATGAGATTAAGCGTGTAACTGTATATTTTGTTTTCGAAAAAATAAAATAAAGAGTAAAATTAACCCTAAAGAAAGCCACACGCCTCTTAAGATTTGAATTAAAAATTTAAGCTAAGAAAGTACAGCAATAATCTTATTCTTAAGCAGTGTAAAGAAATCTTTAATTTGAACCAGTAAAGCACCACATAACAGCTAGTCTAGGATACATAAAATCTTTATTAAAAAAAAAAAAACTTAGGATTATCTTTGTGAGTCTTAGGTTGTCTTTGTTACTTATGTACGGACAAAGTTAATGTTTCCTGTATTCAGCTCATAAGTCTGAGAAAATTTAGTACGACAATGCTTAAGGCTGATTAGTAGTGTCACACAGCTCAATAAAAACTCTCAAGTTCCAACATCCTATCCAATGCTTTATTTTGGTCTACTTCTTACACAACTAATATCATACTTAAAGCTTTTTCAGACACACATATTATTATAATAATAGTATATACATTTTAATCAAATACACACCATATAATAAAACAAAAAATAATAATAAAAGTGAACATATTCATATTCATGTATATAGTACTAATAAATTAATAAATGTTTTTATTATATAAAAATGGATGCATGCAGAAAGGATCCATATTGAAGATAGATTGAGGAATTGTGTCAGAACATCAAAAAAAGAAAATAAAAATGAATCACTACTCTAGATCACCAGGGTTTTGTCCAGATAATATGAACTTAAACCAAAAAAGAAAAACTTGGACTTAGGGTTCATATATAGAGTCTACTTTTTCTATAAAGTAAAAATAATATATCAAGAAAAGTATACAATAACTTTATTTTACATAACATCAAAAACTTAACCACCAAGAATTAAGTTCAATTCACATATATGTACACATGTGACAATTACACATGTGATATATCTTAAACATATGGATACTGATTTACTTCTAACCATTTATCTAAAATGTAAAGTGATATATTATGTACACACATGTACTACTATATGTAAAATGATGTTTGGATTATTTTTTTCAAACTAATTAATCTGAACCAACTAAACTTCTTAATTAGCTTTGGTTGCATGTTTTTAAAAGCATACACATATACATTTATATAAATGGATGGTGTTTTAAAGGAGATTTGACTCATAATTAAATCAAAGAAAATAATAATGATAATCAGAAGAAGAAGAAGAAGAAGAAGTGATATATAGATGGAATGAATGAATGAATTAAAAACCTGGAGTGAGTAGAGTACTCAAAGATTTTGCCTTTAGTAGAGAAAATAATAAGAGCAACATCAGCATCACACAACACAGAGATCTCATGAGCTTTCTTTAGCAATCCTGTTCTCCTTTTTGAGAATGTTACTTGTCTTGTTATCTTGTTCTCGATCCGCTTCAGCTCAACTCTCCCTCTTCCCATCTCTTTTGTTTATAGTTGTTTCTGTATATATATGTAACAACTTTTAGGTAGATATGGTACTACAGAAACCCTAACAACAATAAGTTTGTTTTCATTAAAGTGAGCTAAAAATAGAAGATCTAAGATGATGAGGACACAAGAGAAAATGTTTTTATCTTCCTAGCTAGCTTTCTAATTTGGTGTAGGCATTAGATTATTATCCTGCCTTATCATACCCATTTAATGTTGTTTTCTTACTATATATAATATGTTGTTGATGTATAAATTAAAAAACATTATATATTATACTTTCTGTTTTTTTTAGATGATGATTTGACCTGTCGCATAAACACTAACCAAGGGTTTATTGTGATTTTCGATTTTAATTTTTTCTATTTGAGGGAAAATCCCCTAGTAATCCATCCGGAGACACAACGATTAATAGGGATAAACTCTAACCCTTTAAACTTGAACCCAAACTCTCATAAATAGACTTTTTATGTCATCCCCAAGGCTACACAAGACCTCTTGAATGAGAGATAATCTTTTAACCATTGATTTTTAATTTTAATTACGAATACTTTAGTAAAGTTAAAAGAATCTACCAATATACTAATTAAAACATGATTGATGTATTCTTTGATCGACACATAGAATAATTTTGAAGTGTCACGTGGGCCAAATTTTTTTAATATATATTAATATTATAAAACTAATTAAATAATAATTATTTAGTTATAATTTTGGTATATATGTATTCTAATAAATTATTCTTTCTAATTATCCATACGTATTTAGTTATTTAATGTAATGTAATTGTGTTGTAAACTAATAAGGACTAGTTATTCCAAACACAATATTTAATTCGTGAATTTCGATCTTCAACACATGTATATGGTTTCATATCATGTACTTTTCTTTATATAATCTACCTAAAACAGGATTGAAATGTTTTTGAAACGACACATAGTGTGTAATCGTTAATCGACATGTGCCCTTTTAATTTATTTATTTTATCAAATTAGGTTTTTTTAGTTGTATATAGATTTAATTTCCTTTTTAAACTTGAAATTAAACTCTAATTATTGGCTTATATATACAAAATGCGTTATAACCTTATTTGATTGGTGTTTTTTCAATAATAAAATTGTTTCTTTTTTTTCTCAATTGTTCAACTCCTATTACTTATATTACTTATAATAATAAGTAACATACATTACTTTGAAATCACAAGGTTATTTGTCGTCATCCACTATATTTACAAGTTTCGATTTTATGTGATTGTAAAAATTTAAGGTAAATGCAAAACTAAAACTAAACATATATTATAGTTATCATTACTTTTTATTATAACTTAACTTCGATCATTGGTTTACTTTAACCATATAAATCAAGTATAAGACATATTTGAATTTCATTATGATACGATCTATATAACTACCGTATATCGTACGAGTATTAGGACTAGTATTGTATATAGAAAGTGCAGAGAAATAACCACAGGACAATATGCACAAGTTGTTGAGAAAACCCATCAACACTACTCAAAACAACTAAAGAAAAATATGTAAATTAATATAGGACTAAATATTATTAATTTGAAGTAACAAATATTATTGATAGAAAGTAACAACGTATGTGCAAGGGGCCGGAAATATTAAGCATCTTGATAATAAAAATAGTCGGTACGTTCCTTGACCACGAGAACTTGTAAAAATATTAGACAAATTGTCGGCGCAATGTGACGGTGGTGGTGGCGACGATGGCTGATAGTGGCGATAGTAATGATGATAACGGTATGAGTATTAATATAAAAGTGACTACAAATTATATTGCATTTATCTACACTTTTAGTTAGTGTAAACAAATTAAAAAATTTGTCATGCTTTTTTGTGTGTAAAAATATGAAGAACTAAAATTGTGTACAAATTAATCCATACTTAAAATTGTGGTATTCTAAAAGTTCACACTTTTAGTGTGACCTTCATATTCAATTTGTCGTACCACATTTGTGCACGCCATATATTTAGCTAGTGTAGAAAAATGTGGTGTGACAAATTAAATATGAAAGTTTACACTAAAAAGTATAAACTTTTAAAATACCACAAATTTAACAGTGAATTAATTTCTACACACTTTTAATTCTTCATATTTTTAAACACAAAAAAATATGATAAATTTTTTAATTTGTTCACACTAACAAAAGGTGTGAACAAATAAAACAATAATTGTAGTGTGATTGGTGTAAAAGAAAAATGTATATTTATTAATTATTAAAGTTGAAAAATGTATGTTATAAATAATTTTATTAAAGATATTATACGTATCTTTAGTGAAAATGTTTATATTAGTGAACAAAAGAAAAAAATATTTTGGGATTTCAAAAAGTTATAGAGAATAAATTGTTTATAATGTAGTAAAGATAATGCTGATTTAATGTTTTAAATGAAAATTTATATTGTGGATTAGATTTATATAAATGGGTATTGTTGTATATATTTTGGAATATTACGTTTATTTATGATGGGTAAATTTGGGAAAAAATAATAAAAAGAAAAGGAAAAGGATGGTTAAGGGGGAATGGTTGCATATGAAATGGATCTAAAACCAGGGTTGGTTGAGAGACAAATGTGTTGTCCTGCTCTCATTGGATAGTGTCTTCCCCTGTCTTGTTTTTTGGGCACATGTTTTTGGCTTATCCAGTCTGTTTGGAGTAATTAAATCTACCAAATCACATCACAAGCCGTTTGACAATTTCTTTTTAATTACGTCAAACTCCTTGTGCGAACATCTTTTAAAGCTACACTTTAAGATAACACGCGAATCATAATTATTAACTTTTGATCAAGTGCTTTCTTCATTGAAATGTATGTAATAGAAAGATTTATATTCAATTGATTTGATAACTAATGTTTGATAATATAATAACTATATGTAAAATACTTACAATGCAACTTAATTATTAGCATAAAATCGGAAAGATCAAATGAGAATGTGCGTTAAAAAAAGAAAGTTTTTTAAACTAAGCAGGAGGTGACATATGACTTTTTTAATAATAATAATAATAATAAAACGGTGGTAAATCTGTAAACATTTTGACTTCAAACCCAAGCTGACCCAACTCACCCCCAAGCTGATCCAACTCAACCCCAAGCTGACCTAACCAAACCTCAAACCAACTCAACTCCAAGTTGACTCAACCCAACCGCAAGCTGATGCATTTGTGTTGTTTTTTATTGAACATGTGTTACAATCAAATGCATTTAATGAAGTTTTTATCTTCTAAATAATTACAAAATACAATGCTTATTAATTCAATCTAATAATTATCATTTTTATACGAATCATAAATTTTTATATATTTGAGAAATCGAGATGCAGGATAAGTAGTGTCGCAGAGACACTAGTGAGTAAATCCCTTCTAAAAAATAGTGATGTCATCAGAATTGCTTTATTTGTGTAAGAGATTCAGTTTTGCTAATGACAACCCTATATTTGAGTTATCTTTTACGTTCATAGATTAGTTTGTACTTTTACCGTTAGTATTTGGTCTTTTAATATAGATGGTACAAACTTTTTTTGTATATTTAAGAGCTATCATTAAAAAAAAATCTAAATTATAATTATACAAATAGATGAGCATGAATAAGGGTGTTTGAAATCGTATCTATATTTAGTCATTTTGAGATCCAATTTCATATTCGAATTTTCAAATATATAATAGTTGCACACCTATCATAAAAGTTAGAAGGTGGACTTAATATGAAAAGTATAATTTTTTATGCACGTAAAATAGCCTAAAGACCTTATATATTTAGCATTTTTTTTATTTGTATGTTGAATACATATATTGGATTATCCAAATAGTCAAATTTTCAAATAAGATATGCTCTGATAGAAACCTGTTTTATCAATAAAAAGAAATACTTTGTAATTCGGATATCCTTATAATTTTTAAATTGGATTATTCGAGTATCCTAGTTATCAAATAAATGCCCTAGTTTTATTTTAAAGTTTAAAAAACCTAGATATCTTATCTTATCTATAGTATAACTAAAAGAGGGGATTGGGGGTACACTTGACACCTTAATCCCCCTTCTATAGCCTAATATTCTCTTCTTATTAATTCTCTATTTTTTAATATTTATTTAATAAAAAAATGGTTGACCTTTAATAAAAAAATATTTATTATTATTATTGTTATTATTTTAGAACAGGTTATTATTATTATTATTATATATCACCTAAAAAAACCCTCACATATTCTCAACCATAAGAAAAAACCTACTGCAACAAAACAAAACTAGGATCAACTGCCAAAAAGGTTTTTTTATTTATATACTTTGTTCATATTTAATCATTATTATTGATGAATTGGAATGTATTTTTTAAATTATATACTCTACACTTTTTGTTTCTCTTTTTATTTAAAAGAAAAAAAAGGGTAAACTGGAATCAATTATATATAAAGTTAATTTTTATATGTTTCATTTTTATTTTTCGTATTGATTAAGTTGTAATATTGGTTATACACCTTTTGTTTCTCTTTTTATTTAACTAAAGTTGAAAAAAAAGGTAAGCTGGAATCAATATTTATGTGGAGTTAATTTTCAAATGTTTCTTCTTTAGTTTTCGTATTAATTAAGTTGTGATATTGGTCATACATTTTTTGTTTCTATTTTTATTTAACTAAAGTTGAAAAAAAAGGGTAAACTGGAATCAATATTTATATGGAGTTAATTTAATTTCATATGTTTCTTCTTTAGCTTTCGTATTCATTAAGTTGTTATATTTGTTATACACTATTTGTTTCACAATTATTATAAGATTTATATATTTTAAGACTAACCGTCCAATAGACGAGCCTAAACACTAGTATTGATATATAAAGAACGGATACTTAACATTTAAATATCTAAAAAATAGAATATGTTTTTTGTACAGGGCCTATTCATTAAAATGGAATAGGATAAAACAAATGCATAACAAAGAGCGTCGACTGTGCCCACAAAAATTACAAATATTATAAAATAACAATAATTTTAATAATTGACATTAATATTAAAGTGCTCATGACGTTGATACTAGTATGTAAAACTAGAGTATCGATCTATACTATCTTATAATAATTATCATTTTCTCTTTCATAAAAGTATTAAATGCAAAATTATCATTTTACCCTTCATTAATTAATTTACATCATCAATCCCTTATCTTTTAAAATATCTCCATTATATCTTTACATCAATTACTTAAACCCACCAACAACAATAGTTTGTCACCACCACGACCACCGTCACCACCACAAGTCGTCGTCATGACCAAACCGTCGCCTCATCGCGCGGGTACAATGCTAGTAAATTTCAAAAAGAACTAGAACATATCATTTATTTTAACGCAACAAATGTTGATTTTAGGAAAATACATCACTCACCAATATAAAACTAGCGCAGTATTCACACTAGGCAATGGCGATAGATGCAACGTAATGCCGATGACAGATGTTGATGGTAGTGACGGCGTCAAATGATATATCACATATTTAATTGAATGTTATTTAAAGGGGATAATAGTAAAGATATCCTATAATAAAAATGATTGATGGTATAATTTAGTATAAAGATTGGTAGTGATTTGATATATTAAAGAGTATTTGATCAATTTGCATATATGTCATTTTTTTTTTTTTACTTTTAAGATGACATTATAGTTTTTATATAGTGGTGTAAATAGTTAATGATATGATAAATTACTGTATATAAATATATATTGATATCAAAGTTTACACATTAAATAATAAAATAACAGTTGGTCTTAGATCAAATGGACACATGTGGCTTTCTTTGGGGGTTCTAGGGGAAGGGATGTTAACTTAGAGACCAGAGATCAAATCTCAATTTTTTATGGTTTCGGGCATTTACCTCTTTGGACGTGTGTTGGTCGTGTTATCACACCCTTGGTCTTCATCAAGGGTGCTGTCGGGTTTCAACCTCTAACATACTGCCCGATTGGATATCCATGCTAGGTTTCGAGTCACTAACCAACTAACACGTTGTTTTAAAATATATATATATATATATATTAGATAATAAAATAGTAATAAACAATATAAATGTTGATTGATATGAAAGTTTATATTAGAGATGAGCAAATACTGTAAAGGATGAGACTAGTCCTAGGCTCCTAGCCATGGCCAGCATGTGATTGACCATAATTATATTAATGTATCATAGTTCAACTCCCTTCTGTAGAATCTTATCTTCACAGTTTCATATCAATATATTATATATTATTTATTATTTATAATCGATTATTTATATATGTTTAACAAACATTTAGGGAGATAAATATTCATTCTATGCGATTATGCATACAAAGTGTGAAGAAAATTTTGATCATGTACATGATATTAACCAACTCATTTAAGTTTGTTGGTTATTGGTTTATTTTAAGATGGTCATAAAGAAGCTTTACTTTTCAAAATCTCAAATTCGATAAGATAATATATGCTAGGTTTATCAACATCGCCAGTAATACACACATTAAGAATATGAATAAATATTATTGCGCTAAAAATAGAAATTAGAGTAAATTACATGAATGCTCTCAGATAGTGGTTTGTCCAATTTCGTCAATATTACTAAAAATTTCACCAAAATGTACTTTTTCAATTGGACCGTCCCTTATCTAAGTGCTCTTTACAAATACTTGCATACCTTTGAGACAGTCTAAGTGAAAAAGTGTAAGGTTTGTGGACGGTATGGAGATAGGAACGATCCTAGTGAAAAAACACATATATAAAGCATATTCGGTGTAACTTATAAAAATACGAACGACAGTAGTAATGTTAGACAAATTACGTGAACCATCCTTGAATTTATTCAAAAGATAGTACAAAGAAAATGAATTCGAATATCACTTTTATAGAGTATCATGAGTCATTTAGCCTACTTTTTTTTAATGGTGAATTTCATTTGAAACTTTGTGTCACGATTCGACAGCGAGAGATCTAGTATACGTTGTCTTAATTGAGTCTGCGCTAGAGAGCCCTTTCGAAGCCAAAATGCCTATTTCAAATACCAGATAGGGAAAAACCCCTACTAACCCATCCGAATGCACGACTATTAATAAGGGTAAACCATGTCCCCTTAGACTTGAACTTAGGTGAACCCATGTCAAACCCACATATGGGGACAACTATATCTCAAATTTGACTGAAATAAAGATTCGAACTTGTAACCTATAAATCATCCGAATTCTAAACTACACAAACTCATCATTCATATTAGCCTGCTCGTATCAACACCTTTCTCAAAACTTGTTAATCATAAGCCGAAATGTTAATAATTAGATTGCTTTAAAAAAACGGCATGTTCAATATAACTTCATTTCATTTTTCTGAAAAATCTTAATTATAACCAAAGAAACAGACAAGTCACGGTACCGTTTACTCTCCTATTTTCTGTAACAAAAATTGAATTAAAAGTAGAGTTCGATTTATTTATGGAAAGTAGACAATGTTTGATGTTTTGATGTGAGGAAAGTTTCTAATGATCATCATTGATCCCTTCTTTTTAGGATGGACAGATATGTCATTTTAGCATTGATACCTTACCTGATGTGATTGAGACCTTGCCTGATTGCCTCCTTTCATCATGTACTCTTTTTGTGAATTTTTAAGGTTTAATGTGAATATAGGCTTAGAATTATTAAATTTTGGTAATTGTTTTATTTTTGATCAAGGAAAATGTATATACTCCATAGTTTTTATTTAATACCACTAGTATTTTTGTTCATCTGGTGCTGACATAATATGAACACAACCATCGTCTTTAATTTCAACAAAAGAGAGAAAGTAAAGATGTAACAAATTAATTTACTATTATCAGTAGAAATTGTTTTTAAAAAGGCAAGTGTGACCAAAATATGAGTTGAGAAACTACTCTTGTGTTGTGTATGGCATGTAATTTTATTATGGTATCTATTTTTTTTTTAATATGGAAAATACTACGTCAAATTGTCAATATATATTAGCTTGGTGACTAATTTAACATATCAAAAGATTATACATTTAGGTTTTGGGTAAAATAAAAAAGGTATTAAAGTAAACAAATAATACAATAGGTTTATTTTCACTAAAAATCAGCGTGCATTATGAAAATCATTGTGTATCAACTGTTTCATTAATCTTCGTGCATTAATTTAACCATTATCTAAAGTTCAAGATGTTATCTTATTTATTTTACTTAATAATTGTTTTACAATATTCAACCCATATACATCTATATTACGGAGTACTATATAAAATAAACTATCTTCCTCCCTTTAAACAATTAAAATTTTGAAATGATCATATTATCCCACTTTTTTATTTACAAACTTAAACATTTTTATCTATAGGCCTATAATATCCTTAATGAAATAACTTACGAAAAATTCCCCGGTCCATAAATAAACACATTAACCCCTCTTACATCAATTAATTTTACATTCACCACCACACCACCACCGCTACCACATCGCCGTAACTACCACTATCGCCGCCGTACCATGCGAGCATACATCTAGTCATCCAAATGTAATTCGAAACAACTAAAAAGGTTTCTCATGTCTAATATAAGAATCCATTATGCTAGAGATATTCATGCACAAATGACAAATCTAAATAAGACAATATATGTTAGGTCTTCTATATTTGCAAACAAATTACATATAAAACAACAAGGTATACAAATAATCACATATTTTGAATAAAGTTAATAAAACTAAATATAAAATAGCCGAACAAATTTATATTTTGAATACACTACAAAGACACTTCGCACAATGCAACGATCTTAATATAATCTTAATGGAAAATGATAAATTATCCTAACCAAATAGTTTAATAATCCTCTTAATACATTAAGATGGTGGCATGTGTTATTCACTAATTCTTTTTCATAATAGCTTGCCTCCTGATTTTTCAACATGTAATCATCTTATATTTAGGGGGATTATTAGGCTATCTGGTTAGGAGGATTACTAGGCTATCTGATTAGGAGAATTAATCATTTCCCAATCTTAATATATAATGAAATATGTTTTTAATATGGTGATGGCGAATCAAGGGTAATAGTAATGACGCAAATTACAAAGATAAATGTATATATATAATAGCATGGTACCTGTGTTGCAACGGGGATACCATTAACAAGTGCAAATGAAAAAAAGAGAAATATTGAAAGAGAGTTCCGTGTATGTGAATAATTACAAATGAAAATGGAAGAATTTTCTTATAGAGGGTAATTTAGACAGTTCCCCTATGTAACTTTCAACTTGAGGCTATTCTTATTATTATATAATATAGATATAGTCATATAGATAATAATAACAACTTGCTAGTTCAAAGTAAAAAGAAAAGAAATAGAAAAATGCTCTTGTTTTAACTTTTTTATACTACAAATTACGTGTCATCATCAAATACAATTTATGTACACTCCCACACTAAACAAAATAGTTTGTCCTCTTCGCGATGGAGTCTTTGCCGAGTCCACTGACATCATCGCACCTAAAAACCGCCGTCTATTCCTCTTTATTAACGTTGTTATGTAATTGTCGCAACATTTTGCGACGACGGGGAACAGAAGGATTTGAGGTCGTATGACTCGTCTCTTACGAGTTAATTATGACAACTAAGCTAATTTTGATTTCCTGAATAGTGATGTGGACGGAAATTTTGGATAAATGATCGAACATGTTGATTCAAATGAATAACAAAAACAATTTTTTGTACATTTGTTGATTTAAAAGAATACCGAAAATCAAGAGTTTCACGTCCTAGTGAATAGGGGAAAAGTGAATTTCATAAAATTAATGAACTGATCAGTCCCCTATGATTACAACCATATGAATAGACATGCAAAATAAAAAACAAGCCTAAAAGATTAAGTGAGCCGAAAGTTATTACAAAAAAAATATAAAAAAAGAATCCATAAACATAAAAAAAGTTCCATAACTCATATAACATGGTGTTTTTGGGCCTGAAGATTGACCCAAACTGCCCTTGGTCGTTTGCAGCTTGATGCTCTTTAATTTGTTCCAAGTTTTTGATTGGTTGCTCGTCGAAAACAGAGCCATGTAGCAAAAGTTATGACCATTTTAATGAGGTCCACTTTTTAACTCTATCTTAACCTTCTAAATACAAAATAGTTTTTTCATGGGTCACATCAAATCATGTTTCGGAACTAAAGATCCTATTAGGGAAGAAGGGAGGGAAGATTCATGATTATCGAATTGAAACCAGAAAAGGTATATCTATATCTATCTATACTCCTTTATAAAGAGTATTAGATTTATTAAAATTCAGCACTTTTTTTCTTCCCAAAATACCTCTACTTAAACATAATATCCCTATATAACCCTCATTTCTCTCATTCCCTCTAATCATTACACACTCTCATCGACTTTCTATCACCCTCCGCCGCCTCCCTCACTCTCCACCACCGCCTCCTTATTATATTGTCATCACTTTCTAGCCGCCGCAACGCACAGACACTATGCTCGTATTAACAAACACAACAATATATATAAAAAAGAAAAAGAATCTTAAAATAAATGACATAAATTTCTATATTGTAAACATACTTAAGCTGAAGCTTAACAGTTGAATATATAAAATCCTAATCATTATAAACTTAACATCCAATAATCATATCAAAATGTCACATAGCAAATAGTAAAGTATTGAGATACATAGAGAGATATGGATATAGATATATGTTCATATTCTGTCTAATAACAAAAAAAACAATTGTACTCAATCGGCAGAATAAAGTAAATACGGGTAATTATTTCCCCCCCTAGCTAGAAACCCAATTAAGCCTCTTTTTCCAAATTAAGTAATACAAAAATCATGTTATTCTAGCATATGATATGAGGCATGCTTAAAGTTATAACTAAAGCAGATATATATGCTGTACGTTCAACTTATTTCAACCAATATTTGTGGCCACCTTTTGCCTATATATTCATACTTAGAATCATATGCTCCACTATGATCAGAATTTCCAGGAAATACTGCTTAAATTCGTTAGAGGAATCAATGCTAATTGTTTAATAGTAGTTTAGATTGCTTTTAAAGTGTGTGCAATCAGTATAAGATCAAATTTGTGCATTTGAGAATGAGAATGTTGCAATGTTTGTAACTCATTAGAATAATATTAAGCAGTACTTGATTGGAGGAATTAAAGGGTAAAAAATGAGGTGTTTTAATAATCGGTATTATAGTTATATCCATGGGGTGTCAAAAAGAGGCCCAATGGTTGGGCCCGGTGTATTTTTGTAAGAATCTGTATTTTTATAAAAATGCTATCAAAAATTGATACATTTCACTAAAATAATAATACTAAATTGTTATGATAAAAATACACTCCGTCTAAGTTTTAAACTCTACAATTAAACAACCTAAAATAATAAAATTATATAAATGCTCATATCAAACAAACAATAACATTTTAACAACAATAAAATTGAAAATGACAAGATTAAAAACTCAAAGTTATCAAGGTTTTTTTAGTTTAAAAGATTCAAAACAAGCAGAGAAATCAAAACCTTGCTTTTTTTACCAATTGGCTTCTTTTTTTACCAATTGGTTTAGCAGGAAAATTCAAAAAAATGAACTGATTTGACTGTTTGCTGATTTAATAATTAAAATACACCATGAATGATCTGGTTTGAACTAGTTTTTAAAAGATTATGCCCTTTAAACACCACATACAGTTGATTCGCGAAACCTCGTTGTGGGTGTTATGGTGGAATAAAAACAGAAACGACATTGTCTTCTTTATGGATCCTAAAAGTGCAATATATCTCTCACTTGGGGACTATGTTTCAAGCTACTTTCATAGCTATGGATTAGCTAGTAAAAAGTGTAAACTCACCAATTGGTTGGGATGTATGGACAAGTGGATATGCATGTAATGTAACCCTTGTCAATAAAAAAATTAACCTTTCCTTGTGTTGTCTGATTGCTAGCTTTCTTATTCTTAAAAAATTTGGAAAGCTAAAAAGGAGACCAAAGAGTCCTGGGTTTCGGATTTAGTGTGTTGTTAAAAAAAAAAAAAAAAAAGTAGAGAGCCAAGGAAACAAAATCATTGACAATTACGCTTACTATCAGGTTGTGATACATCATCTCAAATTAACAACATTCTTGTCTACATATTGCAGAAATATCATTTGTATTCATTTACTAATGAGTAATAAATCTCAAGTGTTAAAGATGAATAGGGCGATTCAATTAACTTAGTTAAAACTTCAGCAAACATCAAATATAACCTCAAATAATTTGGTCACTACCTAAGCTTTTTATATAATAATGAAACTCAATTTGAGATTCATATATGTTTGGCGATTTTGGATAACCGATCTATTATTGTTCTTTATTAACCGGTCTTACAATCATCTTGAAAATGACAAATTAGGTTACACTAAACGCTTGACATAAAAGCTTTGAGCTGGAGTTGTGGTTAGGAGCTGAATATTGGAGAAGGGGCTATAAGCCGGGGATTCTATTTCAACATTTCTCATATAAACTTACAAGTTTGAAGACCTTTCAGGGTCTTTAAGAGCGGGACCTTTTTATCAATTTATATCCAAACAAGCTACCATTTTAAAAAGGGTTTATTTTTTAAATGTCGGGTTTTTTAGGCTCCTAAAAACCTCTTACCAAACAGACCTTATATTTAGTTGGACATGAGATCTAGATTTGAACGTTGAACTCTGTATTTATAGTATATGTCTTCTACTAGTGGTCAGATACTTGTTTGGCGATTTATTAACCTCTATATTGACAAAATAAAGTAATCTTCATCTGTACTCTTTATACTAGAATGATACCCTTTCAATGCGGTGGTGTAATGGTGGCGGTGAAGGATGGTAGTGGTGTGCGGCGGTGGTGGACGTAGCGGTGGTAATGGTGGTGATGACGCTGGTGGCGGTGACGAGTGATGGTGGCGCACGACGGTGGTGGCGGTGATTGATGATGGCGACGGCGGCAGCGAGTAGTGTAAGTTATTGATGTAATGTGATTTTAATGAATTGTTGAAAATTAATTGTTGAAAGTTGAAACTTAAAATTTGGCGGTGGCGGTGGTGACGGTAGCGGTATCGATATGGTTATTAATGTAAAAATAATTGATATAAAATAGTGTAGTGTGGTTATTTAAGGGTTAAGGGTAAATGTTGTAAATTAAATTTATTAAGGTTATTAGTTATTATATGTATTTTAAGTAGATATTATAGGTATTTCATATAAAAATCTTTAAAATAGTTAATAAAAAAAAAGAATTTAGATTTATCCACAACTTAGTTGAAAAAATAGAAGGAAATAAATATTTTGTTCATTGTCAATTTCAAAAAGTCTATATATGTATAGGTGTAGATGTAGATGTAGATAGTATAGATATATAGGATTAAATTAATTATTTAGTTCCGATCATTATTTGATTTATCTCAATAAATTCACATTTATAGAGTTGTGGTCGAGAAAAGTCACAATTCAAATTACTATTTGGAAATGCTCAAAACGAAAGTGTACGCATAGATTATAAAGAAAAAAGACAATTTTACACATCAATATATAAACGTCCAACCGTAAAGGCCGGGTCCCTTGTTAGTTGTTATAAACAAAATTCAAAGGGAATACGAGTACATAGTAAACGTAGGTCGTGTACTATTATTCTTAACACTAGAAAACCAACTACTGTAAATAAGTGTGACAACTTAATTCTTACCCTTTTTGTTTGGTTATATATATATATATATATATATATATATATGTCTCATCTAGATTATCTCGGGCTTAATCAAACATTTCTAGTGAACAACACTCAAAACATAAAAACTCACGCTTTGTATATAATGAATTATGTTGACTTTTATAATATATGTGTTGACACCTATATTTATACAGATATTTCTAACCATTGTGACTCTCCATGAAAAGTCAAAACTTTCCGATAACTTCTATTGTGAATTTTACTAAAAGTGAAGGAGTTGGCTTCCCACCACTCATCCATTTTTTCACCACTCACTTCTAAACAATCACCTTATCTCACCTCAACTCTATCACTCATCCAAATTTTGTTGGCATCCGACCACTCATTACAATTTTAAAAAGGTAAACTTGAAATTAAAAAAAAAAAAGTAAATCACAAGGAATCTACCATGCACTCTAAAAAAAAGTAAATCATGATGCCTCGTAAGCTGCTCCCATGGAATATAGAGTGTGTGGTTTGACCACGCAAATCATCCCCACCACGCATGAAAGATGCTGGAAGTGGTGTTGAGGTGCCACACCCACCACTCATTGAACTTCCAACCGTTGCCAACCCCCTAACAAACTTCCTATAACCGAAAACTACCATTCGGTTATAAACTTAATTCTTAACATTTTAGATCACTAAACTTATAGATATTACAAACTCGATCCTCAATACATAGACCAGTTACAGGACGACTTATAAACATAGATTAATGAATTACTATCCAACGATATGAAGTTAAAATTTAAAAATACTGGAATGACAATGGTGGCTTTTCGATCCTAAATCTAATCTTTTGTCCTATATATGTGGATGCTGATTCAATGCCAACTTACACACCCTGTGTCTCTCGCTTGTTGGAGTTGACATGCCTTTTGACCCATCCTTTATTGCTCATTTTTCTTCCATTTCCAACACATTTATTTGTATATATATAGTTGAAATTGATTGATTTAGAGAAGAGACTTAAAGAATATAATCATGCTTTCTAGTGGTCGAGTAGTACGTTGTATTATATCCTTTGTAACGTATCCGATGACCAAAATTTCTTTCTGTATAACTTTAGTATAATTAATTTAGAAGAATATTCATACAAACTTTTATTTGAACACTTTGATTTAATCCATAAGCCTTGATCATTTTATAATATGAACTCACTCGACCACTTTTGTGTTTTTTTACAGGTTTTTGAGTTTATTGGAAATAACCTTTTTAACGTCCTGGATCTATGACACAAAAACATGTAAATGTTCGGTATTATGAGTAATTATACACGTTTGGAATAAAATCATGAAATAAATTATACGGAGTAATATTTTATAGAGTGAAAGAATAGATAAAATTATAGTGTTATTGTCTTTTCTTTAGCCTTTAATATATATTACTCGTAGTACTCTTGAAACTTGTGTGGTCTCATGAATAATGTAGGTTCGATTTATCAATTTTTGAATGGCTTGAGCACTATAAGAAAAAGACCATTTAGTGACATATAACGACAGAGTTGAAGCTAGCGATGTATTTTGCGATGACATCTACGTCTAGTACATAAACAAGTCTTGGTGACTTCTAAACATGCATCGCTAAATATATTAACTTTAGCGACATGTGCATAATATGACACAAATATATCGACAACAACTAGGTTTTGTACATAAATAGGTCACAGATTTTGTGACTTTTAAACATGCATCGCTAAATATATTGAGAATTTTAGCGACATGTGAATAATCTGTATGACACATATATTTGTGATTATGTGGCCCACTACACAAAAAATTTAATAAATTTTTTGTTTTGAGCATATAAGAACAAAACAAAATATAAAAAACCTTTATTTTTATATCCAAACTAAATTAAGAAATAAATACAATTTTTGTCACTAATGAAAAAGGAAAAAACGTAATCACACATATGAAAATGTGCAATGTCAAATTTCTTTAATTTTTTTTATATTTACATTATAGGATCCTCTATACTAAAAAAAACAATCCCGTAAGACCTTTGAATAAGATCATAATGTGTAACCATAAAATCGATCAATCAAAACATTACTAGATCTTTACATAAACTGAAATATTTGGTTGCTATACTTCACTTTGTATAGCACTATAAAATTCATTTGTAATATAAAAAGATAAAATGAATTTCAAATATTATAAATTGACATATCATTAAGTAAAGAGAACAAGATAATCATTTTTTTTTTTTTTTAACGAACCTATAGAAGTTAGGGGACCTTATTGTGGACCCCTTAAT
Organism: Erigeron canadensis; assembly: GCF_010389155.1. Classification (NCBI taxonomy): domain Eukaryota; kingdom Viridiplantae; phylum Streptophyta; class Magnoliopsida; order Asterales; family Asteraceae; genus Erigeron; species Erigeron canadensis. Next base: position 32,408,603 of record NC_057766.1, read on the forward strand.
GTTCGTAAAACTATTTAATTTAGTTTCATAAGATATTCATGTTCTGTCTTCTTTTTTCAAGATTATTTTCTCGAACCATTCGTTTGACACATTTGGCTAAGCATGCTTGTTACAGAATATGATCTTTTTTGTATTACATAATAAACTGAATAACGAAAGATAAGCACTTTATATTATTCGATTCGTCTTCTCTCTTTTTAATGTTTTCTTTTTGTATTTGTAGTCTTGTAAAAATGATTTATTTGGATATGCAAATATGGTCCCCTACTAAAAGCCCTGTTTTTCGATGATTAAGTATGTGCAAAATTGTAAAATAGATGTGATAATGAATTTTAAACGTTGTTCTTTTTGTATGTGTAATGGTCCCCAATTACCACACCATTAATTAAAACTAGAACCAAATATGATAACATTAAGATAACAAATTAAAGTACAATCTACAATGTACCACATATAATTTAGTATTATTTTCCACCCATACATCGTATTACTTTTTTTTTTCTTTTTCCTTTTTAACATTTACCAAATACATAATAGTGTTATCCACTAATCACAAGGATAAGAAAGATGATATTTTATTGTTCTATAGGTTATAAAATAGTCCAATTCTTATATTATTATTTAAACGAAAATAAAATATCTTTTCAAATAGTAGTACTTCAATAGCTAGAGAACTATTAGAAGCCGCCTTATGGCAAGACTCGTTTTTAGTAGGACTACTCTTAATCAGTGTCACATTAGTAAAAAATCATCCAAGGACTAATTCCCTTAAATCCAACCTTATACCAAAGATTAGTTTTTGGACCCACCTTTTTTTCTTACTATACACTCACAAAAAAAAAAAAAAATTTAAAGAAAAAATGCTTAAATCATTCGTCCATGGGGGATTAGTGGGGAAGGACAAGTCCAACGAGGCTGTGTTCTATGGAGGACGAGTTCAAGTACTAGTCTTGGACAAGTACGTAAGACAGCTTCTTAAAAAATATTTATATGGTCATTTTTAATGTAAACTTTCATAATAGTTTTTCTACACTATATGGGAAAAAAAAAGTACCTTTATTTATACTAAGTGACAATTGTTTATGTTTTTTTAAATGAGGCTACAAGATAATACGATTTTAAACAGGATTGTTATAGGTGAGGATATAGTTTCTCTTTTTTTGGGGGGATATCGTTTTCTATAATATGTAAATGAACCTTTAAAAAAACCACATAACTTTTAATTTTTATTTATATTTTGGCTCCGTCTTTGGGGGTGTGCAAAATACCTGCCAATTTAAATTGCCGTATAAATGCATATCATTTGCTTGTACCAATAGAGCATACATTAGTATTAAAGTGTTTAATTAGAAATACTTTATTTCACTGTTACCATCTTACATGTGTCATGTGCGAATGTGCGATGTTATTGTTTAGCAAAATGGTATATTGATGGCGTTTATTTTTGGGTTTGATCAACTAACAAATGGGCTAGTATAACTAAAAATAACCCAAAAGGCCCATATATGTAAGTTCATACCACCAAGTAGCCTAGTTTGTTTCGAGTTTCATACAATCATACATTCATACATACACTCTATCATTTTTTTTTATAAAGAAAGTAGCCAAGAGGTACTGTCTCAGACTCAGTCAACAAGTTTCATATCAACCTGAATTTTTGTACAGCATATCCTGCCCTGAAATATGGTATATTTTTACTCTAGGATGTTTGTACTTTTTTTCTGCCAAGAAGCAAGCTATGTCCAACCATATATCCTGTTTCTTTTTTTAAAATATCATATATTTTCACGAAATTCACACTATGCCAAAATATGTGTGTGTGTGTGTGTATATATATATATCATGTGATACACAGATAGCCATTGGCTCCGTCCCTGCCACCATGGTTCTTGACATGTTATTCTTCTTCCATACTGTATATGTCTAAGAGACCAAAAGACAGCCTTAAATGTCTAGAAAAAGTCAAACATAATTTATGTTCGTACAGATTGAACTTAAACAGATAGATTGCTTTTTTTTTTTGGAGTTTATAATATAATAATATAGGGTATAATCTTACAAGACTTGTGTATAAATCCCATAATACAGACAAAAATATTATTTAAGTTCATAATAGTGTAGAATTATAAAACCAAAAATAGAGAAAGGTTGACCATGTGGAAGTCAAAGCATCCATCCAGGGACTATTCCATTCATATTCTGCCCACTTGTTGAAGCACCTGAACCAACTGTGTTATACCTGTAAGTTTAGTACCAAAGTTAGTTAAACTAGCCCTTGATCAATTAGAAAATAAGATAGAATCAAGATGTGATTGCGTGTCAATATAATGAGTAATGTAAATCAGACTTGCAACGAAAAAAAGCAGATTACCCGATTTGCAAATTGGGGTTGCAATCTATTGGCTGAAAGAACTCCTGAGATTGAGGATGCTGGTGCTGTTCATACGAACCACAGTTTTCATCTGCTGCCCATGATGGTCCTGCCTGATTTTCTGCATAAATTTCCTCGAGCTGCTAGAACCAGAGATTGTTCATTTATACATCAATAAAGTAATCTTTATGGGTTTTTTCTCAATAAAACTTTATGGTTATTGATTGGATGCTATTACCTTATTATGCAATGCTTTGTTGGCCTCAAGCCACATCCTTTCCTGTCATTTTATCGACGTGCACTTGTAAATTGTTATTGCCAGAAGAATATAATTTGAAGGAGAGATTGAAAGTTACCTTAACTTGAAGTTCAGAAAGTCGGTCCAACATTGATTGTGTCTGCATTTATAGTAGTCAAGAAGAAATTATAATTTTCTTAAAGTAATAACAAGATCATATATGAACATCAAGTACATTAAAAAAAACGAAGAAAGTATTAGCAAAAGTTAATAAGAAGCTTTACCCGTATGGACCGAATTTGTCTCAGAGTAGAGTCTAGTTGTCTTTCTAGCTGTTCAAGTTCCTTGATATTCAGTGGTTCCAGATCCTCCCCGAAAATTTGTCTTTCATGATAATAAGATATAGATCTGTGTAAGTTGGCGAAATTTTATGTTATGCACTTATTAAAAGTGTATAAAACTTACCTTTGGTACTGTTGTAGCGACTCATATTTGGCTTTCAGTTTCATGTACTCCCTGTAGCTGTTTTGCTAATGAAAAAAAAAAAAGATTGAAACTTCTTCAATATGAGCTCAATAATATTTGATACTATGACCAAACTAGATGCTACCTCAGCATTGTTGCTTGATCTGTCGATTTCCATTGAACCGTAAGTGCAATTCTGGTACCTTTCAAGCATCTTGAGCATGCTGAAAAAAGGATTTCTTAACTTTAATTAAGGTTTGTTGATAGCAAATTGAGCTGGCTTACAGTAAAAGGAGCTGAGAAAGAAATGTTGAGCACATTTTCTAATGATGATTAATCCGGTATTTGAGCAAACCAATAAGCACAAAAACACTTAAACACATGACCTGACTTCTGAGAGAAATGATTTCAAGACATCATGACAGATTTCCCTTTATTTTCTAATGATCCATAATTAGAGTTAATTAAGTAATTTATGAAAACTGTTTCTAGCGTTGGGAAATGATCGACTATGGAAGAGACCCGGAGCATAATGAATAACATCTTATCCTTTAAGAACACTTGCCATAATTTAAACACCATATATACCAAGTTCAATTTTGGGAGAATATGTATGTTGTGAACTTGTGATCATTTAAACGCAGACAAACTCGATGTGATCACATCTTTTTTAATATTATACACCCGTAGCAATTGATTCATTTCATGTACATATGTATCACATGATTGACCCAGCTCACTGCGCACAACAAGCCATTAAGGTTAGCTCTATTTACCTTTCATGGTGTGTATTATTTACCCAATAGAACAGGTAACACCACTTGTAACCTATATTAATTATGGAGTAACTAAGCCCGTCCAGTGGATTACGAATTTGCAACTTCTTACCAAACATCACTACATCAGTGTGCTTCTAAACATACATTATACTTCTTGTGATAGTCAAACTAGTGAAACTACTTGATCACATACGGAATCAAAACTTGGATGGGTATGTTCCTAGATTATACGTATGTGTTCACCAAATATGCATACATATATGCATCTTATCATTTTGATTTGGTCATCAAGATCTTTCACTTACAAATTGTATAAATACCTTTAAATTCACATGACTCTTGGTGTAGAGGATAGAAACTACACATTTCCCGTCAAACGAAAAGTATATTACTATATAAGCTCGATCTTCAGATTTTACAGTACGTTGTTGCTTTAGTTATAAGGGCTAGGTCTGCTGATTAGGTTAATTAGTCATAGTACTAACTAAAAATGCTGAAAGAATTGCTAGTGATCGAACAAAATGGTTCACCTTGGAACAAATGGTGGCCATATTTTGGTGTCCTAAAGCGGGATCTCTTTATAATATGGAATGGTGGTGTGTTTTCTAATGATTTAACGCACTCATACAAACATACATACAGATACAAACACAAATACTACCCTTGATGTTTATAAGAAACCCTAATTATATACTCTTCCCATTCTAAAATGAAAATTTACTTTGACAATACATACCATTTTAGAAAAATGTAATCTTTACACTATATTCGTCAATAAAATATCATCTATATACTTACCAAGGTCTCTTTTGCATTGGTTAAATATGAAAGTGCATATTTATATTGAGACAACCCAAAATCAAAACATGGACATATAAATTGGGACGGAGAAAGTATGGTTTGGTTTTAGGTATATTGATCTTCTTCCTTCCAATCGTTTTTTGAAAAATCTATATTTGAGCAGCAAAACAAGAATGCTTTATCAAAAAATTGAACCTCGAACCTTCTCAAGCATGAATTATCTCAATCATTTTTAGGAAATATTGCTAGAAACTTGTAGCATATATGTTTTGGTTATATATGATTGTCAATTCCATTTGTATCAGCTGCATCCTATTACATGAATTATCCACGGTCAATGTTCTTTTGGACATGGAACTTTTATTTGAGTCATTTGCAGCTGGTATCTCATTTCTATATTGTATATATCATGTATACTAGCTGATTTAAGATTCAAAGCTTGGCCATCTATCGAGTAACTTTTGATCGACTTCAAAACTTTCCCTTCAATATTTTGATCCCAGATTCAAACTTTACCCATCTAATTAACTGTTTTACTTGTTGCCATAATCAATAGAAAATTTTTTTGTTGTCTACAATAAATTCATTTCTGATCTTATTTGTGACTCATTTTCCTAAATCAAATTCATAACCGAACATATGTGACACTGTTGAAACTTGAAACCAAACTTAGTTCGCCTTTTCAAATCACTTCTAACGTCTGAACATACTTTTATATTTCATGTTGTCTTTAATTCGATTATGGGGCCATCTCAAGATCAACATATCTCTCCCGACTTGGTATGTTATGCTAGATGCATCATGTATTTGTTTAAAACTCCATGGATTGATAAATTTTTTCGTAAACTAGGGGTTCTTTGTTAGGCTTAGCAAAAGGCATATGTCATCAACCGGTTTTGCAAAACTTATAAGTCGGGCTCTCCCAATCCCGGACTACACCCACACCTTATTTCTACAAAACCTGGACTCTCCTGTCACTGTATCTGTCTGCCAAAGTACACTTGCTTTTGTGATTGCGGATTATATAATGGTTAAGTCCCGGTTTCCGAAACACGGACTTAACTCGTAAACAAACGATAAGCATAAAATGGTAGATTGTGCAGGTTGTGACATTTGACTCCATATTTTCTAAGTTATACAAAGGTGAAGTACTCTGGGTTTGGGATATCTGGACTCACCGGTTTTAAAAAACCAATGGATTTATTGTCGATTGCTAGACCTTTATGAACTAGCTTTTCTTTCTTTAAACAGCTTACCGTATGAGTAAGATACTAGGATCCCAATAACAAAAGGAACAATGACCAAACATAAGTTATAAATGATACAAATGAAGTTTACCTTCAAGAAACTGTGATGGAAACAAAAAATTTTCTGGTAGCAACAAATTAAGTCGCCATTTTCATGATTATTTTAATATAATAATCTCCTAATTAATCTAGCTGAGCTTTATTTTTTTGAACATTCATAAGTAGTAGTGTTATATGAAGTTAAATGACCAAAAATTTAATTTAATGTGTAATCATCACTTCATCTTTGATTTTTGAGCCAATTTATGGTTCCAAAAAAGTTAGTTAAGAACAAAGGGTTTATTCCTCAGGCCATGTCCAAATCTTACAGATTCAAGTAAAGTACTTGCAGCTTTGAATCAAGATATCCTACACTCTGAAATTCAACAGACATCATCTAAATCACATAAGTTATTTCAACTAAATCCTTGGTTCAAGTTCCTGTTTAACAAAAAGCATGCAAGAAATATTAGTTTAATTAACTTTATATAACCTAGCTAATATTATATATAACTCCTAAATCAATTAAATTTGGCTAATTAGTTAGACAACTTATCATTCTTGGATCCTCTAATTCCACCCAAATCCCTTCTAATATTTCAACTTTATTCTGAATAAGTCTGACATTAGAAGATTTGGCTCATAAACTGACAAATCCAAAAGCTTAAGTACTTTAATCTATATTTTTATTTTGTTTCTTCATCAAATGACCAAAACTTAAACTTTTTGCTCATACATATTGCTGACTAGCTGTAGTCTATAGATATATAGCTCATCAAACCAACAAACAAAAGAGTACCTAGCTATATCTTCAAATTCCAAAACAAAGAAAAGAAACCAACAAACATATATAGATACATAAAATCTATACATACACACACACATATATATAGAGAGAGAGAGATCTAGTGAGAGAAATGAATACGAACTTGGAAGTGCTGCAAAACTCATAAAGCTTGCCACGGTTAGAGAAGATAATGAGAGCAACTTCAGCATCACAAAGAACAGATAGCTCATAAGCTTTCTTCAACAGCCCATTTCTTCTTTTAGCAAAAGTTACTTGTCTGTTTATCTTGTTTTCTATCCTCTTCAACTCTACTCTTCCCCTCCCCATAATAATATGGAGTACTACTATTTTTATATTTAATCTTCAAGTTTTACTTTTACAGCCCCTCTTCTTGATCTGAAATCTTGATATATACCCAGATGACAAAATTCAACCTTTTTTCAAAAGATGAAAGCTTTTCAAAAGGTAAGATTTAAGATCAATACTAGCTAGCTAATACACCCAAGAAGATTTTTTTTAAAAAAAGACACAAAATTTTCCACTATTAATCAATCCCTTTTCTTGATCCAAAATCTTGGTACACACTCAGATGAAAAAACTCAATTTTTTTTCAACAAGATCAAAACTTTATACAGTAGTACTTTTGTGAAAGATAAATATGGTCATACTAGAAACCCAAAAAAAAATAATATTTTTTAAAAAAACACAAGATTGGCTTAAAAAGATTCAGCTGTTTTTAGTGTTCAAGAATTTTGTTTTGGAAAAAAAATCTGAAATTTATGGATGGTGTGCTAAGTACAAAGCTTCTTCTTCATGCTCTCTCTTTTTAACCTATTTGATGAACAAAAGCAAAGCATATTAATATGAGATGGGGGTTGTAATGATGTATGCCCACTTGCGTTGAAGCGCGTGAGGATTACTGATAATGAAATTCAACCAAGTAATGAGCGCGTAGCTTTCTGTCAATTGTCACCAATTTTCGATGCGCAAAACACGTGTCGAGTGATGAGAGGTTAATGTATAATCTTAACAAGAATTTTTAACCTTCGGTCTTTGTCCGTACATAAGCTTAGAACTTTGGGTTTTAGCTCTGATTCACAATTTTTCATTGAAAATATTTTAACTACGAAATTCTTACTAACATGTAGATTATTTTTAAATAATATTCAATGAAATACACTTTAAAATTCAACAGCCTTACTAATTACATTGACTAAGTGCAAGTATTTCGCTATTTCATCGAAAGATAATCTGTTACGAATTTACGATCATACATGCATTCACATATTTGTTTGCTACTAAATTTGAATTCAAAGCATTTTGGTTGATAAGCCAATTACCCATACATCACTAAACTATATTCTCTTTATAGTATGTTACTATTTTCACATACATGTTAATGAAATACTTATACTAAGTTATATGTCAAGTGAAAGTGTTAGATATCATAACTTTAAAATTGACCAAAAATAAAAGTTAAAAAGTGACGTCCACGTTTTATACAAAACGACCAACTTTTTAAAATTTTGTGTATCCATAGAAAGACAATTACCCAATGTACATTCACTTCAAGAAGTTGGTTAAGTAATTTAATTATATATGTAGGAATTATTTTATTTTCGGTGAATAAAGTGTCACAATATGATTTTTTGAATATTTGAGAAAGAACTTAGTTGCTTTGGTTGTTGGTTGTGGTGCTCGGTGGTGGCTAAAATGATATTAAGTTCAACAAGCATAGGTAACAATGTAATACGAGTATAAAAATTTCAATGTTAGAAGAGTCTCGATCTCTAATTTATAAATAAAAATAAAAAGAAAAAAAAAAACGTTTTGTCTAATGAGATTTTATATAAAAAGTCTCCAAAAATTGTACTATGTTAAATTTTCAAGATTGAAGATGGTTATTAGTAAAGTTCAATGACCGGGACTAGTCTAACACAATATGTTTATTAAATGTGATCCTGCGCTTCACGGAAATCATGTTATAGCATATTCTTGAAATTAAAGTTGATTTAGCTAATTAATATTGATGTTTTAAACATTTTCTTATGGTTTTGAATGGAATGTCAATTACATGACAATAGCCCACATGAGCGTTTTCAATTCTGTTGGTTAAAAGTGTTTTTATTTTATTTTAAAAATAAATAATTGCGATAATCAGACTTGTTAATTAGATAATGTTACTTTAAAATTGTTTGTAAGATACATGAATCTGTCAAGTTCTTTAGATTTTTGATAACTACATATTCTTAAATCTGAACTGCCTTACTTTTGAATTGAAGTGATTGGACATGAATTGAAAAGGCTAGATGCTTCTTATCTTATGTGAAATAAAATGAAACCGATGTCACACCGTTTATGAGGAATCTTTGATTTTCTTGTCTTCAAAAGATTAGGATATATAGATACTTTGTTATTTTTAAAATTAACCAATGCCACATTGTATTTTTTTTGGTAATTTTTTTAAAAAACAAGTTAGTAATTTGTATTCATAACAGTACAATAACATTCAATTGAATAGCAAGTGAATTCAAACTACACATGTAAGACTAAGATGAAACCTAAGACTTTCGACCCCCCCTCCCCTCCTCTTCAACAAATAATCCATTCTGTGATATTCAAAACCTGATAGAAACTTACCAATAATATCTAGCTAGTTATTTCATCCTAAGGCATTCAACTTTCAATAAAATTGTTTTGTTTTTTACTTATATTAAAATTTTAAATTTGATCTTAAGTATCTTTTTTAAAAATAAGAGTAACATAGATTACGGTTAAAAAAAAATGAACTTAGAAGATTTAATTTCAATTACTTATCTTACTGAAATAAGTGAACATATAAAACGTAATGTATAAAAAGGTGCTATTTTGATAATGTATACACTAAATTATACGAGCATGGTACCCGTGCAATGCGGCGGCGGTGGTGGAAAAGACGGTCTAGTGGTGTCAGTGATGGTACTTTTGGTGGTGGTGGTGGTGGTAGTGTCAAGTGGTGTAGATGGAATTTTTTAGAAGATAAGTGCTTAAAGTGTTAAGTATTAAAATAAAGGTATATAGTGTAAATTAATTCATTAAGGGCAAAGTTGGTAATTTATAAAACTCTTTTCATAATGGGTTTTTATTAAGGGGCAATTTAGTAATTTCGTATGTGACATATGAGTAACTATTTCTATTTTGAGGGGGGTGCATAATTTTTATAAAGGAGTATAGATAAATTATTGTATGTTTATCATTTTTAATTCATTATCAATTTATAAGAGATGATATTAGTATTACACAGTTTAATATTTATAACATGTTGTACAAAATGAGGTAATGAGGTAGTGTATGGTTCTTGCAAATTAAAGAAATCGTACCAATATTACTCGTATTTTCTTTAGCATTGAAATTAAATAAAGAAACTTTTATTAAACATTATTAATTACTTCAAAATATATATTTGTATAGTCATAAAAGTTATCCCATCATCTCCATATCATCATAATCGATGGCATAAGCAGTTATCCTGATAAGCAATGTTTTAAATATCGGTATATATATAGGCCGTATAATACTAGTATTGAAAGTTACTGCAGTACAACTATCCTAGTATTTTAATTATTTTATAGCGGCTGGTATTTTCAATATTTTCCAGAATTATCATACCGGTATTTTTATTTTATTTTTTATTTTTTATTGAACTTTTAAAAAAAATATTTTTATGATACTTTAATATTATTTTTTTGTTACAAAATACCTATTTGGTATTATTTCAGTAGATTGTAACTGTATTTTAACTATTTTCGTTATATTATAACAAATTTTATAGGATTAATTTTTATAAAAAATAAATAAATAAAATTAACTGTACCGGTCTGCATTTCCTGTAATATATACCGATAATATCGGAAAAAATCACCATACTGATACGATCAAAATATTGGTTTTTACAACATTGCCAATAATAAGAAAGAAAGTTTAAACAGAAATTTTATACATGCATAAAAAAATTTAGGGATGAGCGTAAAAACCGAAAAACCAAAACCGAATCGGTACGGTATCAGTACTGAAAATCGGTACCGATGGGGATTCGGTTTCGGTATCGGTTTTTGATTTGGGACAATTTCAGTTTTGGTACTATTCGGCTCAGTACGGGGAAACTGAAGATGAGTACCGATTTTCTAAAAAAGCATCTAATACTAGTATATATTCGACTATATTGGTTTTTCTTGCATGTGCTACATCTACCTATAAATTAAAACAGGATTGACATGTTTTTAAAACGACATATAACGTAATCCTTATCAACACGTGCCATTTTAATTTATTTATTTTGTTAAATTAGTTTTTTTTTAGTTGTATATAAATTCAAATTTCTTATTAGACTTAGAATTAAACTCTAACTCTTAACTTAATAAATTTATTGTCATTTACAAACTCTAATATTGATGTAATTCAAAAAATTTAAGGTAAATCCATAATTCTAACTGAATATATTATATTTATTTGTCATTACTGTTTATTATAATTAGTTTCGATCATCAATTTACTTTAATCATAATTTATTTCATATTCACAAATCATGTATGAAGCATATTCAAATTTTTAATGATACAATTTATATAGCTACCATACATCGTACGGGTATTAGAACTAGTATATTAATATATTACTGCATCTTTTGAAAGCATGCTGCTACGTGGCATATAATACAAGTTATTAATTTGATTTACTCGTGAAATCGTGAATTATGTCTCAAGTCTTATGCTCTCTCATTATCACGTTCATTTTTTTTAAATATAGCAGTCATATGTGTAGGAATAGATGAAGTAAATTAGCCTCTTAAACTACAAAATATTGATTTGTTTTCATGAAGCAAAACCAATTGAATATAAGGTAGAAATAAAACAATGGAAGTATTGCTTTTTCCATCAATTTTTGCTTGTAACGAAATCTCAGAATGCGGCAACACTCCAATAATTTGCATTGTTTGAATTTCTTATGGTACTATACATTTCATTGTGCATCAAAATGGTAGAACCATCGATTATACTTAGAAATTGTGAAAAATTCTGTATTGATCGGTACAAAACCGATATACCGTACTGGTACCGTATCGGTATAATCGATACAGTATTCGTTTTTTAATTTGGATTTTTTTCGGTTTCAGGATTAATCGGTTTCGGTATGATTCCGTTGATTCCGTACCGATAACCATAAATAGACAAATTTCATGTAATTAATGGAATAACAACTTATTAATTACCCACTACATAAATAAGTGCGGAGTAGAAGGCAACAGACTTTTAAATTGAACCTGGCAGAAAAATTCTAGCTACATGTTTCATATAGCGGATAAATTATATGGTGGTCAAAGGTGACCATGACGCTTAAGACTTTATATTTATAGTATTATTTATATACTTATTTAGGGATATGATTAATCCTTCTAAATAAATGGCCTAAAATTCATTTTAACTATTGGATAAAGATATGTGGCAAAATTAATGGAAAAAAATTAGGAAAGAGAACTAATAGATAACACATCAGTTTCTTATAATGTTAGGAGGATTTTTAGGCTAATATTAAAAAGAATTTATCATTTTCTATTTATTTAGTTTAATAATTAACAATCCAAGACTAATGTAATTAAATTTTGTAAATTAGTTTTACACTTGTTTATATCATACAAACAATTTGGCAATCCACAATAAAAATTCTAGCTCCTCTAATATTGTTCCATGTATCATGAATTCATGGTCAAAATATATATATATATATATATATATCACTCAGTTATTTTTTTACGCAATCTATAGTCGGTTGTTAGTCACGGTTCCAAAAACAATTCGAGGTCAAGTCGTTTTAGGGGGTTTTTAAGCAATGAGATAATATTTATCTTACTAGCTAATTGACCCGGGTTTAACCCGGGCATATCATTCAAAGATTTATAAAATCGCATTTTCGCCACCGAAGTTGCGATAGTCTAAGAACACTCGTCTCCTCAAAATAGTATATCTTATAAGTTATAATTAGTTTATTAACTCGCATAATATGTGAATAACTAAAAATATGTTATGATAAAATTATTTAGACGATGAAACTTATAAGACAATGTATAATTTATTAGAGTTTTTTTCTAAAAAAATTAAAAAATATATATCTCTAAATTTTTTTTTATAAAATAACAAAAACAAAAATGCAATAAATTTTAAGAATAAGAGTGTTTATGACATCATAAGTAAATTAAAAAAAACAAACTTAATATTAAGAAATAATTTAGATGTGACAAATAAGCAATATTTATGAAATGATGATGTAACAACAATTTTTTTTATTTAATATAAAGAAGATTACATTGATCCACTTAAAATTACTGTTCTAATTAAATATCCATATTGAATGTTATGTTATTTATTTGTAGTTAAACAATTTAATAATATTTCAATTTTGATTTTTCATAAACTGCTTAAAATAATACTAAATTTATATAAATGTTTAAACCCCAAATACTAACTCGAACGCCTAGAAGTAGATTTCATATGATTTTATTAAGATCGTACATATATCACGTTATTGGTCTTTTTTCAATGTCAAATCGATATTTCTTAATTTGTAACTATAACATATATAGTTCCACATAAATTTGTCATGTAAGAAACTCTTAATAACATAATTTATTATGGTTTAGAGTAAAAAAACCGAAATCGTCCTTGTGGTTTACCTTAATAATCAAGTTTCGTCCTTAACTATTTGAAATGACACTGACAATCCTTTTGGGGAGAATAAGGATCAAGTCCGATCCTTTATGCAAACGGACATGATCTCTCATCCGTTAACTGTTGCACGAGTTATCCACGCGAGGCAACTAATGACTTTTTTTTTTTTTCACTTTTTTCCTTCTCTTTCTTCCTTCCTTCCTTCCTTCTTTCTCCTTTCTTCGTACGTACATACATATACAAATAGGGTGTAAACATACATAAGAACATATCTAATCATTTGTCTAGATCTAATACATATACATAACAACATCTCCATATGATATGTATATTTTCGAAATCAAAGTCTGATATATTCAAAATAAAAAATAAAAGTCCGATCAAAGTTCAAATACTCCCCAAAGTCCGATCTATTTTTATGAAGGATGTAGACGGCAACAATTCTTGGTTATTGATGGCCGAAATTTAGCCGGAAAACAAAAGACTAAAAAACTTGTGTCAATATTAATGTAACGATGGGCATTACTCAAAAGACGTCCTTCCTTGACAACGGTAACAGTATTTCTAGCGGCAATTGCAAACCAATCTTTCGATACAATTTCCTTTGGTGAGAGTTTTTTTAAAGGCCTGGTGACTTTTTGAAAAAGGAGTGACATATACATATGTGTATATATATATATATAAAGAGATAGGGAGATATGGTGAGACGACAGCGAATTTAGGTTGGTCGGAATACGAGGTTATTCCGGTGAGTAGTTTAAACCCAAAATGACTAATATTCAACCGACAACGACATCGATTTTTGAACTAAATGTTTGGTGGGTTTCCGGTGTTGATGGTGGTATTGTATTTCCGGCTGTGGCGACGACGAGGGCATTGATGAGCTGTATATACTATTCGTTTGTAATATATTAATTGAGGTATAAAGGTTGAATGTAAAGATAGATTTAAGAGATTGATATAGAGATTTGTTTGTACTTCCCATTATAGCTCAATGGTTGAGCACCAGCTTTATATGTTGTATGTCTCGAGTTCGAGACATGAGAAAGACATTTAAAAGGAACTTCACAAAAAGTCCTCCAGTGAAGCAGGTTTGAGTTTTGCAGAGGGGACAGAATTTTACCCCAATTAAATGCCGTACATTCAGGCGGTTTAGTTAGGGGTTTCTCCTCCTACTAAGTATTGAGGGTGAGGGGGCTCTCTAGCGCGGACCCGGTTAAGACAACGTAAGTTAGATCTCCTGTTGTGAGCAAATGATCCACACATTTCAATATATATATATATATATATAAAGATTTGTTTTGATTTGTATATGTTTATGTGTATGTATGAATTTGTATTTGATCGAAACATAAATATAAGATTTGGATTTGTGAGGATGAGATATCAAAGTGTATATGTGTGTTAGTATTAATAACGACATGTTCATCCCTTTCCAAACTGATTGCGAAAAAGAAAAATAAATGGAAAAAAAGGATCATTAATGGTCCTTATAGGTAGTAAAAGACTATAATACCCTCACGTGGATATCTCGTGCAGTAGTTAACGGATAGGAGAAAACTTTCGTTTGCATAAAGGACCAGATTTGATCTTTATCCTCCTCAAAAGGACTGTCAGTGTCATTTCAAATAGTTAAAAGACGAAACTTGATTATTAGAGTAAACCATAAAGACGATTTTGGCCGTTTACTTTATGGTTTATTATACTTTTCCAATGTCCCTAGCTTATGCGAACAATATATCGGTCTATTTTCCTTGTGTCGTCCCTTATAATATATATATATATATATGACATTTTTTTTTCATATTTTAATGACTTCTCGTATTCTTTAACCATCGTGTAACCTGGGATCGAGAAGAAAAACAAAGTCTTGTTGACTGAATAATAACATAATTTAATTAGCTTGCGAGAGTGATTTGATATATTCAAAACATGTGTCCTTTTTATTTTGGTCAACAAGATTTTGTTGTTTTCTCTCGAGTCCGGATAATGGTTAGAGAGTAACACATATTAATTTGATTGTGTCATATCATCATCGTATGTAAAAATATGTCACGGCTATATATTGGTCAATAATATGTTTTTGTTTTTTTTTTTAATTTTGGATTACATGATGGTTAAAAATGGACAACTTTCTAACAATATAATGGCTAAATAAGATATTGAAAATAGAAAAATGTCGTAACATAAAAGACAAAATAAAACATACAATTGTTACAAATAAAACAAAAGGCTTAATGTAATGTCCATTTAAACATGTACCATTCACATCAACACGCCAATGGCCTCAACAACAAAATGGATATTTGAAGATTACGGGAGAATTTGATTTAATTTGTCATATCCAGTGGTCCAAAATATATGAACTACACAATTCACGGACTTTTCGATTGAACATGTCTTAAATTGTTAATTGAGTCTCAAGTTTAAATAAGGCAACACTTTTAAAACTACATTATTATTTTTTTTCCTTTTTAAGTGGCTTATATTTACCAGTTTTATATCACTAAAAAACTTGTCGGCGCATAGCGGCAAAGACTATAGTTCCTACTTTTATCCGTGTTCTAGACTCCGGAAGTTTGAGATGTGTGATTAACTCGATCGAATGTTATAATTCTGGTTAATTCTTGAAATCCGAGAGATAGAGAAAAATGGAGAGAAAAAGAGAGAGAGAAAGAGAGTTATGAATGAACCATAACCACAAATGTAAATGGACAACAAATATGTAGGGAACATTATTTTTTTGTTATATTTAGAAAATGTGTTAAATAATGACCATATTGTCATTAGTAAAATATGAAAATGAATGGTTTTGATCTATTATATTAATGACTAAAATTATGTCTTAACTTTAAAGTCGAAAGTCTTATAATTTATAAGGATGGGTAGACAATATGCTTTATATTGAGTATAAACTAGCTTATAACACGTATGAAAAGCGTGAGAAACATATAAAAATAATTAAAATTGTATATATAAAAAGCTAACAGAAAAAATAAAAACTAAAAGATATCAAAAGTTAAGAGAAGAAAAAAAAAACCATAATGAGGAAAAATATTTTCTTTCGAAATGTATGAGTGTTTTAAAAAATAGTGAAAGTTAGAGGACTGAAAACGTTTTTGGCTAAAAGTCTAGTCAAAGATGATGTAAACATTTTGATCCAATGGTGAGAAATAAAGAATAATCTTCAATGTAGGGTTTAGATTTTTCATTTTTCAATTTAAGGATTCTCTTTTAATATATATAAAAGATATAAATGATAAGTTTCTAACCCACAAAATAACCATAAAATTTAAGCTTATCAATACAAACAAAATAAAAATAAGACACTAACTAGTGGATGGAGATTCCCTAGAGTAATAAAGTTGAAAGGATCTTGACCTTTGGATTGAAATCAAAGGTCAAGATTCAAAGATCATATTTGAATTTTGACCCTTGATTTTTATTCAATGGTTGAGATTAACAACTTTACCCCTAAAGTTATTGAATCATCCATGAATGTGTATGTGTATGTGTAAGTGTAAGTGTAAGTGTATGTATGTCATATAAATAAGCAAATTAATTAAGCTAAACACCCCATAACTAGTACAAGTAGGATTAGATTTTGTTTTGCTTATTATAGCTGAATCATACATGCATGTGTATGTATTTGCATCTAATTAAATACGTGTTTGATTTTTGAGCATACGAGCACACCTGTATTTTAATAATGCTTGTGCTTCTAAATATACGGGTAGATTAGATATACATACATGGCTTATTGGATTCGATGTCGCTCGAAGCAGTTTTAATCAAAACCAAACTATGCCTGTTGCTCCAAACTTGTACCAAACATGTTGATTCGGTTTGGTTTCAAGTTCGAGTTTCTACTACTCCTACCTATGATATATATCATTGGACCACATAACCAATAATTAATTAGACAATGATATCATAAACGCTATACTATGATGCCAACCCACTCTTCCACGATCCACAGTTGGCTGTGTTAATTTGTACACCAATCCGGGTTTCTAGAACGTGTGAATAGGGTTTGAATTTGGTTGTAATCTGGTTATTCTCTTATGGTAAGGTCAAGCCTTTTGTAAGCCAAATGATTATGTGATTTGTGTGTGGATTCTTATTTATTCATCCCTTTTTTATAGGGAGCCCATGGCTTCCCCTCCAAGTAAGGTTTTGGGCATTAGTTATATCATATACAAAAATAGCTTGATTTGCCCTTATCTCTTCCATTAGATATCGGTCTTTGAGATATGCAAGCATCTTTTCCTTATTTATTGAAGGTTGTGGTATCCTGCGTATACTTTGCGTATCAACGGCTGGGTGGATACGTCATCAAGCCCCCAGTCTAATGGGGGTGAGGCTGCGAAGACCACCTTATTAGACGATCCACAGTTGGTTGTACAAAAAAGATCACCAGCCTATCTTTTTCGTGTAATATGGACCTTGAAAGGCTGCGAAAAATCTGGATCTTCCAGATCTGGGCCTTAAAAGGCTGAAATCTTTTGGATTTTTTCTTCGCTTTAAAAAGATATCAACGACTCTAGTTATGGCATCCATGTTTGCAATTATGTCCAGATCTCATTCTTCATTAAATCGGTTTATGAGTGAAAACTTTTGTGATTTTCGTGTAAATGGGATTGAGGGTCTCACAGATGGCGTCAATTGTTTATACAACCAACCGAGGAGAATGAGATGGATAGAAATTCATGAATCGTTGATGTATTATCGTTGGTGTATTATGTGTGTGGTTGATCATGCCCCTTTTACTTGGTCCCCCCCCCTTTTTATAGCGCGAACTTGGCTTGGAAGAGAAGAAATTGGATAAGAACGAATCCCATATTGCTGGTGGAGATCTCCTGTATTCTTGGCAAGAATCCCATTATTTAGAGAAATGATATGATAGGATATTATTCGTGCTTGTCCTTTAAGCTAAGACTCCGTGCAGTCTGCGTGTAATCTTCGTCTAGCGTCTTCCTAGGTACTGATGGTCTAGGTGGGTACGTCATCAGAAAGTGACTATATATGGGTCTTTACACACTTAACTTGGGAAAAATCTCCTACATACTAATTTTAATACATACAAAATATAAGAACTTAATCATTTATTCAAAATATTAAAAAATAGTATGTGAGAGATTTTTATTTTTTTTTACCCAAATTAGATGTGTAACAACCCAATATTCATTTTTTCTTTTATCAATGCACATGTGATTTCAATCTACCAATAATTATAAAACAACCCCTTAAAATCTTTTTTGAAAAAGTGACAACCCTTGGATGAAAAAAAACTTTAAATTTTAACCTTTGGATTCTTTTGCTAACATCACTATCCTTTTTTAGATTACTAATTAAAATACTAATAATATTAATTATACTTAAACTAATATCTACTAATCATTCCGTAATTCTAAATAGTAAGTGTTTGATTCTTTTTATTTCTATGGTTAGATAACTAAATATAATAAATTATTAACCAAAGATTTATGTGTAAAATACTGTGTGTAATCAGATTTTGATATAATTTAGAAAGTCTTAGTTTTTAAAAATTTTATTTTACTCTTATTTAATATAATATAATATATTTTTGGTTTGTTATATTTATTTTTTGCGTATGTAAGATCTTAGATATATATATATATATATATAGTCTAATTTTAGTGAGAAAATAAAATCATAATTGTAAGGCATGTTTATTTTTATTTTTAGAATTTTGTGTGCGAATATGAATACCACTTCTAAATATTAAGAGGTGGTATATCTGAAATTTATTCGTTTTTATAAAAACATATGGATACATATAAAACATCTAAATATCGTTTATACCGATAAATTAATAAATTAATTTATTAATTTAAAAAGTATTTACATAGGACCTTTATTTTTTTGAAAAACAAATTACGAAAACAAGTTTTAAGAGACATTTTTTTTCCATTTAGATTAAACATGGTCAAAAATACGAAAAGATAATGCCCCGACCTTTAAGTTTAGTAAAAATATTTCAATATGAAGTCAATATAGATTGAAGTTCAACAAAAAAAAAAACAAGCGATCATAAAAAAAATTCCCATACAATCTTAAAAGTTGCAATCTTTTAATAGTTATTAACTTATAGTTTCGTTGCAACCAATATGCATATATCGGAATTTAAAAAATGTTATTATCTTATTATTTTATTTATTAGGGTTTAATTTTGTCCATTAAATTATGACTCAACAAATTATAAATTTTATTAATTTATGGAATATTAACATACATAAGTCTTACTACATATCTTTTTATAATTGATTATTTTTTTATTAGAAATTAAAGTAAATATAACTTTTTTTGTGAGTCCATGTAATGCTCGAATGTGTCTGAGATAGTATTAAATAGAGTATTTAAAAACATTTCAAGACATACTTCAAATATACTTTAATAATATAATGTGGATTATAATTAAGAAGATAATATATTATTTGAAAGTTTTATTAATTATTACATTAAATTATTATGTTTACACACCAAAAATTACTATGTATTACAAAAAATTTAATATGTTTATTTCGCGTATTACGCGGAAAAATAATCTAGTTATACTATATATGAAAGTAAATAATTTTAAAAACTTCACATTTATCAACCGAATAAATTAAAAATGTATCTAACTACACTGTACGCCTATCTTGAACGTCATTTTGTATATTGTGTAGAAACTAAGAAACTCGTAACTAAGATACGAGTAGGATCTAAATTTTTACCAAGAGCCTCATTTGCATTGTTTTGTCGGGGTGAAAGTTGTCGGACGGAGACACCGTAGCTTGTATAACAAGATACAACAATTTGAGATCTTTGTAACATGCAATCTTTATATCGGGGAAGCCTCACTTATCGATCAATCCAAATGACAAAATTATTTAAAACCCTTTTCACTCACAAAATAAAACAAGTAAAATTGTGTTGACGGGATTGACAAAATGACAATGATCATAAAAGTCATATATAAAATACAGATTAATAAAGAAGAAATGACAAGATATATAGTGGTTGTCGTCATGTCGATGGAGGTGAATACCAATGGGGAAGGTCTGTTATAATATAGTTCAAGAAAGAGTCGTCTCATTTCCGCCCACCCATCCACGCGATTTTCTTATTATCATCTACCACCTTTTGTGTGGGAAAATAACCAGGCCATTTCAATTATAGATCATTTATAATATGGTTGTGTATACTGTTAAAACATTCCATCATTCACCCATTCAAAACCTTTAAATAAAATATAAAGTTTAAATATATTATAAAAGTTAAACATAAAAGGTAAAAAAAAAAAATAAAAATTAAATATAATATCAAATTTAGATTATTAGAATACCACTAAAGCCCCTCTCGTACTCAATTATCACAAACACTTCTCGTCATCACACCGTGACCGTGTATTTTATTTACTAAACAATTTGAATCTAAACACAATTTGAATTTGAATTAAAGTTGCATGTTGTTGTGTATATGCCCTTAAATGCTTACAATAACTATACTCTCAAAATTTTAAATATCGGTATATACAGACCGGGAATATTGATACTGAAATACTGAATGGTACTCTGGTACAATTAGTCCAGTATTTTGTTCAATATTTTTCATTATTCATTACTGTCGATATTTTTTAGTTTTTTTAGTATTTTTTATATTGTAAAACCGATTTCTTCACTTTATTATTTTTTTGAATTTTTTTTATAATGACTTTTATGATACTTTTATGTTAATTTTTTATTTTATTTTTAAAAATTTTAAAATTTATATTTTGTTATGAAATACGTATTTGGTAGTGATTGTAATTATATTTTGACTATTTTCGTTACATCATTATAATAAGTTATGTAGTATTAACCATACCGGTATTACTGGCGGTATTATTATCGGGTATCACACCGGCACGACTAAAATAACTATAACTAAAAGATTGATTACATTACTTTTTTACGTCAATAACTTATACTAATCACACTGAAACCATTTACCAACATCATCAAGTTGTCGCTATCACTATTGTTGTATTATTGTACGGATATCCGTCCAATTTTATAAAAAAAACTAACTCTTTTAATTTTATAATATTAAATAGGGTTTTGTTAATGACAGTACTTATTATTATAAATTGTTTGAATGCATTAAAGTTTATACTTTATTATGTAAAAATTCAGAGATAACTTTTAAGGGAAAATGTTCTATGATGTTAATTTTAGGGTGATGCACTCACATTAGAAGTGTCATGTTTTATTTTAATATTGAATAAATGGTTATAATTGAATTATTATACTACACCTGTCCCATTAAAAGTGTCATGTTTTAAATTTTCAAAGTCTTTATTCTTCAACTTTGAGATTAAATTTTTTTGTTTATGTTAAATATTATTTGATGGAAGTTTTACTAACTTAAGTCGTGATTTAATCAAAAATACTTAATCCATTAAGTCATCAAAAGTGTTTGTTTGTTTTTACTTAATAAACAAAAAACACGTGTATTGACAGACATTATTTATCCATTAAGTCACTTATCAATTCAGTCTTTTTTTTTAAAGGTATGGATCATTTGTTCACAACAGGGGATCTAGCTTACGTTATCTTAACCGGGTCCGTGCTAGAGAGCCCCCTCACCCTCAATACTTAGTAGGAGGAGAAACCCCCAACTAAACCGTCCGAATGCACGACATTTAGTTGTGATAAAACTCTGTCCCTTTTGCAGGACTCAAACCTGCTTCACTGGAGTACTTTATTTATGAAATTTCTTTAAATGTCTTTCCCATGTCTCGAATTCGAAACCAACAACATGCAAAGCTGGTGCTCAACCATTGAGCTATAATACGACGTACATCAATTCAGTCATTTAATGGTTACCAACCCTTAATTATAAGATTTGTAAAAATCTCTATATTAATTCTCTATGATTTCCCTTGAATAAAAGACACGCATCATATATATATATATATATATATATATACACGAGCATAGTGATCGTGCGTTGCGGCGGTGGTGGAGATCGAGGGAGGCGGTAGAGAAGGAGGGCGATGGCGGAGGTGATGGAGAGTTCGATGAAAGTGTGTTATGATTAGAGAAAATTGAGAAAGAAAAGTATATAAGAGTTTTATGTTTAAATAGAAACATTTTATGAAGCAAATAAATGCTTAGGGGGTATTTTGAGAATAATAAAAAAAAGTGATTAATTTCTAATAAAAATGAAAAGCCAATATCTTAAATCTTTATCTTTATTATTAATAAAGAAGAATTGTTTTTAGAGGAAAAAATATGATGTGTCATTTTATAACTTTTTCCTATAATTTTTATAATTAAAGATGATGTCATGTTACAAAAATACATTTATTCTAATTTAGCATATATTTTCTTTAGTCTATCATAGTTCAAAATTTTCATTTGAGTATTGATGAAATATTTATAAATTTAAATTAATGATATTTTCTATATCTATCTTCAGGTAAAAATTTATTTTGGAGTTAAAATACATAACTACATAAGTTTAGCTCTCTTGACAACAATTTTTATTAATTACAAATTCACAGTAATGATTTAAGTCTTGATTAAATATTTATAAATTTAAATTAATGATATTTTCTATATCTATCTCCTAAAAATTTATTTTGAAGTTAAAATACATAACCATATAGGTTTAGCTCCCTTGATGTTGCGATTTTATAGTTATAGATACGTAAATCGTGTTTTGCTTTTATACGTTGCAGGTTATATTATAATTATTATCTACTGATTATGATGTTAATATTATTCTACAACGTTGAAGTTTCGGCCTTATTAATATCAACACTTGCAACAATTTTTATTAATTACAAATTTATAGTTATGATCTTTTGTTTATTATTAAATTTAATGTTTGGTAATGTTAAGATCAAAGTTTGCATCTTATTACAATTTATATTTAGTATTTGTAACGAACCATATTTACAACGGCCCGGATTGAATTCGGCTTGATTAGCTAGTAGAGCTTTATAGATTCGATGTACTCTAATTTTCAAGTTTAACTTGGTCGAGAAAATCTAAAACATAAGTAGGGTTTTGACCTTAGTCCACATTCCTCTGTTCTTCCCCAATCCCTGGAAAAATATATACATGCAATCTTATTAATTGAACCAATGTTTTTAAACTGGCCGATCGGACCGGTTTGATCGCGGTCTGACTGGATTTTTCAAGACTTCCGGTCGAACCGATCCCGGTTTAATGGTGGAAATTGAACCGAACTGAACCATGCAAACCGGACCGTTATCGAACCGCTATGAACCGGGTCAAACAAAGCCAACGTCTTTTTTATGTTGTTTTTCTTCTATTTTTTGGGGGAAAAATGATCCAAATCTTACGTTTATAATGAATTCATCTTATTTAGAGTAGATCGCAACATCCACTGCAAGATCAACCTTCGTCACTTATTATTATTATTATTATTATTATTATTATTATTATTAGATTGAAGAAGATGAAACTGAATTTTTTTAGATTTATGAAATGGGGAAAGATTTTGGTTAAAGATTTGGAAAAATGGATTGAATGAAATAGGAGAACTAAATCGATGATGATCAATATTTGAAAAATGAATTGAAGAAATAACGTGAGGGATAAAAAAAAGGAACTTTTATGGTTGATTTTGAGTGGGGTAACAGAAGCCATTACTACTGATGCAGGAATGAGAATGCTGAATAATGAGCTTATTTGTGGACTTTCTTATAGAAAATTAACTTGTATTTTCCAAAATAGTCTTATGTGAGAATTAGTCAAATTTTATATATATACTCGTATCTTAATTTGAATATGACCAAGACTAAATAGAAAATAGAGAAAATGATTATTGATGTTAGATGATATTTGAATGTGTTTAAACTTATAATAGAACTTGTTAATCATGTATTTTGTGTTAGACTTTGATTTATTATTAATTAATACTTGAACTTTAATATTATTAAACTTATGTTATATTTTAATTAGAAATCTTATAGTATTACTTGGAAAAATGTATATTTCGTCAAAACCCGGTCCAACTACGACAGTTCAGTGTCCGGTCCGGTTTACAAAACATTAAATTGAACAGCATATACAATTTGTATATACAGTATACATATCAACACCAGCACCACTTTCTGTTATCTTTTCCGACGCCGTCCATAACTCCGGCTACTGAATAAAGAGGAGCTACAATAATACCCATACAACATAACATGTCAGAGAATAAAACAGGGGAAACAGGGGATATAGAGAAGCAAAAACCATTTGATTTGAATGATTACATAATAATCAAAGAAGGCGAAGCTGAGATTTTGATGCACAATAAGAATGAAGTCTTCTATAATAAAACCCAGGTCAATCTTGAATTTTTCGGGCTTAAAGTTTGTTGCTTTTTGCTTCAATATCATATCATATGAATTGGGTTTTTTATTTTTTGCTTAAAGTTTGTTGCTTTTTGTATCAATATCATGTCATGTGAATTGGGTATATTTTTTCCAAGATTTTTGGTGAAATCTTGAATGAAAAGGGTTGCCTTTTGGTCTATTGTAAGAATGGTTAGATATAAGTTGTATTTGTATTTTATTTAAGTGTTAAGTATATATACGTAGTTCAGTAGTTGAAGCTAAAGAAAATGATTAAGAAACACATTAAGATTGAGAAATCATCAGCATGGGTTCTTAATATAGAAAGTTACCTGAAGATTGATAAATTTGAGTAATGTAGTATTGTAGTTGAATAAGGTGGGTCCACAAATTCTGGTGATGTAAGTTTCTGTAGTTTGCAATGGATTCAAAGTATATATTAAAGAGTTCTGACATTAATGGTATGTGATATGCAGGTTAACAATAGGGATATGTCTATTGCCGTGCTAAGGACATTTATATCAAAACGTAAAAAAGAACATGAAGCACTTTTGTCTAAACGAATAAAGAAAGGGTTAAAGGTATCGGAAGATGGTGATTCTGGAATGGATATAGCGAATGATTCTTCCAAGCCTAATGGAAATTCTAATGGTGAATGTGAAGAGATCCCACAGGATGAGCAACGTGGTAACAGTGAAGAAGCCAAGAAAATGCCAGAGGTTAAAGTCCGAGAAGAATTGAAGCCACCTAGAGTGCTTGAGGTTTCATATTATAGTCATTTATTTCACATTCCATATTCAAGTCTGAACATTTATTTTCTATCTATCATTACAGGAAACTAATATATTGCTTGTCCTTGATTTCATAGGCTCTGTCAGCTTCAGGGT
The DNA here is from genome assembly GCF_010389155.1 of Erigeron canadensis. Classification (NCBI taxonomy): domain Eukaryota; kingdom Viridiplantae; phylum Streptophyta; class Magnoliopsida; order Asterales; family Asteraceae; genus Erigeron; species Erigeron canadensis. The sequence continues at coordinate 32,434,280 of NC_057766.1, forward strand.
TAAGAGCTTTAAGATATGCTCGTGAAGTGGAAGGGATCGGACAAGTTGTGGCGTTAGACAATGATGAAGGTTGGTATTGATTTATATTATAGTGAATCATGCTTCTCAAAAGCTGTAAACACTATAAGATGCTGCCACATATTTTATATAAGTGAAACATTGAATTTTTGTTATTTATTCTTGTTCTATTTTGTGTTTAGCATCTGTGGAAACTTGCAGGAGAAACAATTTTATATATGTGATTTATTGAATGTTGTTATTTATTCTTGTTTCATTTTGTGTATAGCATCTGTGGAAGCTTGCAGGAGAAACATTAAATTCAATGGCTCAGTTGCCAGTGCAAAGGTGGAATCAAACCTTGTCGATGCTCGAGTATATATGCTTACTCATCCAAAAGAATTTGATATGGTATGATTTATAATATAATGACTTTCTATCTATGGCACAGGACATGACTATTTATGTTAGCTGGATATATAATAGGAATAGCATTGTGGCTATAAATAGATATTGATCAGTGTTGTTAAAGGCGAGCGCCTCTTGCGCCTAGGCGCAAAAGGCGGGCGAGGCGCACCTCCAGCGCCTGAAACCCTAGGCCCAAGTCGACTATGAAAAAGGGAGTCAACGACGGTAAACTGTGGTGGTCAACGATGGCCAAAATGGTCAAATGGGTCAAGATTCGACCAAATCATTCAAGATCTGGCCAAATCGGGCTAGATCTAATGTTTTCCGGCCAAAATGAGTGACCATAGTCTTTTAAGAAGATAAAAGAAGATAGTGAAAATATAAAATGGGGGGAAGAAAAAATTATGTTTTTTTTTTATATATGTTTATAATTGTCCAATAATTTGAAGTTTTTGGTTGAAAAATATATATTTTTTGAATGATATTTGGTTTTATAATTGACATTTGATTTTTTTTACTATTACTTTTCACTATATATAAATATTTTATATTTATTTACTTAGTGCGCTTTTGTTTTTCTGGGCGTGCGCTTTTTTTACGCCTCTCGCCTTCGCCCTATCTGTGGTCTTTGCGCTTTGAGGTCGCCTTCGCTTTTGACAACTATGATATTGATGTTCTTCAGGTTGATCTGGATCCTTACGGTTCACCATCTGTGTTCTTGGACTCTGCAATTCAGTCAGTTGTTGATGGAGGGATGCTGATGTGTACAGCAACAGACATGGCAGTGCTATGTGGAGGCAATGGAGAAGTCTGCTATTCTAAGTAAGTCTCTATATTCCATTTTGCTTAGGGTGGCAAACTGGATGGGTCAAATGGGCTCAGTAACCGGCTAGGTTTGTTTTTGTTGTAGTACCGATTGAAACTTATTGAAAGGTTTGGGTCGAAGCAAAAATATTTGAACTTAGTCCTTTAAATATGATTAACAATTGTATGTATCTAAATTAGTAATAATTATATATACCTTCTTAAGTAAAGGTGTAAGAGTAAAATATATACCACACATCAATTCATTTGAAGTTTTGGACACATCTGACCCGTTTCTCTTTTACCCAACTTTTTAATTTGACCTGTTTTTCAGGTTAGGGATAACCTAAAGTGATTTCATTCATAAGTAAACAGGATGAAAATTGCCATTACTTTTTAACACTATAACCGTAACAAAATTTACTTTATTTCTCTTGTGGAAATTGCAAAGTTGAACTGGATATATTATTTCATCTAATTGATTGGTTACATTCCCATTATCTAATACTATCATGGTACCCTCCTAAAGTGGTGGAATGAATTTCTTTGTTTTTTTGATAATTTTGGGCGTTTTGTGCTTTATGGGGATTAAAGTTTATTAGAGCCTTAATCTAATTCTATATTTAAATATTTTTTTAAAAATGGTGATCTGATTCTCTTACACCTGAACAAATATAAAGGGGAGCGATAAAGATGTAATGAGTTCAATTTGGTCAACAATCTATAAGGATATATACGTAGTTTGAAAATGGTAATCTTAAGAGCTTAAGACGAGTCTATATGTTTCTATAAGGGAGCTCTGCCAACCAGCGGTGATGTGAAAGAAGTCTTTAACTTACCCCTCAAATGCTTTATATATATATATATATAAACAGACGTAGTATAGATAAATACTTTTTATTAAAGACAGAATAAGCAATTCCATTTCCCAATCATTAAAGCGTGTTTAGTTGTGGAAAATGTTTTCTAGTTTTCCATTTCTAGTTTTCTTGAATGGAATGAGTTTTCCATCTCTAGAAAATAAATTAAAATTTTGAAAACACATTCAAAACTAGAAAATGTTATTTTCATTTTTCATATTAGAAAACATGTTTAATTTGAGGTTTCTATAATTTGGAAAATGAAAAGTGGAAAACAAGATGATCTCATATATTGGTGTATTCTTACCCAGGTATGGTTCCTACCCACTGAGGGCAAAATATTGCCATGAGATGGCTTTGCGGATCCTTCTTGCATGCATTGAGGTATTCTAATCTTGTACAACAGTTATATTGCTGTAGTTCTCATTTTGCTTAAAATTCAATCTTTGATTCTTTTCCCTTGTTGATTAACATATACTTATGTTTCTCCCATATAGAGTCATGCAAATCGATACAAGCGATACATAGTCCCAGTGCTATCTGTTCAGATGGACTTTTATGTCCGGGTGTTTGTTCGCGTATATACGTCAGTTTTCTTTTTTCATAGAAATTATTAATAAAATTTGACATAGCTTATATATTGATAAATTGTGTGATGATTGTAGGTCAGCAGGTGCAATGAAGAATACCCCACTGAAGCTTTCGTATGTCTATCAGTGTATTGGTTGTGATTCATTTCATCTCCAACCACTTGCGAGAACTGTTTCCAAGGTGTGCATCGGTTCAGTAAATAATTGTTTCATGCATATTGTAATATTCTGTCTTAGGTTTTACGTAATAACTATCTTTTTGTAGAATACCAGTGTGAGATATCTCCCGGGGTTTGGTCCTGCTGTGGCCCAAGAGTGCAGTGACTGTGGTAAGAAATATAACATGGGAGGCCCCATATGGTCAGCTCCTATTCATGACCAAGAGTGGGTGACATCCATTTTAGCAGACGTGAAATCTATGAAGGCACGATATCCTGCTTTTGATCGAATATCTGCTGTCCTGACAACAATCTCAGAGGTATGTTATTTACACTTGAGCTATATATGCTCTTTTACCAAATCCCGTACGACTAAAATCATGCTCTTATTTCTGAATTTATCTTCCAAATTTACAAAAAAACTTCTGCTCTATCTTGTCCAGGAATTACCAGATGTTCCCCTTTTTCTGAGTCTGCACAATCTTTGTGCAACCCTCAAGTGCACTTCCCCATCTGCAGTAGTATTTAGGTCCGCTGTTATCAATGCTGGATTTCGTATCTCTGGAACTCATGTGAACCCATTAGGGTTGAAATCTGATGCTCCTATGGATGTTATATGGGATATCATGCGTTGTTGGGTAAGCAAGTTATGCTTATTATATATGAGAGTCGTGTACCTTGAGTTACCAGCCTTTTCTGTGCGTAGAGTTGACGTCTTTTTTTTTTTTTTTTTTTTTTTTTTTTTGTCTAAGGTTAAAAATCATCCCGTGAAAGCCCAACCACCAGAGCATTCTGGAAGTGTAATCTTAGCCAAGGAACCTGTTCTTCAGGTATGCTTTATTATTTAACCAGATGCTATTAAAAAACCCTTCAGTATTGGCAATTGTCAGAAAGGAAAGTTTGCATTAAGGGAAAGATGGGCAGAGTGTAATCTTTTGTGTGTTTTTACTGTCCAATAGGCCAATTTTGCTCGAGCGGTTGCATCACTTAGCAAGGCTCAAGCAAAGAAAGTTGCACGTTTTCTTCCGAATCCCGAAAGTCATTGGGGACCAAAGCTACGGGCTGGACGTACCATCACCAGTAAACATGCATCTCTTCTGGGCCCAGAAAAAGTCAACGGAATTCTTAACGATAATGAAGAACAAGGTGAAGAGCCTGAAGCCAAGCGTAAGAAGACACAAGATTCTACTTCCATTTTATGATAAAGACTAAAACTGGAAGCTTTTTATTCCCCTCTCTTCTGATATTCTGCATTTCTGTGCAGAGAGTGAATCCAAGTTGTAATCTCAGCGATGAACTACCCTAGTCGAATAGTTTTGGGAAAATAGATAGAAATTAGTTAAAAGGTAGTTCTGTTCTGTATGAAGTTTGGAAGTCTTCAAGTTGCAGAGTGAAGTCTGGTTTTTCCTGTCATTTTAATCCTACTTGTATCTGTAGTTTCTTTTATTACTCACAAATCCAGTGTATCATTTGAAATGAACTTATGTAATTAGCTATATCATTTTTCCAGCAGCAGAGATAAGAGACCTTATAGTTGGTTCCATCAATGGGTTTTCCATAGTGTCACTGTTCTCTACTCTGTAAGACTATTTTATTCATCCGTTCATCAATTCACCTCGTCTAACCCTTACACGATCAAGAATAGTAAACGCTCAATCTTATCAAAGGTTTGATGATCAGTACAGTTGTGACCGTTATACATGAAAAATTTGGGTCAAACTTTGATCGGGTATTGACCAGGTTTTTTGACCAAAAAACCGAAGCCGACCTGATCTCAACCCGATAAAAAAAAACCGAAAACCCAAGCCGGTTAGTAACCGTCGGGTTGGGTCAAACCCGGTTGTTGACCAGTGTCGGGTTCGGGTTCGTTTCCGGGTCTGGGTTCCAACCCGGTTTTTTTGTACACAAATTTTAAAAATGTCTCTGGGTTACTCAGATATGCATATAGTATTTTAAAAATGTCTAAAGTTGCGTTAGACCATAAAAGATCATAAGAGCATACAAGTCAAAATCAAGCAACAACTTCTACTTAAAAACACCTTGAGAGTACTATTTATTATCACTATGTAATACCAAATGAAAACAGTAACTCGTAATAAAACCTGTAAAACTGACTTATACTTGGTGGAGAAAGAATCTTGAATTCTCACATTCACAACTACTGAAATATTAACAGAAAAAGAGCCTAAGCGCACACTCACTTTCACTTGCCACTAGCCTTCTTGGATTCTTTCGGATTGAGCTCTTCCCAAGCTTCAATCCATGTAACCATGGCGTCTCCAAGCTTCACGAAGTAAGGGTCTAATTTCCCCAGCTTATCCTTAACCTGCTTTGCCAATTCAATGTAGCACGTCTGAACCGTGGTGCAATCTTTTGGCAGACTAGCGGCTTGGAAGAATGGTATAATCTCTTCTTGCCAAAAGATCCCTTTGTACTCTTTCTTCAAGTTCACAAATGGGTTACTGGCTTTGCTGTGCCATATGTATGGCAACCCTGTCTTGATCCCAAGCCCCAAATGATCACATATCACCTACAAAATAACCACATACCAACTGTCAAAATAAGGCCTTTTTTTTTTCTTCATAAAACAACATTGTCAAAGTATTGAAAATTCATGGTAAGCTAACAACCTTAACACACCAACCAGCCCACATGTCATCATAGCGACCGATAGGCTGACCATCACCCATGAGCCCAAAGTACATTGCCGGGCCAATGAGGTCTCTATCAAATGCCAAATTCATTCCACACATAGGAAACAAAGTTCCCTTTGGAATTGTCATAACTGCATCCACATACCTGTGCGTGAACCCAAATAAGCACATCATTCATGCATCAAGAAAAAAAAACCCTTTAAATATCAAACAAGATGCATATATGTAACTACTGTATAATATTACCGATTGTTTCTCTCACGAGGCTTGACAAGCTGAGTTGGAGCATCATAATCAGGAATATTAAGCCACAAACCATGAGACACTGCGGTAGGAATACCCTCACGGAGACTAAAAGGATATCCACGGACAAAATCAGCCCCATCAGAAAATGGGTCATAAAGGGTGTTGAAAAAATAAGGTGTTGATGGATGAAGGAGGTTCCTAATATGCTGTTGAAGTGCATCTATATCTTTCCCAGTTGGATCTTTAGCAACCTAAAAAACACAGTTCCATAAATCAATATCAAAATTTAATCCAAACCCGATTGAGACAAAAACATCAAAGGTCAAATTCTTTAAAAATGTGTTCAACTTATCAAATTAAAAAATTATATTATATAAATAAACATATTTTTCGTCTTATAAAGCATGTAAACCGGCGATGTGGCCCTTGTTACGATGACTTGACATGCGACATGACCCTTTTTGAAATTGTATGTACGAAACAAAGTCACATTGTGTGTATCAAACTTTCAAATATATCTGTAGTATATAACTATATATCTAACCTCGTATAACATGAAAATTAGTGATCTAACACCTATTATGATGATATTGAATGTGACGTGGTACCTATTACGATGACATGACATATGACATAGCTAGATCGTGTTATTATGACATGTTGATGACGTGATACGTGAGAACAAAGGTGTGAGAGTCTAATACAAACATCCAACATCATAGAAATGACGTAATAAGTAATAAACAAACTCACAAAACAATCATCATCAATGGTGAAAATGTACTTCTTTTTGGAAACCATATAACCAAAACATCTGCAAGCGGAATCCTTGAACGATATACAAGAAGCTTTAGAACCTAAGAGCTTGTTAATATCGTTACGATTGTAGATATCATAGTCGAAGCCAGAAGGAACTTTGATGCTTCTCGATGGATCACCATCTTGAATAATGATCAAATGATATGGCTGAAAGAATGGCCTCCACATTTCAAGGAAATCAAGGTTTCGAATAGTGGGTATGACGATATCGAGGTCATCTTTGAGGGGTGCGTTAGAGGTCGCCATGAGTATGGGAGAAAAAAACAGAGGAAACAGGTTTAAAATGGTAAGAGTGTTAATAAGGAAAGAAGGACGTGAGAAAACAATGGAGACGGGGGATGTAACGGATGTGATTTGGTCAAAGTGTTGCAACCTAATTATTTACCGTTTCTATTGCTTTGCCATTCTTTCTATTTTAATACAGTGATGTCAAGTGCTGATTGTAAAATAGGTAAATGGATTAAAAAAAAATTATTCGGGTTATCTCGGGAAGACGAATTTAGTGAGATTCGTATACGAGACGTCTTTGTAAAGAGGTATAAAATGTTAACCATTAGATTAAATTTGGAAGTGATTCTAATAATGTGTTAAAAGAATTATAAATTGTTAAAAGTTATTGATTATATATAGACTGCATATGCTACACTTCACATTTTATGGTCAAAAAGATACTAAGCCAAATATCTAAACACTGATGTACAAATAACATCAGCCTTTACATAAATGTAACTCTAGGTCTCTAGTAAAATAAGAAGATAGTATCTAGGAAACAATTTCAAAGCAATTCAGGTGCCTGCAAGAGATGATCATGGACCATACAAAATGTAACTTATTTTAGTTTCCGAAAACGTTGCAAATCTGATTAGGCTCAAAGTTAAAGGAGTATTCACTTTTGTTTCAATGATACTATGCGCAGAACCCGTGTGTAAACACAAGGTGTCGATAGAAAATTTATACAATAAATCTTATCAAATGATGAATCACTATAATCAAACGTTAATCAAATATATATTGATAACTATTGAAAAAGTTTGGTTTACAAATTAAAAGACATAGGTCTGCAGAAGTAATAAAGGACTAATAGCACTTACAAGCCTGCCTACTTCCAGGCATAATTCTTGCAGACCATTACACAGTTATAATCCGTACAACAAATGCTTGACCATCAATGCCTAGACCTCTTTGTTGCGATATATCCCATTATATCACAGGGCATGTTGTAAACAGTTATGCACAAGCTACGTGTCCAGTCAAAGGTTACATAGACATAGGTAATTTTGAAGTTTCTTCATAGGATTTCAATTTGGGTAATATCTCATTGATAATGGGACATACATACAGAATTAGTTACAAATGAAACGGGTCGATTTAAGAGGTTAATAAACTGGGCTTATAAACTTATTCATGTAACATATCAGCAAAACAGAGTTGCAGAGTTGATATGGGTTCTCAAATTAACTTGATGAATTGACTGTTGGACTCACGTAGTTGTGACCTTCACCGATCATATATCAGTCCGATATGATAATTGACGAATAATTGAAATCCTTATGTCGGTAAATATACGATGGGCGTATTTACCATTAATGACATAATATAGGGTTTCCCATTAGGTGATTAGAGTGATTAGAATTAAAGAGACTAATAATACACATTACACAAAACAACAAGGGGGCTAAGTATAAATGTTATATATATAAATATAACATAATCAAGTCATTAGTGACTAATCCTCACTAATAATTTCGGCCCCCTCTCTAATTGTGTGTATTTTCTCTCTAATCTTCTTCCCCATCTAACCTATAATCACCTTAATTTGGGAACCAATCTCAATGGCAAGAATGCTGAATCAACTAACAGGTTCCACAGGATCTTCAGGTTAGTGTTATTAATCATGTTTACATTATATTTATTAATACGAATCATTATTTTTCCAACATTGACTTGTTTCTGGATTCTCAAAATAGCCACTGGCAAAGCGCTAGAAGGCAAAGTATACAATTACAAATCTAGAAATAAACAATGCTACACATTCAGATTCTTCCCGTGACTTTAACTGCGAGGACTGCAAAAAGGATGAAAAAACTCGTGCCCACAGAGACATGAGAAAAATCCCCACAAACGAAGGCCGTGACACCGGTTTTCACTCCGTGGTGTTTTTGATGCAGTCCCATACAAGCCACGAGGAAAGTTACATACAACTGAATCTTCGTGAAGTTCTTCTATTTTCTTGCACTCCAGTCACATTGACAATCTGAATCTTCCTGAGTTCTTGTATATTCTTGCACTTCAGTCTCATCGTCTTGATAATTTGAATCTTTGTGAGTTTTTGTAATTTTCTTGCATTCAGTCACATTGTCTTGAAAGGCTTGTAAGTCTTGAGATCACTAATCACCCCAGCAATTGATCCCGTCGCAGCACAGAGCGAAATAAGGAGACAAACGACACTCAGTGTTTGTAACAAAATCCATCGGGCAGTCCATCTTGGTATCTTCTTTTGAACAATATATATCTCTATCGGAAAGTAGACGGTCAATGGCCAGAATCCAAATGCTCCCATAATCCCAACAACATCGTTAAAAAACGGCATCAACATAGCAATGAGTGTGGTCAGGCAGACGAAGGCGCTTCTCCATGCCAACCGGAACATGTTTAGCTTCAAGGGTTTATGCTCCCCAACAGGAATAATTGGGATCTCGATATCGTTGTTGATGAATTTGCTCTCAGGGAAGGACTTGACGGCAGTGCTTTCAACAAAGGCGAATAAGGGCTGGCAGAAGACTTGGTAGGCCCCAACAAGGTGGATCACGATGGCGACGTTGGCAATGTCGACAAGCCAAAAAGGGTCAAAGAAACCAAAACCAGTGAGGAGGTTTCCAGGTGCCATGTCTCCGAAGGCAGCATAGCCAAAAGATCCACATAACATATAAAAGGCGGTCGTGTTCGCAACACTGATCATGCTTGCTTTCTTCATGGTTTTGTGCTCAGCCGGTGCTTTGACGGTATCCTGAATCTCAATGAGAACAAGGGAGTAGGAATACGCAAAAGCAATGGCACCAAGTGCTTGAAACGCCCTCCATGTTTTCTGAGTTGCTGTCACATTGTTATTATTCCCCATCTTAACACCAGTTAGACTTCCCTTGATTTCTCCATTCTCTGTTCATTCAACAAGATTACATATCAATCTCCATATATAAACAAATTACTACTCTATTATATATAGCTAGACACACTAATTAATTAAGTTTAACATAAAGATAACATGATTAAAAAAGAATAAACAAATTACCGGCAACTTTAGCGATTCCGAGGCCAAGTCCAATGGTGGAGTAAGTGAATGACATGACAGCAGCCACCATCGAAAGCCATGAAATCTGATGGAAGTCTGGAATTTGAGAGAGCAAAATTTGTAAGCCACCAAACATGAGCATGTATGCCGCTCCTGATACTTGGCATGGATTCTCATGACCCTTTTCATGAAAACAACTTGATCGCTTTATAGCCCTGTTATTGGCAATCGTCACCAAAAAGAAAATCACATTAAAAATCTATGATACGATCGACACAATATTAACAGTTGATTTAAATGTTAACTAGATATATGAAAAATATATACTCACATCATGCTAACGGATGCTGCAATAGTGTATCCAATTGCCGTTCCAACGATATTCAGATACTGAAAAATTAATATTTCCATAAGTATAATAATGTATATAAGTTACCATCGAATTTAACGAAAATATGCAATAATATAATATATATATATATATGTTCAAATACTATATGAGTATAATTTAATCTATCCCTACAAACATACACAATTAATTAAATAGAAGAGTATAGTATAGGGGGAAAATTAAGTAGAGTACCAAGATTGTTCTGAACAACTTCCATGTAGGTATAGTTTCGCTTGCCGGTGATAGGGTCCCCCGAGCGGTAGCAGTAGGCGAGCAGACAAGATGTGTAGTAAGTCACAAACGAGAACCCGACAAGAACGACCGGCCCAACGACCCAGCCCAGTTGCGCCGTGGCCCATGCTAGTGACAACACTCCGGAGCCGATGACAGTAGTAATGATATGTGCGCTTGTAGTCCAAACATTCCCTATATTATAATTTCGCCAAGATCGAGTAAGTAAGTACTAGTGATCGACGTATGCAAATCAAATATTTAAGATACAAGAATATTATATTATATATTAAAAAGAAATTAAGGCCGGGTTACAAAAAGGTAGGTACCAGATCTCTTAGGACGACCATCGTCATCGAAGAACTTAGACTCGTCTTGGGCGAAGTCTCCCACAACTTGAATGATGCATTCTTGAGCCTTTTCGCTTACGTTATCACTCATCTTTTTCTTTTCTTTTTTTTTCCCCTTGTAATTACTACTTCTGAAAAGGTGAAAGAATAATGTGAAGAATGTTAATTATTGATCACACTGCAAATTAAGTAGATGGACTAAATAGTCTTAATTAGACGACACGCATCCTTGATTACTATACAATCGATCGAGTATTCGATCTTTTCTTGTTTTAATATATACAAGATCAACGACATAAGCATGCATTACATAGATTCACCAATATTAAATTTATGAAAAAGATATATCGATCATATTTCATTCGAATAACTATACAAAAAATTAACAACTTAAGAACCTACCTCTTATGAACAAATTAAGCCCGATCGATCGATCGACAATATATCACCATGAGACACGATATATATGATGCATGTTAATCTACGTAAAAAGTAGTAGCTAGTCATATGCATGGATATTTAGTAATATTATTACAAAAATAATTAATTAATTGCAAGAGTAGTTAATTAGATGATTATATATAGATTTTACCTTACTATTACTCTAATTAATCACGTGCGTCGAATCCTGAATTTCTTTCGTATCCTGAATTTTGTGTATTCCCTTTGCAAGAATGCAAGATATATAACTGCGTATATATATAGGGATATCGACTAGTGATATACTATACGCCGACTTATTATTAGAGATCGTTTCCAATTTGGACAACTAATTAACAACTTTGTGATTACTTAATTTCAGATGTTAACATAAAGACAACTTAATTTATATTCAAGTATCAAACTTGCCGATCATTTATTTAAGGGTAATGATCAATCCTTTTAAGTTATTAGCATAAAAATCCTCCTAATTAATAGGATGATGCAATATGGAAAATCAGAGTGTGGAATTAAAAAAGAGAATTACTGGAATCTACATGTCACATTTATATAGTTTTTTTTTTAAAAAAAAAACAATTTAAGCTAATATTTAAAAGGATTAATCATTTTATTTATTTAATTAACATCTTAATTTTCTTTCTAGCTAACTACACAGAGTATATTAGGCTAAGAGGAGTGGAGTTGTCGGCGGTTAAACACCGGAGCACATCATGTGCCATCTTGGGTTGCTATGGGTTGTTTGGGGAAAAAGGTGGGAGTAGAGTTATCTGCATGGTGGGTAAGATAATACTTGATTTATTTTTTACGAGTATTTGTTTTTGTTTAGATTATTATTAAAAGTACAGTTTATTATAACAAATACAAATAGAGATTAAAAAGAATAATTTTTTCATCATTTTGTTTAATGCTCTGTTTACATTTGAGACGTTACATTAATTATAATCATAAGAAAGTACTAAATAGCAACAACAAAAAGATCACATTATTCATGCTTTTTTACATATTCAGTAAAAACAAAAAAGATAAAATGAAACACTTCGGCTTAAAGATTTATACGGATATATACTACAATAAACTAACATACTATGCTATTTGATTACTGCACCACTTCTTTGCCCACAAGTACAACACCTATGCACAAATTACACACACTTACCTTATCTTCTTCAACCTTTTTTTTACCCATTTACAGCCTTGCAGGTGGGAGAAAAAACATAAAACAAACACTACACACACATGTATAGATGTAAAATAGATTAGAAACAAAAAAGTTTTTTTTCTTACTAAAAAATGTCGTTGGGCTAGTTGAGGAGTCGCTTGAAGGGGAGATCGCTGGGTGGGGGTAGTGTAGCCGGCGAACCAGCTGGCAAACCACGGTGGATCGCCTATTACCCCGCCCCACTCCTCTCAGCCTTGCTATCTCTATATTTATATAAATTAGATCAATAGCCGCACATTGCAATGGAACAATTTAGAGCGTGTGAAATGTCTGTGTAATTTACAACATAATGCTCGTTTTATACGGAGATTTAGTCGACGGGGTTTTTCTAAGAGAGAGGAGCTGGAAAGAGAGACTAATTAACTTTTATTTGTTGAAATGACCCAGATATAAAATAACAAACTTTATGGGTGTTTTTTTAAGAAAAAAAATTTAAGCATGACAACCTTGTTGTAAAGTCGACCGTCAAACCTGTAGGTATTTTTACAAAATAAGTGAAAAACTAATTCCAATATATATTATCAAAGTAATTTTTATTTTTAATCTTATTAAAAGGGACTAATTTAACTTGAAATAATTGGCAAAATATTTTAAATTAAATTAGTCCCTTTGACAATATATATATATATTGGAATTAGTCTTTCATATACTTTGTAAACATTTCCACAGGTTTGACAGTTGACTTTACAACAAGGTCATGATATTTTTTTTCTAAAAAAATCCATAAAGTTTGCCGTTATATATATATGAGTCATTTCAATTGTAAATGATTGTTGAAGACTAAGATAGTAAATTCTCTTGTCTTTTGTTGGAAAAGAGAAGAAAGTCTCTCTTTATTAAATATCATAGATAGGTATCATAAGATTATAAACGTCATTTATAATAATTATGGATAATAATATCAAAGTTAGGCTTTTAGGGAAACATAGTTAGGGAAAGATAATTGATTATTTTTTTTTTAGTTTACCTCAAAACACATTAAAAAGACGGAAACTATTAGGTGCTTATTTTTATCAAACAAGATATATGCATGCGTGGTGCAACAATACGGTGATGGTGATGGTGGTGGTGACGATGGGTGATGTGGAAGGCTGCGTTGGCTGCGGCGGTTGCGACGAGTAGAGGTGGGCATTGGATCGGAACCATAGAAATGGTTCGGAACTGGAACTGGTTCCAGTCAACGTGATGAAGAACCGGTTTTTGGTTAAAGTTTGACCATCTTTTTTCGATTTTCTCAGTTTTTTTTTTGTTCGGAACCGGTTTGGAACCGGGTAGGAACCGTTTTTTGGATTCAAAAGTGAAACCGGTTCCTATCTATCGGTGCTTAAGGAATCAGAACCGGTTTCAATCGGTTCCAGTTCTAAAATGATCCAAATCGGTTTTTTTGGAACCGTTTTTTTTGTCCACGTCTAGCGACGAGTGATGGTCTCGGCAGTGGCATCGGGGGTTACGGTAGCAATATGGTTATCAATGTAGACTAGCTAATTTTAATTATTTAATCATTTTATAATAAGATGGGTAAGTATGTTAGAATCTAAATTATATATATGTATATGAAATTTATTATTTTAATTAGGAAAATATATAATTAAAGTTTTAATATAAGATATATATGAAATTCTCCCTTTTGTTTTTTGCTTTTGATCATCACGAAAGACGATATTAAAAAGTTTTTTACATAATGACTTGGAATTTATTGAAGATGATTACAAGATGGATATATTGTTAAATAATACGCTTTTCGTCTCATTAAAAGTGTCACATTTTGAATAAAAATAATAATTTTTAAATTAACTATATGACAATATATATATATATACACTAGATCTTTTACCCACGCGTTACGTGGCGGTTGTAAAATTGATGTATTTTATTATTATTTTGTTAAAAGAATAAAGAATGAAACACTTTTAAGTAATATGAAATTGTATATGTGTATGAAGATTGGTAGAATAAATTATCTATAATAAAAACGTTTAACTAATCTAATAATATTTATTAAATATCAACTCCTAACGATATGAGTGTTTATGAACATTTTGGTAGATGAGTATAAAGAGAGTCAAGGCAGTTCGAACAATGTTTCAAGTAGCATTAAAACGTATTTATATAACGATTAACACGTATGAAACCACTGTTATAAGAATTGCACACACTATTACCTATTCTTATCTATGATATATAACTATCTAATTAGTACTCTAACTTGTGGCTGATTCCAAGAGATGAAGTAATCACGCACAAGCCACACATGCATCATCCAAAACCACTATTCTATAAATATGCATGGGTGATTTAAACCATTAAAAACAAACAGTTAAAGGAAACAACCAATATTAAATCTATCTATGATAAATAAAAAAACATAAAATCGATTAATTAGATAAGGAGAAAACCTTGGGTCAATGAAGTGAAACAAATATTCATAATGGAATTAATGTGTCTAGCAACAATGAGCTTAAGAGTGCCACATATTTTAAACAAATTAGCGATCTAAAAACTTACAGATCTATGGGGAAGAAGAAATATGTAAAAAGAAAATAACCTAAAAAATGTCGAACTTGTATATCTATATATAAGATAAAATGAACATTCGTATATTTTTTGGACAAGTGATATCATGGTTCTAGTTTAAATTCCTAAAATATAAATGTTTATGGGATTTGAAAGATTGGATTTGATGAATAAAAGAAATAAATCGAATGAATATATATAGGATATATGAATATATATATATATATATATATAAATTAGAATTATACTAAATTTTAGACCCGTGTCCAACACTAGACACGAGATTTACGATATTAACAATATTAGATCTTCATACATTTAAGTCACAAAAGCTTACAATTTAAAAAAAAAACGGTTTTAAGTGTTATATTTTGCAAGTTGTAGTACAATAATCATAGGTTCCTCACTGTCATTATTAGCCTAGACATATTGATGGAATTGTTTTCCGTAGTCATTTCACAAGGCACATGCTATATATAATAATTTCCCCATTATAATATATTTTGAAACAGATGTACTCATAATGTGATATTATTAGGAAAATAATTAAGAATTGAAATATAAACATATTTGTGATCCCGAACTTGACATTCAAGTATATGTATTTAATCATGATGCACGTTCATAAAACGCATATGTTTATTTTCAATCACTTGTTCTATGATAATATGATAACAATTAAGATTGTTTTTATATTTTTTGATAACAATTAGAACTCTTCTAATATTTGTTAATAAGTCATTAGGTTTTCAAATAAATATTTTTTTGTAGAAAATATTTCATATATATGTTAAATTTTTTTTATTTAATTAAATGATTGTAAATTTTAAAAAAATTTCTTAAGTTGATGACTAAAAATAAATATAAATTAAGTATTCAGGCTAAAAAGTGTAAATTATTGATGAAAAACAAAAAAGTGTAAATTAATGAGATTTTTTCTACAAATTAATATAAATATTAATATAATAATATATTTGGATAATGATTATTAGGATTTTTAATTTGTAGTTTATCTAAATGATGACATCATCAAAAGTCAATTTGATAAAATCGAACGATGTGATTGGTTAATTAGTCATTAGTTCAACTGTCTTATAGTATATATTAAGATTAAGATAAGATTATTAAATATTAAATAAAATTGTTTCATTATTATTGTTAGAGAGCAACCAAAAATACTTGACATAAAGATAATTAAATGGTCGTATATTTGTTTTCTACATTCTATATTTATTTTTATTTTTGTTTTTTTTAATTTATTGAAATATGAGATAAAATATTGTAAAAAACATATGGGGATGACACATAGGATAAAATCCCACGTGACAATGTTATAAGGTAATTTCAAGTGGAGGAGTCTCTAGGATCATCAGGATAACTACTGTTTTAATATAGATATAGATATATATTTAAGGTAAAAGTTAATAAATAAAAACATGAATTTTTAGAACAAAGACACTTTTAATATAACGGGGGAAGTAATAAAATTTCTTTTGGATTCTAGTACCCGAAGAAGAGTGCCTCAGAGTCTCAATACGAATTCAAATTCACAAACAATCAATTCATTAAATGACACCCGTTCTCAAGGCCGCATTGGGTTGGTGAGTTGGTGGAGTGTGTTTTCATTGTGGTAATGTGTTTAATTGGGCTAGAGTTACAGTAAAAGAAAATATCAATCCGGCCCATCTAAAGAAACAAAAAAAAAGAATATTAATGCACTAGCCGGGAATCGAACCCGGGTCTGTACCGTGGCAGGGTACAATTATACCACTTAACCACTGGTGCGTTTTATTTTATTTTTTTCTCATTAAAATATACTCTTTCTAATGAAGTATGTACACTTTAAGTTTTTTCTTTTTATTTTGTTAATAACTAGTGAATTTTGAGCCCCTATCAATTATCCTATTAAAATAGTTACGTTATTCTAGTTTATTTGTGCAGAATTTTAAACTATTTATTGAAAAATCATTTTGTTATAGATATATTTGTATAAAATCTTGAAAAAAAATCAAGAAATAACTCGTATATAATTTGATATATTCACATATTTTTCTTTTAATGAAGTATATAATATATAATTGATATAAAAAAAAAGATATGTAGATATTTTAAAGGTCAAGAGATATAAGTCGTAAACAATTTCATTAAGGGTATTATAAGTATATTATGTGAATATATTGGTTAATAAATGATAAAAGATAGTTTGAATAGTTAAATAGGTTTTTAAAAAATATGGGAAGAGATTGATTCTTTATTAAGGAGTAGATAAATGTGCCTCAAAATGCAGTTTTATTTGTTTGATTTTATTCTTGTTTAATGACATAATTGTAACAATTTGATCCAATAAATAACATTGGACATCTTAGAGGTGACCAGAGAAAAGTTTAAAAACGACCACCGGGTTAGACACGTACATTCTGAGTAACCTGAACAGATAAAAATCCATTTACCCAGTGTAAATCATACTCACATTTATAATAAATATGACTATCGAGGTCCAGAATTTTGGAGGCATTGTGCAACATCAACTCAAACTACAAAACAAGGAGATTCTACAACCTCAAAACCACAACTAAAACCAAGTATTGGGAGAAGCAACAGGGGCAGGCAGATGATCACCTTATTCAAACAACTATTGAACAGAGAAAAATAATCAAAATTGAATATCGGATTTAACTTATCACTTGTAGGTTTAAATTATACAACTGTAAGCAACACTATAACTTCAACTACTCTACAAAATACAATACATGTAAAACAACAATATCGAACAGGTGAATTCACCCACATTACAGACTCAAACTTTTCTTGTTCAAGATGATGTGTGCGTGTGAAAAATCATCAATGGCTGCTCAAACATTAAATAAAAGCAAAGAATAAAGCTAAAGATGTTATCAATAGAGCGAGTAATGAGAAGCTTAGACGGGAACTTGCATTCGGGAGATACGGGTATGCATCGGGTGGTGGCATCACACAGTTGTCACCATTGAAGTAGATTCTACGAGGGAAAGCCCAACCCTTTTCAAATGTGAAAGTTGATTTGTCTTTCCGGAAGAGTAATTCTGACTGAACATTCCCCAATGGTCCAGCTTGATTCAGAAAATCATTGTAGAATTTAACTCCCCAAAGCATACCAGTATCATCTGTAAACATTTACAAATACAGGTTAGAACTTGTTTATATCAGTCTACAGGGAGCGAGTATTTAAGTTAGTTGCTTGCAAAATGAACTTACTAATTGAAGAATAAGGAGTCAATGGCTTGTAGTTAAAACTGAAAATTTGAGTAAGGTTGTCAAAGTTGGGATGTTGGACAACTAAGTTCCACTGAGAGTAATTCATCCTGTAGTTGAAGTTTGTGATTGTGACCTTCACGCGCCAGTAATCCTTATAGTTAAGTTTCACATGCCAGTGGACTCGAATAGGACACATATGTTTCGTGCATTGAACCAGGGGTGTTAAGGTGTTCTTTCCAGGACCATTAACAACCGAAGCTAGATATGGTGAGTTTGGGCTGCAAAAAGAATTGGGAAAGGTGAGTTACAAAAATATTACCTTAACTAAAGTAGTTAGTTTGAAGTCAAATGACCAAAATAGGAAACCTTACTTTACACAACTTCCAGGGTGAGTAATGTTATTTTGGCATCCACAGGTGCATGTTGGACAGGGCACAATCGTTTCATTGTAGAACGAAGAAAGAGATACACAGCACGTGGGAGTTTTTTGGGCCAAAAACTGTGAATATGTACATGTAACGTTCCATGTCACTGCAAAAGCAGAATTAAGACATTAGAGTTTTTCGGATTAAGCAGGAGTAGTTGGATCTCGAATAACCTACAAGTTTGGGCTTAGTATGCTTACTCATAGCTTGAGTGACTCTTCTTCCATCTGAAGTAATGAACTTCGTTGGTTTGCCAACTACAGCCGGTCCACAGGTATAGCCAGGGCCAGGTGCAAGCAAGGTGAAATTCTTGGGTGGTTTAACCGTCTTGTTAGTTGTTCCAGCAGCACCAACACTAACCTGAAACGAACTGGCGTAATTGTTGGGATCTTGGGCCCATGAGTTGATAACACCTCCCTTGCAGCAATTTGCAATCTGCTGGTTGTAAGGGGTTCCTGGTAATAAGTCAACAACTGTTGGAGTCTTCTTGCAGCAATGTGGTGGTGAACTTTTATATTTTGAACAATCTCCTTGCTCGGTCGTTTGACTGCCCATCATGCTCCAAATCACCTCTTTTTTAGCCCAGGTCCAACCTAAGGTCCACCCAGGTGGTTGAATATGGCGGTATTGTTGGAAGTTATACATTGTAACGACAGCCTGCAGTTTCAATAAGTAGCTATTAGCAACATTAAAGATCGTGAATCCACATGTATTGAAGGCACCTATAAATATAAAAATCCTTGTTTGATACTTACAACATAACCATCAGGGGTCCAACTAATAATATCCCACTTGATTGTAATGTTTCCATTTGGGTCAAGTGCATCATACGCTTCTGCATATTAACAAAGAAAAGGAAGGGAGTCAAGAGTTGTTTCTAGTCATAAACTCTTAGAAAATCATTAAACAACAAACAGAGAAAAAAGATCATTATACAGATCAAAACTTGATCCGAATCAATAAAAAATAGTAAACGTAATCATTAATCATTCACCTAATATAACATGTTGCTTCTAGCATATGATTATTAAGGTGTAGATGTACGATTGCGTTCATTGAGATACTTATTTGGTTGAGTCAATCCTTTAGTTGTAATCAAAACACATCTTTACTTGGATAAATCTTGTTATACAGTAAAAAATTTACTGATCAAGCTTCCAATATGGATCAATATAGATATACTGATCTACATTTAAAAAGTCATTCACATACTACACAACATATATAACTCAATACAATATAAAATTTTATCATATAAAATGAGATCTCAAACCACCGACAACAACGGTAACCAATCCTGCTAAAGATCTCAAACCATTTTACATAGCTTACTGAATTTCCAGCCTCCCCTGTATTAACTTACACCACTAAACCTTAATTAACAATTAAAATCTCTAAAAACCAGCACTAATTCAGCTATTTTATTACAAATCTTGATCAACAAAGATCAAATCTTTTTCATTCTACAAAGCCTAAAAACAAATTTCATAAATTACCCACTAATCCTAACTCAATCACAAATCTAATAAACTCACACCCATCATTAATTTCAGACATTAAAGTATAAATCTTGATTAAAAATTGAAATTAAGCAAAGCCCAGAAACCAAATTGATCAAAAATGATTAAAGTAACAAACTTTAAATAAAAATGTTAACACGAGATTCAAACCTGTGCAAGTGAAAGTGAATGAAGAAAGCAATATTGCAATAACAAGACTGGAAATTGATAGTCTAGTGAGAGATCTGCAGAAATTATCCATTTTTTGTTTGCCAAGTTTTAGTAGATCCACTGGCTTTTGTATTGGCCTTTTTTGTTGAGTGTTTTTAGTGTGTGTAATGGAGGGAGAGAGATTTGGTTTTTCTCTCTTTCACAAAAGAAATGATTTGATGGTTATTAAAAGAAAAAGTCTAGCTAATTTGTATAGTTTTTTATTGTTAAAAAAATGTGTTTGTTTGGTGAAAATTAGCAATCTTGTACATCAAACATACTATAATGTGCTTTTTATTGGGACTAGTAAATTTTATTTATAAAAAGTCTGCGATAAAAGGTATATAAAATTTGAGACTTGATGTATAAGTTTTACTAGTAGATGTATGTCTATATTAATGGACAAACAACGATTTGTGATATTATTAATGTTAAATATCTGTTAGTAGTTTATGATTTTTATTTAAATAAGGTACAAAAGATAAAAGGAGATATTGTGGGATTATTGGGTACCACTTGACTTTAGTTAAGTCGTAAACATCAAACGGACCGATATAACTAATTCATTTGTTAAATGAGATAAAAGTAAGGCTCACATTTTCAACATTATTAGCTAGATATGACAAGCTAAAATTGTGATATTACTAACCACATGTCACAACATAAGTTGAGATTAATAGCATACGTTTTGAATTTAGTATATGGTTTCAAATATTACTGAGATTTGAAAGATATTAAGAAAACATCAAAAAGGTTGTTTTGTATATGATACTAACTAAAGAGAAAGTAAGTCGTCAAGAAATCCAGCACTTCTTGCCGACAACATCGATATATATCGATATAGAATATATGTTCATTATGATTAAAATATCCTAACCAATGATTATTTTACTAGTCTACAACTTATAATAGATATATTTACTTTAATTAACCAAAAATATAGCAAGATTAACTATTTACTAATAGATACATGCCAAAAAGTATAAGTTTTTTACTATCTTTTTCTTCAAAGGTAATATTGTAGGAACACCATTTAAGAAAATAACATTTTTATTGAAATATATTCAAATTACAACAAAATATTACAACTAAGTTTACAATTTACAAATCAATACAAGAAATGAAAATACAAGAAAATAACATAAAACAGGAAAGAGCTGGTTAACAACGGCTGAGGGTTCTGTTACACAGAGGACCCTTAAAACTGATTTCGGGTCACCCAAGTGAACCCGTCAGTTTCTCAGGGTACAACAGCCAAAGCAGATTCTGCCGGAGTTAACCTACAACCCGGATTTTGGTGATCTGGTGTTGGTGAAGCCAGAGTGGAGTGTTGTTGTTAACTACCAAATTCCACTAAGTAAAAATGAAGAGTGCGCCACTAAAACGCCTCATCGCCCACGGTCCCGGTCGCACCCTTTTAGCCCACTTGGGATGTAGCCCCTTATAAGGAATTATAACTCCTTCAACACTCCTCCTTATAAACACACTTAATGTTTATACTTCTTCCAATGTAGGACAAACTCACATTAGTTTAAATACTCTTTCAACTCCTTTTTAATCATATCTATTAACAAGGATTAAAATAGCAATTTGTTGTTTGATTGAGTAGTGTCGGTAGATTATTTATAACAATAAAGTCTAAAAAACAGGACATATACAGCCCAACAATGACCACGTGGGACTTTTGTCATCTTTAGACCCTTTCTAAATCTTTTGCAATTGCACAATTAAATGATACGAGTAAATGGTAAGGCCATTTTTTTCCCGTGGAATACGGTTAATCAAAAGGTTTTTGGGATTGTATTTTTGAAGTTTTACTGTCTGCAGTAAAAAAAATATTTAAGTTAAAATTTCTTGAAAAAACTATCGTGCACCTAATCCTAATTACATGAAAAAATTTACACGGCCACACAATCCACCCCTAAATATTTCAAAAAGAATTTAAGTAGCAAGTTGCAATTTATTTACCAACTATATTTTGACTATGTTAATTGATCAAAGTGGCCCACACAATCATTGATCATCCAACACTTTAACCCACACCCATGGGGTTGTGAATTAACTTTCAACTTAGCCATGTAAAGCAAATGTTAATATTGGCAAGGTAAACTATTTTAGTTCCTTTACTTTCTATTATAAGACTCCGATAACTTGCATAACAGTTTTCCCATCGAACCTCTCCGTGTTTAACTGAAGCAAATTATCACCTAAAAACAGATCATTTGTTGTGGATTATTGGACTTCATCACGGTGTTGGTGTTTTTTTTGTAACTTTGTTTGTTGCTTGTTGATCGACAAAACGTATAAGATTGTATATTGTGTTTGCTTGTTAGTCGTTGATCTAGCAAATTAAGATGAGTTAGAAATTGGGACTTTGATGGATAGTTTCCTTCATCAACGTCTAAATCAGTCTCAAATTCAAAAAGGTTAACCTTAAAAAATATAATGATGGTGTATGTATACATTAGGATCAGTAATGTATATAACTTCACTGTTGCAGTTATCACGAATAAGGAAAACAAAAGGTTTTTCTAACTTTGTGTTCTCAAGGAGGCAAGGTATCTATTTAATTAACTCTGACTTTCTTCTTAAACACAATTTTTAGAATGGAATTAATACATCAAATGTATTTCCAAGTAAACTTTAGAAACAATGACTTCATTATGCATAATAACATAACATGAGCCTTAGGGATACAAGTTCAAAAAACCTATAACAGAATTAGGGCCTTAGGATCTTATGATTAAAGCTCATAACCAGGCCTCGTACTAGCATCCGGATATGATCATCGCTTACATATAACGTTCCATGTCACTGCCAAAACAGAATTACGGCATTAGAATCTTTTGATTAAGGCCCGAATAGTCAGATATATAAAAACCTACAAGTTTGGGTTTAGTATACTTACTCATGGCTTGAGTTACTCTTCTTCCATCTGGAGTAATGAACTTTGTTGGTTTACCAACTACAGCCGGTCCACAGGTATAGCCAGGGCCAGGTGCAAGTAAGGTAAATTTCTTGGGTAGTTTGACTGTCTTGTTAGTGGTTCCGGCTAAACCAACACTAATTTGAAACGAGCTAGAATAATTGTTGGGATCTTTGGCCCACGAGTTGATAACACCTCCCTTGCAGCAATTTGCAACCTGCTTGTTGTTAGGGGTTCCTGGTAATAAGTCAACAACCGTTGGAGTCTTCTTGCAGCAATGTGGTCGCCTACCTTTGAATTTTGAACAATCTCCTTGCTTTGTCGTTCGACTTCCAAAAATGCTCCATATCACCTCTTTCTTAGCCCAAGTCCAACTTAAGGTCCACCCGGGAGGTGAAATACGACGATAATGTTGGAAGTTATATATTGTAACAACAGCCTGCATTAAAACACAACCAAGAGTGCAGTTTACATGATTAGCTATTAGTTAGCTAGCAACATCAAAGATCATAAAGCCACATGTATTGAAGACAACTATGAATTTAAACTAAACAAAACATGGTTGTTTGATACTTACAACATAACCATCAGGGGTCCAATTCATAATATCCCATTTTATTGTGATGTTTCCATTCGGGTCACGGGCATCATACGCTTCTGCAGTTAAACAAACAAAAGGAAGAGGGTCAATAGTTGTTTCTTGTCAAAGACCCAAATTTTGGAAAGTTGTTAAACGACAAACACTGAATGAAAATCATCATATGAAATAACGCATGATCCGAATCATATAAAACTCCAAATGATTGAGAATTCACTTAATGTAACATGGTGCTTGAGGTCTAGATGTATAATTTCGTTCATTAAAAACTTTATTAATGCCAATAAAGATTTACTTATCTCCATCAAAAATCATTTCACTCGGTACAAAACATAGATCATTCAAGACATTAATAGACTTGAGATCTCATAAACCAATAACAACCATATCCGGCCGAGGTACGTGGAGGTGGGATGTAGATACTAGATAGTCTACCCGTATCCGGGTAGACTACTTTTAAAAAAACCTCCGACCAGAGTTATGATCTTAAATCAAGACCTACAAACAAATTCCATAAACTACCCACTAATACTAGTTTAAGTACAAATCTGATCAAGTCACACCCATAATCCAACTCAGCTATTAATAAACTACATATCTATAATTTATACTATATTATAAAGCAAATCTCCTTTCGAGTTTCAACATTGAGCTTAAATTTCAATGATGATTTTAAGTTTCAACAATTTATCAAAACTTCATTATATCAATAACCTAAACTACCCGCCGCCACCGCTACCTCCGCGCGCCACCACAATTAGTCACCGCCCACAACTCTAGTCTTAATTAAAATAGGTCAGACAATGAATTTTAAGCAAAGCCCATAAACCACCTGATTAGAAATGGGTATAGCAACAAACTTTGATAAATTAAAGAAAAAATGTAACGCATGATACAAACCTGTGCAAGTGAAAGTGAATGAAGAAAGCAAGATTGCAATAACAATACTAGAAATTGATAATCTAGTGAGAGATGATCTGAAGCCAAAATCCATTGTTTTGCTGCCAACAAAACTATGAATGTCTACGGTTGAATATTGATGCCTATAAACCATTCCAGTAATTTTTTTTATCTCAACTTGACAAAATGTCAACCCACTAACCAAGTAACCAGTTGGCAAACACATGTTCTGTGTATACTTTTACATATTTTGCTATTTGAAAAATCATCCAGAAATAAGAGATGCAAGACCTTTGAGTTTTGATCAGACATAGTAATTGACTTAATTCGCTCCACCCTGCTGGCATCCTACTCCCAGTCCCAGCCCCAGCCCAGCGCCCCAGCCCGATGTCATCTCTGAAATATTCAAAAGCGTCAATCTGCACCCTCAAAGTGAAAACAATTCTGTATTTTTCTCTCTATTGACTTTTCCGTTTTTGGTAATGTGTTTCTCCATTTTACCCTTGTGAAGGGTGTTGAATGATGCTATGATGTTACCCCAAAATAGAGCACAGGAACACTTCCCTAGTTGTCAACGCAGATAGATGTAAAAGATACTAGTTACATTTTGCCGAGTATTAATTACAATTGATCATCATCACAAAGCGAAAAATGAATTTTTGGTTTATTAGTAAAATTAGTAATTGTCTAATTGATATTGGCTTGAAAGAAAATTAGGAGAAAAAGTATATGCTCGTTAAAATAATTTGTTCCAAGTGAAATGGAACCGACCAATCCACCATATTTCCCACAAACGCTTGATATTGCTATTAGGCCGTTCTATAAAATAAATGAATAAATAAAAAATAGAAAACCCATTCCAAAGGCCTCAACCAAACGCCTTAAAATATAATGAATACACTCTGTTGATAGGAACATGCATATCTAATGCTAAAAAGTATAGATTGGTTTTCTTAAATGAATTCATTAACAGGTACACAACGCAAGGGTATACTAAAGCTCAAAAGGAGGGGCAAAATTTCTAAAAATAAGATTTCAAGTAAAAGCAACAAACAACCAGACCTCAGTGCACACACTTTTGGTCTTACACAACTTAGAGAAGAGGTTAGCAAAATAAACAAAAATTCTCTAGCGTATCATCAGCCCTTGCATTGACTGGGTTCCCTCTTCAGTAACCTTGTTTGCTTGAATAGTCGTTATTACATTTGCAATGTTAACCTGTAAAATAAGAATGTGTTCACAGAAATCACATGGGTCTGCAACAACTGCACGGACAATTGATTGAATTAAGAAAGATTATTTACCCGCCATGTTGTAAGCTTTGACCGTAGAGCTTGCCACTGAGATGTCCCATACACACGCTCAGTGCACCGACTACACATAACATCATCCAGTAAATTAATCATAATAATTTCGAGACAATAACCATCAAATCAAAATGCATGATCCATACATACCTCACTTTAATGACTTGATTCATCTGATCGATTTTACAATCAACCAACTTTGCAGTAATTGCTTTTACAACCCACAATTCCACCTCATCATCCTCAATCTGTAAAGACCCCACAGTTTGAATAAAACAACCATCCAATCAACCACGGTGTAAAGATTTTACCAACTAAACGAGGCCTAGAGGTGGCAATTCAACCCATTTACTTATGAATAGATCAAAATATATATATATATATTAGCTACAGAGTGATTCTAAGTTTGGTCAACAACTGATAGTCACCCAAAGTCTATTTTTAATGAGTATAACCTTGTAACCTTTTCTATTCAAAAACAATAGATAACTATTGTTGCAATAATATGCGTTTTTGTAATCAATTTGAAATCACTATGTGCCTAGTAACTAATTATAATTACCACACTAAAGGATGACCCATGTTGGTCTGTTACCAGCCTGCTTTGCCACCTCAAACCTGAAGTCAAATGGCTTACCTGGAGAGTGTCCTTGACTGAAAGATAAGAAACTTGGCCAGATTCATCAGAGGCAAGATCCACAATTGACATCAACCTCATTTTAGCTATACAATCTTCGTGAACAAGACCTAAACAATGCCAAGAGGAGGGGAAAAAATAATAAGGATACCTACCAGCGTAACTTGAAACAAAAACAAACAGCCGACAAAGGAAATTTAGATCCAATACTGGTAATCACCATAGCTTTTAAGTAACTCAGAATTTGCTGTATGAAAATCCAGATATGCATTCAGCCTCTGAGTCAGAAATATCTTTAGAAGCTGATAAAGTAGTCCATACTTAGTGTCTTTCTCCAATTGTGCTATAGCAGGCATTTCAAGCAGATCACACTGCATAAATGTCGAGCAGAATAATAAACATTTTCACAAAGTATATCCGGGTTTAAAAACAGGTAAAGTAAGCCAAGTTAACTGAAGATTACACAACAAATACCACGCTAGCAATACAAGAGTAAGTTACAACGTGGCCTTGACACAGGACCGCAATCATCTAAACCTACCGTCCTAGACTCATGCCAATCATTTGCACTACACAAAATACCTCTAAACAGTCATGCGCCTAGATATACTTTACTCGACTCCATTGAAGCCTCTAATGTATCTTGTCCTAGACCTGTTTCATATTTCATCCTATAATTTCTAAACTTCCAATTTCATCCATCAAGATTAGATAGTTCACATATTCTAACATTTATACTTCGGTCATTCCTTTACTTAATGGCATAAAGATGGTTTATCCTTCTATGCATTGAAAGACGGCATTCGCATGCAAGTCAATTGAATTCGAATGTAGGAATGTACATTTGTTATGCAGGTAAATTATGTCAACAACTTTAAACCACGTAACGTTCTTTGGCCTTGTCATGTGTTCCTCTATGCCATAGAACTCTTTAGACTTTAATGTGAGCTAATTAGGCAAACCTTTTCAACAACCAACCTATCTTCTCTTATCTTTTTTCAATATATTAGTTTATATGTTTAAGTTACGACACAATCCCTACTACAGATTTCAACCCCATGCATGAAACTTAATTTTTTCCCAAAATATAAACAACGTATCAAGTGACTCTAAGACTGGATCATATAATTCATAAATTGGTAATTAACTGATCACATATATTGTAACCCAATTGCAGTCGGTTTATGGTACCTGAAACATATCTGGTGCTTTGACAAATTCAATAATGGTGTAAGCAGCTTCTTCCTTCGCCTCATCCATATCATGAGTATCCTCACCAGAGAACGTTGCCAGATACTTGGTCAGGAATTTTATGTTCTCCTTAGCTGAGCTGAAAATTCCATTGAAGCAGATTATAAGTGAAATTAAAAGCTACTTCAGTTCTGAATGTCATATCAGTTAGTGATACCTCTTGTGTTCCTTCAAAATATTAGAGATGGCAAGGAAAAGTGCTCTTTGATCCTGCAGCCCTAGATTCCATTCCTTCAACAAGGTGTCTATCTTTTTAAAGGAAGAAATGATATGTTCTGAGACTTTGCCATTGGCTGCCACTTCAAGGGCCTTCATGTAAACAAGGAACCTTCCGTAAGGGTTCTCTAACATGTTGTACAGATTGAACAAGCTGTAAACATTGAAAAAAATTAACAAGAGACAATGATTTGTTCAAAAGGTGTCATATAACAATATTAACGTACATCTTTAATCGCAATGCAGGTTTTTCACTTGGTCGCTGGGCAATCTTTGCAGACAAAAGCTTTGCAATCTCCAGTGACTCTTCAAGGC
This sequence comes from Erigeron canadensis, assembly GCF_010389155.1. Taxonomy (NCBI): domain Eukaryota; kingdom Viridiplantae; phylum Streptophyta; class Magnoliopsida; order Asterales; family Asteraceae; genus Erigeron; species Erigeron canadensis. The sequence goes on from NC_057766.1 coordinate 32,462,769, forward strand.
TTTCAGACTTCTTAACAAGACTGCAGATGATAGTGAAGATGCACTCAAGATCTGAATACACACACAGATGCCAGATTAGAAACTTCTTTATAAAGAAAGCTAGCATTACCAAAACTATTTAATCATCACTTAAAAGAACATTAAGTTGACAACGTCTTGGTTTTAGTATCTAAATAAATGGTAGAAAATGGTGGCAGTGGCACCCGCAAGCATAAAAACGACAAACCAACAGAGTGTTATCCCGCAAGCATTCTACAAGACGAGAGCAAGAGAATAATGGAAACCAAAGCAACATCTCAATAATCTATACATCTTATTGCACTAGTATTGCCATTTGGTGCTAACAGAACAAACGTCTTACATATATTGTTCGAGATTTATACCAACATTTGTAACCATCACTACTTTACGTTGATGAGCTATCGATACTACTTCAGGAAATCGGAATTGATCTAAAGCACGTCTATAGTGTCCTACATTCATTCAGAGTTCCGATACTAAGCATCAACAGCACGTTCTCACTTGCGTTGTCTTACTTAATTTACAGTATAAATACAATCAATTCGTATCATTAACCATGCTATAACATAACAAAATTCAATAAAAAAAAAATATCGAAACGACGAGAGAATGGCGAAACATAAAAACCTTTCTCGGAAGCTTTGGAAAAGACCAAATCAGCAGAAGTAAGCATCAATGAAGCTAAATCCAACCATCTACCACTAACCATACATTCCTGTGCCTCCACACACAAACTACTCACTTGTGCTTCAGCTACCTATATATACATACATATATATAAATATATATACACACAATTTCACAATTATATATTTAATAAAAATAATAACATATAATTTCTTAATTGTGAGTATGTATAGAAGGATATAGATAGGATTTGATATATATATACCTCAGGGCCAGCTTCAGCCCAGGACATATCGGCGGTGAAGCGGACGACGGAGAGAGCGGGGTCTTCTTCGGATGTAGGTACGACGGTCGTCATGTTGATGGCGGTGGTTTTGTGGTGGCCGGTGAAAATGGTTGTATGAAGCGCAGCAAAAGTGAGGCAAAAGAGTGAGGGGAAAAGAATGAAAACCCTAACGGAGAATCGTTAAATCTAACCAGGTGTTCATATTTTTGTTTAGGTCCTCTTAAGAATTTAACTATTACAATTTACCCCTTCATAGTCTTGTGTATTGTTCGTTGAAAAAGTCGCTTTGGTTGGTGTGATGACTAATGAGATGATTATGGTCTAATATAATGTATATACTAGATTTTGACTCGCGTTAACCCACGGGGTTCATAAGGCTTTTTACTTAACTAGCATGGTGCCCGCACGTTGTAGCGGAAACAGTTCATAAGGCTTGAGATGTCGTAACGGTAATACAAGCTCTCTAGGTTACTTTCATGAGATGCATCGATGAGGGATCTAACCGTGGTTAGCATTCTAAATATAAATAAAAAATTAAATAAAATTAATAATAAGGTGAAAACAAAATTATTATAGACAATCAAATTCCAAAAATCATTGTAAGAATAACAAATTGCGCTAAAACTAACCCTTACATTGGATGCCCAAATTTCTAAAACATTAAAATAGATCATGAAAACATTCGGTGGATGTCAAACTAAAAACTCTACAAATATTGCACCACTAAAATCATTATAGGTATAAAACCAATTAACAAAATAAAAACAGTTGAAAGGCTGTGTATCCATATATGATTTTTTATCGCTTACCCAAGTTGTTCATCACAAACCAACAATCACCATTTATCACCAATAGTGGTATAGAGGAAAATGACTATTAGGAGAAAATGGTTACCATAATACCTTTCACCAATTACAAATACCAAAACAATACAATACAGACAATCGTATGAGTATTGTTTCTCTGAGGAAAACATTCTCTTGTTTTTGCTCCTCTTCATTAACCTTCTCGATAACTAAATCACGTCGAAACCATATGTTCAGGTAAGTAGTAATCAAGTGTGGAAAATCTTAACTTTTGCTTCTTAGCAACCTGGATTCAGGTTCTTGGTCTTGAACCTTCCATGTACACTCATAGATGTGACATATAGTATCCTGGTGAAGTTGTATAGCCTTTTTTGGAAGATTTCTTTCTTTGACGGATAGCCAAGAATTGTCCACCCATCTTGGGTTAAGTCAAGTTGGATGTGGATCGCCCTTGGACATTGACCTACAGTTTGGAAATGCAAGATTTGACATTGTCTAACCTGACCTTATCAAGATTGTCCAAAAATATAAGGAGTTGAAACAATGAAAGATAGAATCATTAAATTCCCTTTTGACCAAAAATCATTACCGAAAAAAGAGCAGAGAGAGCAGACTCCAAGCTATATCGTACATAGTTGAAGATTATAATCTATGTTAACTTTACACAAACAACACAATTTTAATATTGTGCATTAACGAAATCTCAAGTAAAATATTTTAGAATGTAACGTACCAAAGAATGGAAATTTTACATGATGCTTCCGCCCAACATGAGGTGAAGTCTGCCACGTCATACTCAAATTGTAACCCATATGTATGAAGTATCCAGCTAATTCACACTCAATGTAATTGATAAATAATATTGTAACACATTGGTTAAAAATTTTTTAACTCGTTACGCAACCTACTCGTTACCTCTATTGAAAGCTATAAATACCTTGAAGCATGTTCTACGGTCCAGAAGCAAAGCATTTTGTTCAGAGCATTTCAATAGTAATTCATGACTGAAAGAATATGCAAAACCAATCAAACATAAAGATTTTAGAGAGATAAGCAAGCGTCTATGACACTAAACAACTTATCGCCAACATGCATAGCCAAGAATATATCAAAGATAACACATATAACTGATTAGTATAGAGGAAAAATTCAAATTTGAGTCTCTTTGGCTCCTAGCCGACGAAAGTGATGTTATCCACATGAACCATCCCGGGACACACAATTAACATAATCACTATATTCTATAATCTCAACACCTTATATAACCATAGTATATTTAAAAGTTGAAACAACATGAGCAAAGAATGTCGACATGCTGAATTACCTTAATCCAAACAGATGGTTCTGGTCTTCAAGCAAACCACTAAAACCCCACCTTAAATGGTTGGCTTTATGTGCTTTTTTTATAGAGAAATCCCTATAATATTGTATCGCAAACAAACAATCATCAATAAAGCCATATATGAGTAAGAGGATTAGCAAAAGACCCACAGATTAAACGCTGAAAACACACCCATCCCATACCAACCTCTCCATTTGCCAACTTAAGTTGACATTGAGCATTTTAAAGAAAAAAACGTGCATTGAAAAAGAACAACTTGTAGAATGGTGAGTACCTCAATGGAAGGCATAGATATAATTTCCACCTGGACATATACAAAGACGACCTACTACTACTATCACTTATCCCTTTGAAACTCCAAAATCAAGAAAAAACAAAATCCGAAGAAAATCATAATTCCATATTGGGAAAGCAAATTATCAATCTGGAAGTTCAACCTTCATTGTATATGAGCAAAAAGGAACGGGATTTTGTCGACGTTAAATCTGATACGTTAAAGTTAAACCTTCCAAAATAGATAAAAACCGATCAACATGGTCTTCTATACATATGTAACAAAGGCTATATAAAATAAATCTAATGTACATCAGAAAAATACAACGTTAGTCAAACCTTTTCATCAATTAACACAATCTCTATAGTATTAGGTTTAAGCAGATTCATAAAGTCAAAGACAAAATCACATATAAGCATTTTTATGGGAAAAAAAAACAAAACCATAAAATTATTAATTAAGGTTCATTATTCGAATTGTACCTTCATATCAATCCATATAATCCAACAGGGGGTCGCGCCAGCGAATCATGATCGTACCTACATAACAATTTTAATCCCCTGCATCAAACATAAATTATGTTCATGATCGTCCCTACATAAGGATTAAGAATTTTAATCTCTTGCATCAAAGTAATGGTGTAGCGGCGGTCGTGGCGTTGAGTATATGGTTGAGAAGTGGCGGCGGCAAATGGGCCGGAGGAACATGACGACGGCAGGTTTATGTAAATGAAGATCTTTTTAACAATAAAATTACATTTTATTTCCTAGTGGTGGCGCCGGCGAATCGAATAGGGGGAGAGGTTTGATTTGTGTGACTGTGTGGCGGCAGTCGTGATTGGTGATGGTAGTGAAGGGCGGTAATGATGTTGATAGGGGCGGTAGAGATTGAAGGTCGGTGGGTGAAGGTGGAGGGAGATGTGATGAAGGGCGTGTATGTTTGTTTTATGTGTGTTATGATTATAGGCAGGTAGGTTATATTTTTAAGCAGGGGTATTATGAGCATGAAAAAAGTGCTGAATGTCTTAAACCCAATACTCTTTATAAGGGTTTATATATAACAATGATTTCAGAATATTGGATTGCATAGTAAAAGGGTTTCAAACTTAACCAAGATTTGAACTCACAAAGTACTTATAGAATAAGTAGGTTTGACTTATTGTATGACCACGATATAATTATTAGCTTAAATTAACTATGTGAACTTATGAAGCCAAATTATAAATAGTTCATCAAGGTTTGACAATGGTAGATTTACTCTAAACATTCAAACTTTTATAAATAAATATAAAGATAAAAAACATACACCATTTCATAAGCTCAACTGGAAATCTTGAGATTTTTTAAAGTATAAAGTCAAATATTGTTCATGAAAAAACCCACACCTAATCTTTCCATCAAAATATTTCTAAAAATTTCAGTATCAAATATTTACAAACTAAAATGGGAGGTGTTCCAAAGTTAGAGCCAATATTTTGTATTTTTCACACTCTACTTGTTACTATTTCAATAAGTTTATTTTTTTTCCTAAAAAAAATAAATGACTTGTATCGTCTTCAAAGTTGAAGATGGAGAATTGATTTGACTTTCAAAAGTCAAATTACACCAAGTAGTCGAAAAGTTCACCATGTATAGCTCCGCTTGTATAGCTTGTATATAGTTTATAGCTGATTAATTATATCCCAAGATAATTTGTCATGCTATTATAAGTGCACCTTGTATAGCTCGCGAAGAAATCTTTGCTTTCAAATCCTAACATACATTAAGATTATGTAATATCCTTTAGAAAACCAAATCTCATCACAACATATGTTACTCAAAAAGACATTGAAATTTGAGGTCGATGACACCCAAAAAATGTATATGAGCTAACAAATGATAAGCAAAACAGTAAGAAATCAAAATTAACAAATTAAAAAATAAATAAATGATACAATACGAAGTTCAAGTTAAAACAAACTTTCAAAAATAAAAAATATAAAAAAATAAATAATAATATAAAAAATATAAAAAATAAAAAAATAAAAACAAACTTCAAATTAGTTTAAGAAAAAAGTGAGTTTTTTAATATTGAAGTTAAATGATGATTTGTTAAATTGAAATGTAAAGTTAATGATTTGTTAAATCAATTTTTGTTTTGTTTTGTTTTTATTTAAGAGACATACTTACCATTGTTTGAATATCAATGACAAATTTTTAGAATTAACTGGTGATGATATTTTATAATTTAATTAATTTGTCCATTACTATATTGTTATTTGTTATGATAAGCAAGAAGAATATAGAATATGTCTTTGATGAGGGATTATATATATATATATATATATATTGTTGGTAGAGCATAGAGAAAAATTTAGCTTAACTTTTGATCTTAACCACTTAAATTAATAATTAAATCAATCTTAACCATTGAAACTAAAGTCAAAGTGTCAAACTCTATATTACTAGTAATACTTTCCAAATATTGTTCAACAGAGATACATGGTCTAAAGTTTTTTTATTGCTTCAAACCTAAAGTCAATCAATGCAAAATCAAAATAAAGCATAAATAATTTTTATTATGATATACGAGTATTTATCTCCTTAGCCAAAATAGATACTTAAATATGAATTAAACTTATAAACCATCATCAAAACATAGACCTATACAACATAAGTATATACTGTACAAAACACCACGTATATATCTTGAAAAACCAAAGATATACATTTAAACAAATCTATATTTTTTTTTTAGAATAACCAAATTGTATTAATAATGAAAAACAAAGTCTTCGGCAAGATGCCGAAGAATTACATCAAAAAACTTGGACTAATAATCCAAGTGGACCACGAAAAATTAAAAGAATTGCAACGCTTGGACACCCAAAGAAAAGATAATGAAACAATCGATGAGAACACTTCGTAACTACTAGGTTGGCATGCTTCGAAGAAGACAACGTTTCTGTGCTTCCAAATTGACCACCACCACACGAAAAACATTTTTTTAATAATTTTTTTTATTATACTAAAACACAGTTGCTCTAATAACTTATCGACCAATCACAACTCTTAATTTCTTCATGTTGACTATTGTTTTTAATTTTGACTTCAACTTACACTTTTTTGTTTTTCATAACAAATTTACACTTTTTACCCAATAATTTTAATATAAAAAATCAACAGTAATAGTTAATATATATCCAATAGTAACTAATATATATCTAACAAAAAAATAGCCAATGTATATCCTAATATTACGTTTTATTAATGTAAATATATTGACATTTTAAAAGTAATTGTATTATTAATCTTTTTTGAAATTTTTTTAAGAATTGTCACGACACATAAAGAAACAAAACATGTAAAAATATCATATGTATAAGAAACAATATTATCATATTCTAATTCACATATTTAGGATATGGTTCATCTCAAAATAACATTATTTCTTTAGAATGCAAAATAAGAATATACACCATAAGTAACAATAAAACAAATAAAATGACGACATTGACATATTATGAGTTTTTTTAATAATCAAATATCGTGAAGAGTGTCACAATCTACAATTTCAATGAACGTATTACGATTTTGTATATTCAAATATCAATAACTATATCATAGTAAACAACTTTGATAAATATCCTTTAAAAAATATTCCAATACAAAGTTCAAAGTTTTAATATACGGATCAATTTTTTTTTAATAAAAATTTTAAACTTAATTTAAAATTTTAATATTTTAGCATATAACATTGATAATCTTATAAACTCCTGTATATTGCACACTTTATCGTACATAACATAGATCATTAAGAAGCGGCGGTAGGCAGTAGCATATGCGGAATGGCGGTGACTGCGGCTGTTGCGGAGACTGATTTAGGGTGGAAAGATTTTCTGTTGAGAAAGGGGTTTTATAAAGAAGTAGGACATGGGATGAAGTAATAATAAGGGCAGAAGGTTGTGTAATTTTGTTTTAATTCCATTTGCATCTTTTTCCCTTTCCTCTTAAATTTTAAAAAAAAAAGTTTTTGTTTTATCCATATTAATTATTCAATGGTTAAATATGTTTTTAACTCAAGAAGTCTGCCTGACCAAAAATAAATCAAGTTGGCGGGTTACTAGGTCGAGATTTCACAACCTTATCCCAGTTTTCTCAGGCTGTTTCAAGTTGAATTTCAGGTAAGGTCAAGTATTGACAATCTTAATATATAATAGCTAGACTCTATATATGTTATATCAAAGTACAAGATAAACTTTATTTTAACATTATACTCGATTTCATAATATAATATATTTTTGAGTAAAAGGCTTTAGGTGTACTTGATAACCCGGTCACTGACCGAGTATTAATCTAGTTGGATTTTAGTGTTGTGATGTAGGAGGCCTAAAAAAATAAATATAAATATTATAAAGGATGTAATTTATAAAGGGTGTAGTTGCAAATTAAAGAAATGAAAAATAAGTTGAATTGAATCCAGAGGGTGATACGTAGATGATTGAAAAAAAAAAGCCCTATTCCTTTAATAGATAGGTAGATAACTTGTTGATTGCGTATATGTTTTTGTGAATCATTGTAGGTGATACAGAGATAACTGTAATCCCAATATGATACAAATATGACGTTATCTATATTTATATCTATCAGCTATACTATACTATAAAACAAAAAATTTTCCCTGTCTAAATTTTAAGTCTCAACATTTTAGTTTCAACATTTACTTTAAAATGCCCCCTTATTTATTTTATATTTATTTATTCTTTTTCTCTCCTTAAATCTCAACCAATTATTTTTTCCCTCCTCTATAAATCATTTATTCCTCCAATTCATTCAAAATCTTTTATCCCATAAATTATAAAAATTATATGGGTGTTCTTAAAATTTCATGCTCTTTCATTAGATATGTCATTCGATATACTTTCGACGAATTTTTAAATGTAAGGGAAGAACCCGTACGGTTAACGCATTTGTCTATCACACTCTATGACATATCACCTTTACCATCTCACCGCCACAATGCGCAGGTACTTACTCTCGTAATGTATAGTGGTATATTTATTAATCATATTGATATTTTATTCTTTGAAAAAGTGAGTTATTTTTTCAATTTGAGCCAAAATCTAATATAAAATGTATCAAAGTTCTATTTTCAGGCTATAAGTTGTTGGGGTCGGTCTCTCCCACTCTTTACCCATTGAATCCGCCTATGCTAATGTGTTGTATAAGGGCGAAACAAGAAATGCACTATCGAGTTAATAAATACAAACTATCTTAAATAAGGTATTTTATTGAGATAAATTGTTTTAAGAAAAAAAATATATCTATACACATTTTTATACATGATTAAAAAAAATCGTGAGATCCGTTGACCCCTCGACCCTAATGTGGTGCCCCTGATGTCTTGTATGCTAAAGCCATCACTCAATGTGCTATAATATATCATCGTAATTCAAAAATATAAATAGCCAATGTCGTCGGTTTTCAGTCCCAATATCATGACAGTGTATGAGGAAGATTAAGATGTAGACGGTCTTACCATTACAAAAGTAGAGAGACTGTTTCAAGTATCTGTCATCCTAGTTTAATGATTATTAGTATTACATGTTATTTTAACATCGAAGAAAAAAATTATATAAAGAAAAAGGTTGTAAATGAATATATAACTTAAAATGTAACTTATCTTGATTAATTTTTTGGCATTTGATATGCGAATAGTTTGCATTGTTATAAAATATATAATATTTTCATAATATATATTTAGTTTTGAAAATAAAATGGTTATTGGATTCTTAACTTATTTATTGAGTTTTTTTAAGAAAAGAAAAAAATATAAAGGATTATACATAATACTGTTAGATGTGTTATTTAGTTTATATTAAAAATAGAAAAGAATTGGAGTAAAAATATGTTAGAAACTTGAAAGATAATTTAGTTGATAATTTATTGAGTTGTTAAAAATATGTGGGCATGTGGTTTTATTATTTAATTGACTTATTTGTGTCTTTGAATGTGATTTCTAGGTACATTTATGCTAGTAGGCCATGATGCCCGTTTGTTGGAAGTTATGTATAAAAACTTTACTAGCTGTTTACTGCATTTCCATTTTTGTTTTTTTTGGATATATAAGCTAGTGTAAAAGGGCTCATAGGGAGTAAATTGATGCATAGTCTTTTTAATATGGTTAGAGAGTTTTGGTCGAAGGATATGGATGAATTTTAAGTCTCTAATTATGGATTTAGGATTTTGTATCCGGACTTATGTTGATATCCTTTAATGGATTGAAGGGAGAAGTATTAGTTAACAGATTGATTTCACATACATTATCAAATGAAATCTATATATTTGAGCAATTTCTTTGTACAATTCAATAAATTAAATTGCATTAATTATATGATGTCTTTGTTATATTGTACTTAGTAAATTGATTGTTTGAGACGTAACTTACGCGGAACAGTTAGAAAGATTGTTAGAATGTGGTGTTGATTAGTGGGTATATAAAGATGGGCAAACTGTAGGCAAGTCGGGGTGGGACGGGTCAGAATGGGTTCCTGTTGAAATGTGTAACGGGCCTGGTATGTTGTGGTGGCTTTGCTGCCTAGTGAGTGGTGCCGATGGGGGTGTCCAGTGTTGGTGTTGTGAAGGATTATGACCTGGTAAGTAATTGACCAGGCCGGGTGACTTTGAGTACTCATTGCAGCATTTCCACTGACTTTTTATCTATTTCTGAAAAATCATTTTATACAGCCCAGTCTGTACCCTCTTATAGTCACCCCATACCCAGTCCTTAATATATGCAACTAGATTTTAGACCCGTGTCCAACACTGGACACGAGACTTACGACATTATTAATACTAGATATTAATACATGTAACTCATAAAAGCTTATAAGTTCGAAATTGAAGATCTAAGTAGATACTAAGTGTTCAATTCAAATTAATGCTAATAATGTTAAGCTAATAAAAAGAAAATTAATGTAATAAAAGAATATTGGAAGCATGCACGTACCTTTCTTCATCATTTAAAAGACTTCTTTATAGACGAATTTTGTTATAGTGTTTTTTGTCTTCTCATCTTGTCACATGTTTTCTCAACTTAACTCGAAGTTTAATTTATCTTTAATTATATATAGATATAACATATTATTCGATATTGGGGTTGGTTATTATAAAACAAGTATTAAAATAAAACAAATAGGACAAAATTTTGACTCTTAGATCATTGTTAAATTGATGCACGAAGATTCACGAAACAATTGATGCACGGTGATTTTCAGTAAAGAAAAACCTATTGTTTTATTTGTTTTACTTTAATACTTGTCTTAATTTACCTAAAACCATTGGATATATATTAATTATTATTTTATTGGATAAATATTAGCTATTATTCTAGCGGATATATATTAGCTATTATTATTTATTCATTATATTAAAATTATTGGGTAAAAAGTGTAAATTTGTGATGGAAAATAAAAAAGTGTAAATTAAAGTCAAAATTGAAAACAAAAGTCAACATTAAGAAATTGAGAATTGTGATTGGTCGATAAGTTATTATAGCAACTGTGCTTTAGTATAATAAAAGATTATCACCAAATATGACCAAAATCCGGTGAATTTGGTCAGGATTGTGGAGTCTATTGAGATGTATTGGTATTTGGTAGATGAGTAAATGAAATGCCCATTGCAATACAGTCTAGCCGTGGGTGTTTGAGTTGGCATAAGCTATACTTTGATGTTATTACTCCATTTGTAGCAAAAATAAGTTCCACTTTGCACATTATTGTTTTATCATTGCAATTGCAAATAATATGCAATTTTTTAGAGTTTTGGCAGTAGTTACTATGGGAAATATAGAATTCTCAAAATGATAGGCAAATGAATCACAGGTTCCCCAAAGATTATATTAAAGAAAAATGTTTCTTCTACTTAATGACTGTGGATGAGTTGCTAAGATAGCTCGTCTGATTACACATGATATGGCCTATACAATGAACAATTGTCGTATTACATCAGAATGGCAAAATGGATGGGTTTGATGGGGTGTGTAACATGTCAAGTAGGGGGCTGACCTACATAAATGTTCTGTTCATTTCTAAAACAATAGTTAACGGTTCAGTGGAATTATAACGGGTTAGCGGGTCTGACTGGAAACATAAAAGGTGGAATTATAAAAGACATTTTTGATATTAGTGAACATGCGGGTTTAAGGAGAAATACTAACAAAATATTTAAAAGTGTGGTTTTGTGACATGGCGATGCTTGTGGAAGACATGAAATGAGAAGAAGTCATGTTAATGTTGAAAAAGTAGTTTTTCAATATATCAAGACTACTAGGCTACTATCTATATATGGTTATTAGTTCACCAATAGATTGAGGCATTGCACCATTAGTTGATAGGATTGGAACTCTTTTGATATTTAAGTGTAATTATTTGTATGTAATTTTTGGCCGCTCCTCAATCGTGCGAATTGACGATTTGTGAATAAAAATTGTCTTAAAAATAAAAAATATCATAATACTATAAAATTTACCTGGGTAATGTTAATCATGAACCACTCGAATGAGAAATTCTAGAAAATTTTGTTAAATTTGTCAAAAAGTTCATATTATAAAAGATCAAAAATTAATGCCTAAAAAAAAAAAACATTCCAAAGTTTATATTATAGAAGACCCAAGTTTAATGGCCCAAAATAGACAAGGAAAAAAAATTCAAATAAAACACCAAAATTTTAATTGTAATGAAAATACAAAAAACAAAATACTGTATTATTTATCAGTGTTTAAACTACTGGTACGTATCGACCGGTATTACCAGTAATACCGGGTACCTCCGTACCGGTTGGTCGTCCAGTATAGCTAGCCTGGTATTTTGTCGGCATTTTCACTATTCATTACCTCTAGTATTTTCTGGTATCGTAAAAGTGTTTTTTTTTTCACTTTATTATTATTTTTGAATATTTTTAAACTCATTTTTATGATATTTTTTGGTATTTTTTCACTATTTATTACCTCTAGTATTTTTTGGTGTCGTAAAACTGGTTTTTTCACTTTATTATTATTTTTGAATATCTTGAAAATTGTTTTTATGATATTCTAATGTTAATTTTCGTTGTTTGTAAAATTTAAAACTTATAATTTGTTAAAGAAATACATATATGGTATTAGTTGTAATTCTAATTTGGTTATTTTCATTGAATTATAACAAGTTTGGTAGCATTTTTATGAAAAAAAATAAACAAAATAAAATTAACCATACTGGTAATACCAGTTATCAATAATATCGGTACCAAGTATTACATTGATACGAATAACTAGATTAATACCCGGTCGGTGACCGGGTAAAAAGATAAATTGATATATGAACCGATCAGGTAAAAAGATAAATTGATATATGCATCATACATTGCAAAAAATATACGTCAAATTATTAGAAAATGTAATGTGAAAGAGAGAAAAAAAAAGCGTATAGTTTAGTTGTAAAGATTGTTCTATTGATATTTTTATGAGTCTTATGATATTAGTATTTTTTTTTTTTTGTATGTTTATTGATATATGAAGTTTAATATGATAGATTGAATATAAAGTTTAGATAAAAGTTTACACACGTGTAATTTTGGGTATATCATGTTAAAGTTGTCAATAGTCAATCTAACCCGATACTCAATTTGAAGAAAAACAGTGTTAGGTCAAGTATCTCAACCTGCCAACCCAACAACTTGATTTTTTTCAGGTTAGTTCGGGTTGGCTCCTTTAGTTGTCAGGTCCACCTAGTGGTGTACAAAAATGGTTTTTTACTCAATTCGACCCGGTTTTTTGGTCAACGAGGCCAAAACCGGATTTGACCCAACCCAACCCGGTTTGATACCGGTTTTTGGTCAAACTTTGACTAGGTATTGACCAGGTTTTACCACATTTTTTTAACAAAAACTCATGCCAGACCCGATCTCAACCTGATATAAAAACGAAAACCCAAACCGGTTAGTAACCGCCGGGTTGGGTCAGACCCGGTTGTTGACCAATTTTGGGTTCAGGTTCGGGTTTCAACCCGGTTTTTTGTACACCTCTAGGTCCACCTCCCAACCTGAAATATTTTTATATTAATTTGTTTTTAATTAATACTGATCCGTTTGACAAAAAATCACACATTTGACATTTCAACCCGTCAACCAATTTGTCTAAAAAACAACTAATTTGACTAAATTGATCCAATAACAACCCATTTAACCTAATAATCCACAAACCTACAGGTTGACGCAAGTTGGGTTTTGGTTGTAATTTATTATATTAAACTTTAGTGGGTCTGACTAAGGTTAAAGATTTATAACCTGTCATCCCAATTGGGGTGGTCCTAACTAACAAACGTATATCATATATAAAACTTTCTATGAATATTTATGCAGGCTAAAAAAAACTCTTATTGTTAAAAAAATTTAATTGTAAATTTGAGAAAAATTATACACTATAAATAGTTATAATTTTTGCATGAACAATAATGGTGGAGTACATAATCCCACTTCTTTTAAACGAACTTTAAAAAATCACACGTTTAAAAATATATAGTAATAATGTTTTCTCATTATGTTTCACAATTGTGTTTTAGTTATATAGACTGCAGTCAATTTACCAACCCATATATTAATTTGGTTTTTATTATGTTCAAATTAAATTAAAAATAAATAAAACTATTATACTCCGTATTTTTTTTAAATAATTTGTTTTTATATAGTATTAAGCATCTTCTTTAAATTCCAAATATAATTACTAATATATTTGTTTTATATTTAACTTCACTAATGAAAAGATTCTTCTTAAATAAATTTTAAATTATTTTCAAAAATAGACTCAACCAATCAAAACACAAGAAAATAAAACCATCAGCCAATCAGAAACTAGAGAATTCAATCTTTTTTTCTCTCAGCTCTACCGGCAATATATATATAATTTACCGATATTTAAAACATTGATATTTATTAAAACAATTTCAATTTGTTAGATTAAAAAAAAATGTGTAAACATGTGAGATATGAATTCCACAGGGGGACTTATGGTAAATGATGATTAGTGTAAGGGGGTTGTCCAGGCACGAGAGAGAGGCAATCCAAAAGACCAAAACAAATAAATAGCCCCAATTCCTTGTCAAATTAAGCCAAAACCCTAGAAAAAAAGAAACAATGCCTGGATCAGACAAGGACTTGATAGAATTCGTGTGGAGGTTGCATTCCATGAGCTCGAAACTTGAAAGCTTCAATCCCGGTATCTGAGAAAAATGGAAATTGTTGAAAATGGGTGATATCAAGCCTGACATGCCTGGTTACGTATGCCTCGTACATAGCGACGAGGACGACGACGACAAGGATTATTATTATAAAATATTTCTTGATAATTATCGAAAGGGGAAACCTAATAATTCTGATGATGAGAAGAAGAGAATGGACGATAAGGCTAGTCAGGAGGAAATAACCAACAACAAGAAAAGGAAAAGGGGTGAGCCTGACATACGCCTCGACGACGACGACGAGGATAAGAAGAAGAAGAATCGAAAGAGGAAGCATAATGACAATAATTCTGATGATGATGATGAGAAGAAGGGAAATTACCAACAATAAGAAGGCAAAACACAAGAAGAAGAAAAAGAAGACAGTAGCACCAGCGCCACAAGACTAGTATTATTATTATTAAGAGTTAATTACAGAAATCGTCCCTGTCGTGATACCAAACTTGCAGATTTCATCCCTACCTTTCATAAATTACAGTTTTAGTCCAAAATAGTTTCCTCCGTCAACACTTTTAGTCTTGACCACCAACGTCTGTTTAAAAACCCATCATGTGACCTGCACGTGATGGGTAACTTAGTCATTTCATCAATACAAGGACCAAAACTGTAATTAACTTTTTTATCCATCAATCATCATCATCAGAAATTCAACACCAGATTCATCATTTTAATCACATCTTCATTAACAAACCACCAAAGAATTTTAAATAAAAACATCCTTTAATAGTCATATTTACTTCACTACAACACCACTCAAATTCTCGATCCACGTCAAATCCAAACTCATAAGATAAAAAACTATTTAAACTCTAAAAACCTAAAAAATCAAATCTAAAAATAAAAAACTAAAATTCAACAATAATAAAAATAAGCTAAAAACAAGTGTTCATACAATATGCGAGTACCCCGACTCAGATCCGTTGATAATCGGAGGTAGAAAAGGTGGTGATCGGCGGCGAAAGGGTTGGACGCAACCTCTTTTCCGGCCAATATCCAGCCATCCCGCCGTTGGTGTTACTATATTCCGTCTGAATCAACATCCAAGTTTAGATCTTTGTGTTGATGGTGGTGTTGGTGGCGGTTAACGGTGGTGACTCGTTGTGTTGATGGTGGTACCGAAAGAAACTCAAAAACACACACACACACACATATTTTCATATCTGTATATCTATATCTATATCTATATCTATATCTATATATATATATAATACATATAAAGAAACTCAAACACAAACACACACACACATATATATTTATATAATATTTTCATATCTATATAATATATATATATATATATATATGTTTGTGTGTACATTTACTTTATTGAAAGCTTTATTGGATTTCAAAGAATTTCTATGGAGAAGTGATGAGAAAGATTTTGAATCATTATTCAAAGATGTCATATAAGAAAGGAACGAGTGATTGGAAGACTATAATACCAAAGTGAGATGCAATATTATCTTTGTAGATCTATAAATTTTTTTATATGTATGTGTATGACTCACTGTATGTAACATGGAACTAATGGGTTTAATTTGTTGGATTTGTTTTGTGGTTTTGATTTGTTGATGATGAAGAAATTGAAAATTTATCATCTGGAAAAGAAGCATAAATAATTTACACTTTTGGTCCTTGTTTTAATAAAAAGACAAATATGCCCATCATTTGTCTAGCACGTGACCAGATTCTAAAAGGACGTTGGTGGTCAGGACTAAAAGTGTTGACGAAAAAAATTATTTTGGACTAAAACTGTAATTTATGAAAGGTAAAGATGAAACCTGCAAGTTTTGTACCACGACAGGGACGATTTCTGTAATTAACTCTATTATTAATCTACTTCTGATACTATAATACTAAGATCTCTTTTTGTTTTTAGTGAATGTCCCTGTTAATTAGTACAGTAGTTATTATTTGAGTGAATAATAGCAGCAAGACGATATACAGCCATATATGCATTGATCTCTAATGCTCGTATAATTCTTGAATATATGTATATGTGTTGCCTATTACGGATGTAATGGCAAGCATTGGTGGGGTTATGATATCATGACCACGATGTTCAACTGAAATATATGTGTATTTTTTCATTGATATATTTTGACATTAGAATAAGTATAAAAAGGTTTTGCAAAAAGTTTTTTTGGTCAAACCCAATTCGTTTCGGCTTGCAGCAAAAATTACATGTTTAAAACCATACATATAATCCTACTCGACCTTCCCATTTTGCTTCTCAAACTTTTGAACATCGATGAGGCATAGTTGGTAGCTTATTTGATGTTTGGTTGTTTAGAAGGTGCTTTTGTTGGTTTTGATCAACATTACTTAGCTGAAATGTGTAGTCAATGATCATCCTTGAAAAGTTTTAGAGGTATCGTCGTGTCGTGTAGGATATCTTCTTTAATTTCAACCACTACACTCACCAACTGCTGATCTGTTATATGGTATTTGTGTCGTTTTTTTTTTTTGTGTATATTTGTATCGGAACTCGGAAGTTTGACAACCTTTAAAGTATTTGTGTCCTATCGTATGTTTAGATAGTATGTTTGGCAACTATTAACGAAGTGATCAGTTAGTATGTAATTAGTATGGTTTTTTTAAATCTTGTTTTTCTTTTGATTTTGTAATTTTATTTTATTTAAGTAGAAATTCATTCCAAAAAGAAAATAAATAACCTTTTCCCCAAAAAGATAGGTAGGGGCTTCGCCTTTTAAGGGTATCAACAAGGGCGATAAATCATAGAGGTGATTGATGATTAAATTATACTAGCTAATCAATCTGGATGACTATCCGGGCATGATTAAGAAAGTATAAATAAAATTTGTAAATCTGATTACACTTAAATTAATTACATAATACCAAGCTCGTAAAAGAGCCTAAACTTGATTAAAGAATTCCACGTACACTTGACATCAAAGTCCACAAAACTAAGTTCTCGGAATAACAAAACTCACATTATAATCAACCCAGGTATATACTCGTAGATTTTGATGTTCGCCTAACTCAAATTGACCAAATCAAAACTTATCAAAACAAAATTGCAAAATACATTCATAAATAAACTTATTTACATCCTAGTGGTACAACTTCCTTGAGCAAAAACGAATCAAGAATGACAAAAGTCTTGAGCGAAATACAAAGCTTTGGATTGTTGTGGTGATATTCCCTGTTAAAACAAACTCCTCATCTAAAAATTAAAGCATTAAAAATGATGTAATAAAAAAAGTGCAACTTATAACTATAATGTAAAGCGATTCCATATGAACTTGTTAATGTAGTAATGTATGAGCTAACGTAAATCCAAATTGGCGTGCCGCTCTTTTTTCTATTACATGCCCAAATCCCAATATTGGTCTAGTGCTCGTAATCTCGTATAGCAATGTCTTTTGTAAAGCAATGTCTTTTGCTCTTTATTTCAATTACATGCCAATTAGTTGCCTAACAAACCAGTACGGCGGAACAAACGAAATGCATGGCGATAACATCAAAATGAATTGGTTGTGTTGTTTCATTATATACCAGACTTACAACTGTTATGTCAGTACGTCACACCTTGAAAATATAATGTAGTAGCCTTTTAAATGAGCCATTAACTTCCTGTGGAAACACCCCGCTTCAACAAAAGATTAACACACTAACATCTATCGCATCAATACCGTCAACAATCCTCATCAAGTAAGGGTCCAAGAACACCTGCTGAAATCTGATTATTAAGAAAGTGATGACGAATCTTAACATATCAAAACACACAAACTTATATATAAAATAGTCATATTTGATTAACCACCTCTTACCTTATGCCAAACTTGCATACATTGCTACTGAGTCAATTGTATATGAGCTTCGGCTCATTTATGGATATATGACCTTTCTCAGACTTTTCTTGTCATAAAGATATGCCTAACCTGCGTTATCCTAAAACATCCATGTTATCCATGCTAAAGATAAAGAAGTTTAAATTACAACATATAATGGACCGTACAATAGATCCGAGCTGGCAAAAGACTGATTTTTCTTTTGAAAGGTAGAACCAAGCCTAATCATATAAACTATCTAACTATTATATATATATTACCGTTATTTTTGAATACACTAATTTCTTTGAGACAAAACATCAAACACCTTGTGAGCAACCAGCCAACCACCATCCTTCATTCTAGCAATAAACCAAAATAACCATTAAAACACCAAACCAATTCATTCTTATACTTTGAAAAAGATAAATGAAAAGATAACCTAAACTGAATTTGGAAAGAAACCTTGAAAGGATGTGGTAGGTGAACATAGAATATGAAACATGGTGTCGCCAATAATATATATCCAATATCCTTCGACAACCATCAGATTGAAGCAGAAGAACCCTAAATTTTCAGATTGTATAATAACTCTGACATGGAAAAAACGAAACCCTAAACTAAAATGGGGAAGAAACGTTAAAAATGGTTTTCTTGGTCAAAGTCTTATACGTTTGAGGGGGATTAGTGAAAGTAAAGGGGATATATTGCCACTTAAGAGAGATTTAAGTTTTGGGATCCTCTTTTATCAAAAATAAAGATAAAGATACTTGACGGGCTACCATAAAGAAAAACAAGGTAAAATAATTAAAAAAAGCAAAGAAGAGAGAATAGGAGAGAAATAATGATACGTGAATAAGATTTGTCCAATTTGTCCCTAGTTTTTCAAACTTAGGTCTTTACCATACATATACAAAAGTCAAAAGGCCAGCCCAATAAGACGATCCAGCTAAAGCCCATTATCGCCCACTCAACTACATTTCATCAAATTATTTTGAACCAAAAACAGCAGCAAAGAAAAAAAAACAGCAAAAGCAATCAATCAATTCGTTGGTCAGGGTTTGGGCACTTGAAGAAGAAGAAGGAGATGGAGAGTAGAATACAGGAAGCTATGCGTTCTCGCCTGCAGCATTTCAGAGACCAATCCGAGTACCTACTTTTTTTTTTTTTTACTATCTATCTAATTGTATTTATTCATTTATTAATTGAATTGAATTTAATTGCCTCCTTTTTACTTCCATCATTTTCTTCTTCTTGTAACTAAATTAATTAATTAAATTTTCAAGTCTAGGGTTTTTGTCTTCAGTACCTTTCTCTTCTAGCTCAGAACCTATTCGATTCCTCAATTGCTTACCAATTTGAAGTAGTTTTGCACCCAGTAGTTGCCAAATGAAATACTCCATATTTATTTTTACTTTTATAAATAAAACTTAAGATTGTTTTGTTTTCTTTCTTATACATGTACATATATGTGTATGTATATATCAGCTCTTTAACTTTTGAGGGAGTTCGAAGATTATTGGAGAAAGACTTGGCTTTAGATACATATGCATTGGATCCACATAAGAAGTTTGTCAAGCACTTGTTAGAGAAGGTACCCCTTTTTCCTTCCTTTTTTTTTCTTATAAACTCACTCTTGATATATATATATATATCAATTGCTAGTGTCGGACCCAGAACCGGAAGTGACCCGTAGCACAATTTTTTTTTTCACTAGCCTTGTATCGGCATAAAGTAACGATAACAACTAAATTGTTACGATTTTTAGCATTTTTTACAGATTTTTGGCTCTATTTAATAAATATTAAGAAGTTTTGGCATTTTTAGTAGCTTTTCTTTATCATTTAGTTGCACAGATACATCCTTATAAGTTTTATTGATAAAAAAGGTTTCAAAAGTTTAAAATTGTTTACAACACCGGTATCCTATATTTATTTGACCTGTAACACCAATAAAAAATACATCATTTTTTGAAAAATTTTAACTACTTGAATTTAGCGGACCCATAGCCTGGGTTACCCCTTATATTATGTAGTTCCGCCTCTGAATAATACTCCCATAAATTCAACAACATTTAATAATAAATACAAAAATTACTAAAACTCTACTAAACCATTACAAATTCATACTGGCTGAAATATAGTTAAACAGCTATTGTCAATTTCACATCTAAGGATTATTATTAATTGCATTAAAGTTATATTGTCCTAACAAGTTGTAAGGTTATATAGACGATTCTTCTGTATCATTTTCCATTTGCCGGCCTGTTGAGGAATAAAACACTGAACGGGTAACTGACACTGCATTCAAAGTTCTGTAAGGGGGTCATCTCAAACACAAGTAAAATGTTTTGAGCATTTGGAAAACCTTGTTAGGATTTATATAATGAATTACACTAGATTACATCTCTTTTACCAGACCTAACCTTTGTGATCTGTTGGGTATGATCATTCATGTCCCGTAAAAAAAGTTCTAGTGTAGACTTAAAGGGCAACAATACACACTAGGGCATGACTATATAGTATCATGATTCAGATGTTTCAGTTGTCGCTCTACTTTACATTCAACACTTCTCATTTTCTCTCAACACCGGTTCATGTTTTTCTTTCAATATTAGAAAGGAAAAAAAAAGTACCTTCGTTTAAGAAGAAAGAACCTTCAATTTTTTCGTTGACACCTATGATCATGTTTCATTTTTCTGTCATTATGATTTCGTTTAATTTTCCATCTGGAATGTAGATCTCTGGTTCTAACTAATGGTACCTTGCTAAGGGTCATTTACTCAGTGCTTAGCACTTAGCAGTGTTAGTTTATCTTGAGATGCCTCGTACATCAGCTAACTGGAAAGGGTATTCCTAACTTTAATCTATAGGCAAATTGTTAAGGTGCTTTGTAAATTATGATGCCTGGAATATAATTTTATTATTGAAAGTTGGAGAAGTTATATAAGCTTTATAAGTTCTGGTTAGCTAAGTGATTGACGCTTGCCTTTTATGGTATGCCATCAATTCTTTGATAGTACTTAAGTGGCACAGAAGATGATGACGATGTTTCCAAGGGTTCGAAACAAAATAAGTTAGAAGATGTTAAAATGGAAGAGCTACCTAAAGAATATACGGTAACAGCAGATGAATCAACAGTTGGAGATTCTCCAGTTATGGAACTTTCATCAGCAAAGGAATCAGCCAAATCTGGAAGCTCTGAAACTCAGGGCAATGCAGATGAGAAAATACCTACCGAGACCATGATAAAGGAGGCCCTATGGAACAAGGCAACTTATTTTAGATCCAACTCTGAGTATGTACCTTATCTGTGAAATTGATACATTTATGAACAATGCACCCATGAACAGGCTGGCAGGTTCTGTTTTGCCCCTGACAGGCCTAAGTGGAGAATTTAGTGGAAAAGCTAACTGGTTAAATGGAACCAAAACTGTGAAAAGTATATTTCTAATGTAAAAAAACCTGATAAATCATTTTATCCAAGAAAACTAGTTGGAGAATTTAGCACAAAAGGAAACTAACTGGTCAAATGGAACCAAAACAGCCAAAAGTGTATTTTTATAATGTTAGAAACCTTCTAAATTCTTTCAGTGAAGAAAGTGGGTTATTTCTGAAATTTTATTATCTATGTAAATCTTGTTTTACATGCTAATTGTTTTATAAAGGTTAGAAATAATAACCAAACAAGTTATCCAACATGCCCAAGCCTCCTATCTTGACACCTTTAAGTTCCTCAACCGCTGTGGTATTATCTTGTTTTTGTGTCAATTACATAATTGACATCTGACTTGACTTGTGAACACCTTGCTAACGTGTAATAATTTCCTTTTATGTACAGGGAACTGACTGTGGCTGGTGTACGTCGGCTGTTAGAGGAAGATCTTGACCTCAAAAAGTTTTCTCTTGATTCATTTAAGAAACTAATAAGTAAGCAATTAGATGAGGTGAGATGTCTTGCTTAATGTGGTTCTATAATGTGCTTTTTGTGAGAAGGTGTATACCTACTGAAGCATACTCATTTACTTTGTTCTTAGGTCCTAAATTTTGAAAACGACTCACCAAAAAAGAGGGGATCCAAATTAGATGCTGATGGTGAAAATGATCATATAGAAGCTGAAGTAAAACCAAAAAAGAAATTGGCCCCAAAAGCAAAAGTTAATAAATCTGAAGGGCCTAGGAAACGTAATAGACCTGCTCATGAGACTAAGCGTGGGAAAAAAAAGATCAAGAATGATGAAGAAAACTCTGTTGAGAAGAACTATGTAAAAGATGTGGATGATGAATCTGAATCTTCTGCTGAAAAACCTGTGAAGGTAGGTGTATCCCTTTTTTTAAGCCTGTTAGTTCGAAGTGTCATTTAATAAGTAAAAGTTAGATTTAGAATTGTCATTTTGGGGTGTATATGTCTGTTAATGGGTCAAACAGGCAAAGTAACAAAAAAGTAGCAGTAATGAAATCGTTAAAATTTGTCTTAAATGCTAAACATGCTGTAATTGTGTATATAGATATATTTTTATTATAACAATGTAGTTATGTAGTTGAGTTTAATACATTAATTGTTTACAAAAACAAATAAACCGAATTATCAGAATCACCTGTTTCGACCCAAGCCCATCTTAGTTTTGACACGTTACCCAGCTATGTATGTATGCATAAGTTAATCATTAAAAACATTTTTTCATACAGAAGGAAGTGGTATCATATGGAAAGAAAGTGGAGCGCCTGAGATCAATTATTAAGGCTTGTGGGATGAGGTGATTCTAGTCCTTCTTTAGACATTCTAGCCTATAATCTCATTATTATTACTTTTGTAACCTTGCATTATCGTTTTTTCTTTATAGTATTGGTCCTAACGTATACAAGAAAGCAAAGCAAGCTCCTGAGGACAAACGTGAGGCTTTCTTACTTAAGGAACTGCAAAACATTCTCTCGAAAGAAGGATTATCGGCAAACCCTTCTGAAAAAGGTTAGCTATTAAATGATGTGGGAAGATAGGGATTCTGGTAATTGGTCCAAACGGGTTCGGGTCAAAATGGATACTTAATTAATTAACTGTTGTGGTTCGGTTGACCATAAACACATTCACTTTCTAGCCTTTATAAATGCGTTTCATAATCAATGTATCAGTTTTGGTTGAAACAACTGAAAATATACTTGGGGCCTGGGAGACACCCCACTTATATTTTAACTTTTTACCACAAGGCCACCCATAAATTAGAAGTTTTATGTATGCTGCAGAAGCATTTACATGTTATCATATCTACCATTTCAGAATTTTGTAAAATGACAAAAATGCTCTTCCTTTATAGTTATGTAGTTGCCTATTGTGCCCCTCTTTACAATTGTAAAATGAAAACGGTGCCACTCTTTTCGAGGGTATTACACATATTACCCATTTTAATTATTGTTTGTAATGCTTTAGCTTGAAAGAAAGGAACAGTTTTTTGATGCTACTATTCGTCATGTTTTTTTTTTTTAACTAGAATTGGTAGAAATGAAAACAAATGCATACTTGGTCAGACTCTATGAAAGTTGTAATAGATGTCTGATCTTAATATGTTGAATACTTGGGTGGCCTTTCAAGTACATTATCCCAGAGTAGTAGAATACTATGCTGTTAACTTAAATATTCCAATAAAGTTGATGTAGCACAAATGCTATGGATTTAGACAACTACGAATTGCTAGACATTCTTAGGTAATGGTTATCGTATCATCAAAGGAAATTGGGGTAATATGGTTTACCAGGCACGCAGATTTGAGAAAAAGACTTCCGGAACAAAACATATCCCTGCTCTCAGATTAATTACAAACCAGCTATAAAATTGATTGGATAAGTCAGTACTAATGCTAATCTAATGAGATTAAGTATAGTACTTTTGCTAATGTAGTATGGATACTAATTAAAGATTGCTCCTTGTTAAATGATAGACTCCATACCAGGTTGTCGAGTCATTTACCGAATGTATGATTGTAGTTATATAGAAATGCTTCATGCCCAAGTAATGAAGTAATCATCCTGTATCTTGCATGTCAAGTTTTCACTTGTTTGACCAATAATATTCTGTATAAAAAAACGATTTGTTGTTGTCTGGATTAAAAATAGAGTATGGGAAACGTTAAGCCCGTTAGACCCCGTGATTCAACTTATAGTTGAAAGTGTTGCCATTGTTATTTATTTACTTTCTGTTTAATCAATTGTAGCATTATCGTCACCAAAACCGTATATTTGTTTTGTTAGAAATCAAAGAAGTGAAACGGAGAAAGGAAAGAGCTAAAGAGCTGGAAGGTATTGATACAAGCAACATTGTTGTTGGTTCACGTAGAAGGTCCGCATTTGATTTTGTGGCCCCACCAAAGCCCAAAGCACCTATTGAAAGTGATGATGATGATGATGATGATGCAGAAGATAGTGACAACGAAGAAGGAAATGGTTCTGAAGACACTGATAATGATAATGGAAATGGTTCTCAAGACACTGATAATGATAATAAAGATGGTGATGATATACACGAGGTTGATACGCTCCATAAAGATGGTGATGATCTACATGAGGATGATACACTCCGTGATGAGGTTCAGGAAAGTAACACATCATAAGCGTTTGTTTCTTTCTTTTGTACTAATCGTTTGTGATAAATTGTATCAACAAAACTATTTAGGTAAATACCCAGATATAGCACACTAGCAAGTTTCTAAGGGTCTATTGTCTAAAATTCTTGAGTACTTTTTGATTTGTCCCTTCTAGTCCTTTGAACTTTTTAGGCCATCATACATTTTAAACGTCTCTTTTAGGTGATTAAAACTTTAAAATATAACCTTATTAGGTCATCTTTTTGTTATCAAAACGATGTCGTTTCGATAACAAAATGGTCTAGTATGATACATTTTATAGTTTTAATGACATGGATAGATGAATGAATGGAAAAGGTTAATTTTAGAGAAGTTATTATGGTTTTTATTAGTATCGTTCGATAGATCGAAAACAAAAGTTTTTAGTATCTGATTGTGGGTTGTTATTACTTTCTATTTTTGAGGCATATTTGGTATATGAAATCATGTCTTTAACCTCCTTTTGTTGCTTTGTTTGTGATATTTTTAGGTTTTTTGCATAATTTTGTTTTGATGCCGTGGTTTTGTTACTTTGTCGTGATGCTTTATCTTGTTGGTGTGTGTGCTTTTAATTTTGCTGAATCTAGTTTTATCGAATGTGGCATGTGGTCTTTTTTGTTCTTTGAATGTGATTTTAGTATTTACATTTATGTTTAATAAGCAACGATGCCCGTTTTCGATTTTACTTGTTACATATAGATGAAAGTTACGTATAAATACTCTACTAGCTGTTTACTGCATTTCCAGCTTTCATTTTTTGGATACATGAGCTTATGTAACAGGACATGTAGGAAGTAAATTGATTCATAGTCTGTAATTATGGTTTGAAGGTTTTGGGAAGGATATGGATGAATATTTAGTCCATGATTATGGATTTAGGGTTTTGGATCCAGAATTATGTAGATATCCTTTGATGGAAGGAAGAAGTATTGGTTAACAGATTCTTTTCACGTAGTATGTTATCCATTAAAATCCTTGCTTTTGAGCCTTTTATTAGTGTTTTGGATAAGTTTTTTTTTTTTTTTTTTTTTGTCCATAAATTTATTGCATTAATCATTTGATGTTTTTGCCATATTCTACTTCGTAAGTAAGATTGTTAAAATGTGGTGTTGAACTGTTGATCATTGGGTGACTGTCAAACAGTAGGCAAGTAAATGGGCAACGGGTTAGAGTGGGCTCAGATTGAAAAGGGTGATAGGCTGCACCTCATTCTTACCCTAATTTTTTTCCCAGAAAGTGAAAAATCAACATAATGTCAGACTATAATGGGGCAGCGGGGTCAGCTGTTCCCACTCAAAGTCTGGTACAATATAATTTTTTTAAGTTTAAATGATATATAAAAATGAATAGGAAATACATACAAATATTATCTTCTTTATCATAAACTTATCTTTTGGAAGTCATTGGTCATCGAAGAATTTCCATTGGTATTATAAAAAACTTGAGTTGTTTTAATAAGCATAATAGTTATGTAGAATATATATATATATATATATATAAACAATTACTTCATGAAAAATTATATTTTTTGGGTTTCATATATTATGATCGTATAAGTTTTCATTTAATAAGACCTTGCCAGACATGTGTGGTGTTTATTTATTAAAAATAACAAGTACCTTTTGAATATGAGCGTTACATACGATGTGGGGAACGAAATTTTGAGGGTCCATGTTCTAACCCTGAGCTAGGGTCCATTATTTTTACATTCTCGAATACGACTATGACAAACAATTTCTAAAAGTGCCCCCTCGTAAAAATTTTTTTGGCTCTGTCTCTGATCTTAGGGTAATCTTTTCAATTTTTATTATATATTTTACTCTCGTTTTATATACAGTGTTTGCGTCACATATTCTTACCTTAATTTTCTCCAAAATCAACATGTCTGATTATTTAACCCTACTTTTTGTGTTTTTTATCATACATTTTACTATTGTTTTATAGAAATTGTTAACTAAAACATTTTCCGTAAATGTTACCTTTTTAAAAGAATTTTTTAATTAAATTTATTGATTAATAAGTATATTCTACATATTCTAATCAGTTGATATATTGTGAGGCCTATGAGTTGATTTTACTTGATTTTATGTTAATATAATTACAATCTATCTCTTGTTTATGTTTACAAGAGTGTACTAGAAAGCTCTTTCAACATTTAAATGATATTGTTGAACCAGATGATGCAAAAGAAAAGTTCAAAAACAGGTAATAAAAAACCTTTTTGAATGCTTTTTCTGGTTTTATCTTTGTCTACTATTTATTGACTCTTTTTTTTTTTTTTTTTTCAGATTGAAGTATTATGGGTTTAAAAACTATGAATTTGCCGAAGGGAAGTTTGACCAGTTCACGGCGTTGAGTATGGGTGTAAACGAGTCAGCTCGAGCTCGAATTCGTTTTAGAAGCTCGGGCTCGAGCTCGATCGAACCTTATTGTTATGCTCGAGCTTGGCTCGCTTGTCAAAGGAAAAACCCTACAAAATCGAGCTCGGTAAGTTAACTGAGCTCGATTAACAAAAGTTTGTGAAAAAAGCTCGTTAGTCTATAATATATTAATTAATACGCATATATATTATTATATTATATTATATATGAAAGTTCGTTTAGGCTCGCGAGTTTATTCGAGTTATGTATTCGAAGTTCGAGTTCGAGCTTAATTAGTAATCGAGTCAATAGTTAAGCCCGAATTCGACTCGAGCTCGTTTAGGCTTGACTCGAAAAGAGCTTTTTCCGAATCAAATTCAAATAATTCACGAGCATGATTGACTCATTTACACCCTTAACGCTGAGCTGAGTCACCAAGTTTATGGAGACCAATCATACCACAGTTTAGAGAGTTTGACTATCGCCGCCCAGGTTCGCTATTCTTAAAGTAGTTTGTATTCCTTTTACATAGTTTCAAGGTTATATATAAATTTAGATTATCGGTATTGTATTGGTGGTCAGTGATATATTGGGACCAAAATTTTTAAAGCAATTTATTTCTATAAATAAACATACGTTTAACCTGCTTTAAAGTCAACATTGAAAGCTGAACATTGTTGAAAGTAAAATAGTCACCAAGCTTATGGGGACCGATCATATCATAGTTTAGTGAGTTCGACTATCGTCGCCAAGGTTCGCTATTCTTAAGGTAGTTTGCATTTGTTTTTACATAATTTTAAGGCGATATATAAATACAGATTCATCGGTATCGTATTGGTCATCTCCTCGTATGGGTCAGTGATTTTTAGGGGCCATAAATTTGAAAGGAAAGTTTAACATTGTTGTAAGTCCACATAAAGTCGAGCCGAAGTTACAATTACGTGTCTGAAGCGCCTTAATTATAAGTGGGAACTTTGTGGCCAGCCAAACAAAGATGGATGAATCTGTTGCTATAATCCACGTTACTTTGAAGGAACAGCTTCTTGACCGAAAATACATTGTGCGAATCGATCCCCTAGCCAAACACATTGACACTTGTTGAATCAAACACTTTTTCTCATTCTCCATACTAAAGATTAATGGAAAATCATCTTTCATTCTCCATTTAAATTAATTATTTCCTCCTAGCTACGTACGTACCTTAGTACGATCAACTTAACTTTCCGGACAATTGACTTCCAAACACTAGCTCGTCATAAAAGATTTTAATAACTTTATTGCCTCGATCAGCTGATTTACATGATCATTCTTTAATTATGAGGCCTGAGGGGGTAAAGTTATTTACTTTCTTAAGGAGCTAGCGACGACAGATCGAGGAAATTATAAGTTAAGTAAAATGGACCGTATCCGGCCTTGTTGGTAGTAGATCGAGAGGTAGTCGACAAATGGCCTAATATATGCTTGTTTACGAGCGCGCACTTCCCGGCCAGGTTGTTTCACCGATCATAATCCTTTGATGTTGAAGATGATATGATTGAAGTTAATTTTAATTTGGTCCAGATACTCGTTTTTGATGGGTTGGTGATAAACTGAAAGATTGGCCGGCGGAAGGAGATTGTCACTAGCTACTGAAGGCGAGGAGTCCGAGTTGTGCAAAAAAGAATTACAGGAGATCGAGCAGAGGATGGAAGAAGAGAATTAATTGGACCCGTATGGAATGTAAAAGAAAGCAGATTATGTAATTAATTAGCATATAATATACCGAAAGTTGTCGTTCGTCTGCAACTTAATATCTTATCAGCTGATTTGTTCAATTCAAAATTACCATAGTATCCTCGAATATATTTATGCAGATGTATACTTGTAACAAGTGACGAGGCCATCACTAGTTAAAAGGCTTAATTTGCTGCTGCCGGCGGAGATGCTTTAGCAAAAATCATATAGTTGATTTTAACCGAGTCCTAACCCTCAAACTGTTACCAGATGTGGCATCTTTAACACCCGATACAAGTTCACAATCCGCTGCCCCAGTTTCGTTGCCATGGAAGAAATGCAACGTCACAATTTTACAGGTCAATTGTATAATGTTCTGTTAGAAAACTTGCATTTGAAATTTGAACTTTGAACCATGAATATTATTTGAGTGATCAGTACAGACCGAAAAAAGTAAGACCGTTGCTTAAAATCATTCATAGTTCTGAAGTGCCTTAGTCTTCTGGTTTTAAAGATCTGCTGAATACTCAAGTCAACAAGCAGTTTGGGTAACGGGTCAAATTGGGTTTAGAACAAACCACCAAGCAGGGGCAGATCTATTGTTTTGGAATGGGGGCAACTGCCCCCTACGACTATGAAACAAGCATTGTAAGTACATGACTAGCTAAAAGCATATTATGTCAAAACTCAAAAATGTTGGTTCATCATGACGCCTTTCTGTTTTTAATATTTCCCTAAATCAGTTTTGAAATATCTTTTTTTGCCTAAGAACAATTTACTATCACACATTGTTAGATTTGATATAGGCTTTTCTTTTCTTTCTTTCTTTTTTTTTTTTTTGGTTTTTACAATTTGCATTTAGAAAACTACAAAATTTAAATGAAAGTGTGTAATTATCATTTGAACGACCCTATTTTCACATGTCAGGACGTATATTATCACCTCTAGTCTTTTATGCCCCCGTATACTTTTCCTGGATACGCCACTGCCGCACCACTTGGTTTCTTAGTTAATGAGCTGATTTCTATTGTGTATTACTTCATCAACATAACTCTTAATAAGATGATTTATGAGGTTATATGAATTTAGGGGACTATTGACCCAGGTTCACCCAATCACACAATCTAATAAGTATGAAAGG